>NC_138780.1:169718363-170095863 GCF_965119305.1 Pelophylax lessonae
GCTTTCCAATCTGACGCGTTTCGTCACTTCCGGTGACGTCCTCAGAGCTTCACGCATAGTGTACTGATGAAATGATTGTCGTTCGCGAGGCTGCCGTACGATAAAAGTTTTCCTGTTTGTCCCTTCGGATTTTGTTGGATGAACCGTCGTGATCGGCTGTCGAAAGCTGTGTACTAACGATCAGATTATCGTACGATCAGGTCGAAAGTGAGTTTTGTTGTACGATTATCGGAACGCGTGTACGGGGCATTATTCTGATATGATCACTTCTATAATAAATAATAATAATAAACTAAAAGGTTTGTGTTGCATCAAATGATCTTTTTAAAGAGGTTTACAGGAAAAATTATTGTGCATATGGTTATTGTAAAAGTGATATTTAGGGCCCATTCTCAGGTGCATGTTTCCAGGTCAGAGTAACATACTTGCCTCATTATGTCTGGTGCATCACAAGGCAGTGCATTTTTATTTGATCGGACTGTGTTTTAGCTCTGGGGGGTTTTGGGCCATTTTGATGCAATGAGAACCACTGGTTTCTTTTCTTACTCCATTTAGCAAAGCCATTGAGACAGAATGACGATTGTAACCAAGGCCATGCCACCCATGAGGTGGCATTTATGTAGTCAAGGAGAGGTCGACAAAGAGGTGGGAGTGCTTATACCAAACACTCCGTCTGTAGACAGGTGCAGTTTTTCTTCTCCACTGAAAGTGGCGCTCGACTGCAGTAATGCAGATAGGGAGGAAGTTGGAAGGAACTTGACTACTCTATGGTTTTGTCAGTCACAACGCAGAGTTGTATAAAGTACTCGAAACCCATACTTGAGTAAAAGTGCTCGATCAAAAAGTGACTTGAGTAGAAGTGGAAGTGCTCGATCAAAAAGTGACTTGAGTAGAAGTACTAAAGTATTCAACATTTTTTGTACTTAAGTATTGCAAGTAGTTTTTTAAAAAATTTTGCTACTCAAGTACTGAAAGTAAAAGTACCAGTAGTTTTGAAAAAAAATTGCTACTCAAGTACTGAAAGTAAAAGTACAAGTACTGTGTTATGTAGTTATTAAAAAAAGAAGTCAAAAGTTGGAACATCATATTGTTTTTTATTATTTCAAATGCAGCTTTTATGTATACATACAGTAGCTTTTATTTTCGTATGCGCTGATAATACACATGTTTTGAGCTTCATGAAACCTGCCATCTACTGTTCTGGCAGTGGTAATTTTTATAATTGTAATGAGTAACTATGCAGCACAAAAAAAAAAATACCGGAGTAGAAGTATTGAAATCATCGAAAAAATGTAGTGAAGTAAAAGTGGAAGTAGGAGAAAAAAATTCTACTCTAGGAAAGTACAGATACCGCCTTTCGGTACTTAAGTACAGTAGTGAAGTAGTTCTACTTAGTTACTATACATCTCTGGTCACAAGGAGGCAGCTATTTAATTGGATGCCAGCACCCCATCTAACTTTAACAAAGCCCTACTGGCAATGCACTGCAACACCAGGGAAAATTGATAGGTTCTCTTGCTAGAGCTCCTGCTCTCTTCCTAAAGCTTTTGCCATGGTCTACTGTAGCTCTGTTATCCTGTCATCACTGAATCCTACAGGATGGAACCATAGCACACGGTGGGCTAACAAGCAACCAACCCTACCAGAATTGTTGAATGACCAACTTGAAGGTTTTTTATTAGGGGAAAGTGCCATTAGAATTTTCTTTAAGTCTTAAAATGTTAAGTAAATAAGACTTACACCTGTCTTGAAAATACAAGTAGCAAAAAGAAAAAGGAAGTAAAGGCGGCCATAGACAGTTTTGAATCTCAGCCGATTTAGCAGGGACCAGTTGAGATTCGATCTATATATGGACAGCCTGATTGTATCCAAGTTGATCAATCGATCAACTTGGGTACAACCAGCCTGTCAGATTTTTCATGCAATAATTGCCAGCAGACAAAGCTGCTAGCAATAATTACTGTGCGTTCTCCCAGTCTGGAAGGCTCCCCACGTCGTTGTAGGAAAGAATATCGTACCATCTATGGTCAGGTTTACACAATGTAAGCTTCTAAAAAAATATACTCCAAGGCAATAAGTTAGGGGATCTCCGGAATTGCCTAGTTTTTTAAATCGCAAAATATAATTTTCATCTTTGTGGTCCCAAGGGTCTACTTTGGCCCTTCGCTTGCCTTCATCTGGCCCTTGGGGCACTATTCCTCCCACTGAAACCAATGATTGGGCACTATACCTCCCACTGACACAAATGATGGGGCAATTTTCCCCACACTAACACCAACAATGGGGCACTATTCCATCCACTGATACCAATGATGGGGCCTATTCCTCCCACTGAAACCAATGATTGGGCACTATACCTCCCACTGACAAAAATGATGGGGCAATTTTCCCCACACTAACACCAACAATGGGGCACTATTCCATCCACTGATACCAATGATGGGGCACTCTTCCTCCCACTAACACCAATGATGGGTCACTATACCTCCCACTGACGCCAATGATGGGGCGCTATTCCTCACATTGACACCAATGATGGGGTGCTCTTCCTCCCACGGATACCAACTGTGGGGCACTCTTCCTTATAATGAATATGAGTCACTATTACTCTCACTGACACTAATGTTGGTACACTATTTCTCCCACTGATATGAGGCACTATTCTTCACACAACAGTGATGGGGCACTATTCCTCACACTGACAACAATGATTTGGCACTCTTTTTCCCACTGACACCAACAATGTGGCACTATTCCTTCCACACTAATAACAAAGATGGGGCATTGGTTACATCCACTAACTCCAGAGAATTTTCTACTGCCACTGGGCAAAGTCCGGCCCCCCCTAAAGTCTGAAGGATACTGAACTAGCCCTTTTTGGGAAATACTGGAGACCCCTGCCTTAGTGTATTGGGATGCCATTCCAAATACATGTAGCGTGCATTGCCGCATATTACGGTAACATGCACATTACAGTAACACAAAGATATAAAAGGACCCTGAACATTGAAGACATAAGATTAGAATTTAGGGTACTGAGGGTCCATTCAAAAATGAACATCTAGATGTTAAAGGAATGCTGAAGGAACAATGGAAAAAATAGTTTTGTGCTCTGTTCTATATATTTTTTTTTTAACTTGAGTTTGTGTGCATTTCCTGAGCTTTCCCATGTGTGCCTTTAAATACTTTTTAATGTGTTTTAGTGCCTGTAAATGTGTGTTCAGTATGTTAAAATGTGTTAATATGCATTCCTGAAAGAAATTCAAGCCAAACAGACCCCAGCTTGTACAGCACAGGTAAGCATGTAACACATAGACCCTGGAAATTGTTATGCATCTGCTTATTCCATTTTTGTTTAGTACATTTTACAAAAGCAAATGCACAGTGTAAAATATAACCCTTATCTAATAGAGATTTAATAGTGCATGGTCAGCTTTAGACAGAGTGTGCGATGGTCACAAGTAACATTATACTTTCCTAATCAACCCATTGTAATATATCATTCCTAGGTGCACACAAAAATATATATTTTACAGTGGATTCACACTTTTGCGGTACATTACAGCACACCTTTTAGCATCCATTGTATTGCACGTTAACATGCGTTGTGGCAAGACAGCCCATTAATTTAAAAAAAACATCCAAGGCATTACAACACAGATTTCTGTATCGGATCTATATAATTTTTGTCCATGCAGCGTCTCACAATTGATGGGATGCTATTTAAAATGAATGCCATCAAAATACAATACAGATTCCTGTGTTTCTGTAACACGCACATTTTACTGCATCTCAACAGAGATTCGGAAGTGCCTGGCCAGAATATTACTCAAAAGTGGGCCAAACCACAAAGATTTTGGAGGGGCAGAGGACAGGAGGAAGTTGAGTACCTGTGAAGAAGAGAGGGCATTTAAAGCTAAACTTTGGGCTTGCACAGAAGTACTCAATTGTAGCCCCCATCCTCTGCATATATATATATATATATATATATATATATATATATATATATATATATAATATGACTCTTGTTTAACCTAGAGTAGCTATCCTCAACTGGGGTTCCCTGGAATCCTAAGGTTCCTCCAGAGGTTGTTGGGGGTTCTTTGAGCTGTGATTGACTGACCTACCATCTGATGGTGCCTGCATAGTTTTGCGTCCAACGTCATTTAGCAGGGCCAGTGTCATGACACCAGTGATCAATTTAGCTATCTGTAGGGGTGGCATTTTCACCCCCATTGTAAGGGGCATTCTTTCTTGATCACAAATGTAAGCTGCATTCTTCCCACTGACACCCAATTAAATCATTTTAACAAGGGTTTCCTGAGACCCAAAAATTATTTTAAGGGTTCTTCTTGGGTAAACAAAGGTCGTGAAAGGCTCCCCTAGTTTGGTCAGAGACAAATACTTACCTTACGCCTCCATCTCGTAGCCACTGGTGTTCTAGTTAACTTGATCAACTTGGGTACAATCAGCCTACTGGATTTTTTTATACGAATATTGCAAGCGACTGTTATAGCTGCTAGCAATAATCCCTGTCTTCTCCCAGTGGGGATGGCTTCCCTCACCTCCCTGTCGGGAGAACACAATGGCTCAGTGGGAGGGATTCCCCTGTCAATGCACTGCGGTTGCAGGAAAGAAATTTGATCCGTCTTTGGCCAGCCTTTAAACAGAATAAAAGATCATTGAGGTCATGGCTCTGCCAAGTGGCATCGGATCTGGAACTATGGTGGCACGAATAAACAAAAGGTCAATCAGCCACAGCACAAGGAAACCCTGCAACCTCTGTAGGAACCGTAGGTTCCAAGTGCTGGGGGCAGAGCTCTGACACGCGATGACATGTGCGCACACGTCAGAATAGGCATACCCTCGCTCGATCCCCTGCCGCCACCTGATGACCTGGGCAGCTCACCCTGGGGGGAATCACCACCCTACTGATTGAATTCAGGGCTGGCTTCATGCTGGTGATCTCTGCATTCACTGACACCCCCTACTCCCGACACTGTCTCTGATGCCGGGAAGTGCCGAGTCATACACCATGCATGGATGCTCAGCTTGTTAGATCTCCCTCCACCTGCACTTGGGGAAGCCACATGAGAAGAAGAGTCCTGCGGTGTCTTGTCCTCTCTGATCTGACCTGCCTCTTTGAGAAGGGTAAGCCTGTTCCTGGGGGACCACTCTTTCTTCTGGCTTCATCCCGCTGGAGTTTCCCGTAAAGGAGAAGATAAGTAGCCCCTTACAAAAAGAAGCAAATGGTCTACTGCTGCTGTATTCTCTAGTTGACCGTTGCATACTCTGAAAAATTTCCCTCTATGTGCCTAACAATACCATTCTTGACCTAGCTGACCTGAGCTCCCTTGGCCTTAGAGACTGTGTCTATATTACTTTTGGTAATGAACCGTTTAATGCTGCTACTTATCCACTCCTAGTGATAATTATTCACGGATACCCAGGCAACTCTCCCTAGCTCCATTTCCTTTTTCTGAGCCCAACCGAGATTGAAGATGAGAGATACTGTAAATCCAAAGCGAACAAGGTAGCTCAACCAGCCCCTAGCCCAGGGGGAATTCAGAGCTACATGTCAGTGGAGACTAGCATGGTGGAGGAGGGGTCTGATAGCCCTAAACAAGGGCCCTCAGGGCGGTCTGGGATAGGGAAGCAAAGACCCATATTGGCGGAACCCCTAGCGGGTAAGAGTAGTGGCCTAGGGACGACCAGACCAAGAACTTCCGGAGAAATCCCTCAAGTGCAAAGTGGAGGCCCTAAAGGGTAAAGCCCAGTTTTAATGAGAGAAAGAGATGCTGGCTTGGAGGAACCCCAAGCAAGTTTACCCCTATTAAAGATGACCTAGCCGGGCTGCTGTCTCAACTGGAAACATCTTTGAAATTGGATATAGCGGCAGTGAGGGCAGATATTAGATGTTTACGATCGAATACTAGAGAATTGGAGCTAACAGATGAAGTTGCTACAGAGAGTTAAAAGAGAGTGGAAGCCAAAGGAAAAATGTGCGAATAAAGGGTCTACAAGAGAAGCAGGGGAAAGAAGATCTGATTACAGTAGTGCGAGACCTCTTTAATCCTATGTTGGGAAAGGAGCCTTCAGATACTCTAAAAATCGATAGAGTGCACAGGGTGGGAGGATATCGAAATCAGGGTGGGGGTCCATCAAGAAATGTGATTGTGAGGTTCCGTTATGATGAAGAAAAAATGACAGTTATGGAAAAGGCCCGGATTTCTTCAGGGATTACTTTTGAAGGCATAAACTTACAGCTATATGCTGATCTGTCCGTTGAAACCCTGGCAAGAAGGAGACTTCTCAAGCCTTTGACAGAACCGATGCGGCCTCTAATATCCCATATCGATGGGGTTGTCCGGCTTGCCTTAAAGGGAAAAAAGATGGCCGTACAGTGGTTCTGAGATTCCCGGAAGATTTAAGTGAATTTTGTAGCAAACTAAATTTACCACTTCCATCTCTACCGGGATGGGAAGAGATAGTGGAAGTACCAATGATGTTGGGGGAGGGGCGGTGGTCTTTGGTTGGGGGGAAGCGAGAGAGGGGCGTAGTAGTCCTTCCATCCCTTCTTACCTCCTTTCCCCCCCCTTTTCCCCCTTGCGGGAGAGGCGGGGGGAGAGGGCCGGTGAGGTTGACAGCCTAGTGGGTGGGTATGGAACAGAGCATTGGGGTGATTGCCCCCTGGGAAGATAAGGACAAGAGTTGATGCATGGTAGTGCACCACCAGATCTGTACATTATCCCTTTGGGAAAGGCAGAGGGATGGGGGGTGGTTTTTTTTCTCTCTCTTTTTTCCCCTTATTCAGGATTTCTCTCAAGGGAAGGACACTCTAGCTGCTCCTTTGGCTGCCTATGGCTCTGGTAAATCTAGCGTCATATAAGGGAAGATTATTTGAGCTGGATTGTACCTTTGCAAATATTTACTCCCCAAATAGAGAGCCAAATAAGTTGCTGATGTAAACCCTGAAAACAACTGATAGTGATTAAAGAGGGGAGGCTTATTGTAGCGGGAGATCTAAATATGGGGCTGGACCCGCGTGTGGATTCATCGACGGGGATTTCCCTTCTACCGCTACAAATGCAGAATGAAATCAGGAGACTACTGGGGGAGTATCAGGTGGCGGATGCTTGGCGGGTTAGACACCCAGGACTAAGAGACTATACTTGCTACTCCTCAGCATTTGGAACTTATTCAAGGATCGACTATATTTTAATAGAACATCAACTTTTAGCCTCCCTTAAGGATGTCATAATTAGACCAATCACACTCTCTGACCATGCCCCAGTGATAGTACAATTAGATCTATCTACAGTAGTATTTACGGTAGAGAAAGGGCTTGAAAACTGAATGACTCGCTCATTCAGGATTCTAAGATAGTTGAGAGAGTAGAGAAGGAGCTGAAGAGTTTCTTTGCTATTAATGATACACCAGAGATCTCACAGTCTACCCTATGGGAATCACATAAGGCTTATATAAGGGGGATATTAATAGGCATTGGGACACAATGAAAAAGGGAAAAAAAGGAGGGGATGAATCAATTACTTAGGGAGATCCACACATTAGAACAAAGAACTAGGTCCCAATGTATTCCGGAGAAGCGAGAACTAATTCAGGGGAGTTGGTGGCACTCATGGAGGCAAAAGGTGCATTTCATATAGTCATGAAAGAAAAATATCAATGGGGAAATAAACCTGGGAAGAGGCTAACAAAGGCTGTAAGGGGAAAAAAAAGGCATCCTACAGTATATCCCTAAGATTAAAAAGGAGAATGGGGAGATAGTGCACTCGTCCCCAGATATTGTTCAGGTGTTTCACTCATATTATAGTCAGCTTTACAATGTGAGACAGAAAGAGGAAGTTTTATTGCCCACCTCACCTCTTCCGATCACTTGCGAAGAGGTGAGGTAGACAATAAAGAATATGGCCTTGGGGAAGAGTTCAGGTCCTGATGGGTACTCGATTCTGTATTATAAAAAGTTTCAAAAATCCTAGTCTCTAAATTATGTGAATACGTTAATAAAGTGGGGGGAGAGAATTCGAGAGAGGAGTCTTTGCTCACTTACATAACTCTTATTGTGAAGGAGGTGAAGGACCCTATGGCACCGACAAGTTATAGACCAATTTCCCTCTTAAACACAGACATAAAATTTTTTGCTAAAATAATAGCAAAAATATTAAAACCCTTTTGCCAAAATGGATACATAATGATCATGTGGGCTTTGTGTCTGGTCGTGAGGGGAGCAACAATTGTCCTAAGTCACTCCTTTTGATCCACAAAGTGAAAAAAGTGGACCCCGGCCGTATTATTATCTATAGATGCCAAAAAGACCTTTGATAGGGTTGATTGGGGTTTCATGTTCGAGAATCTGAGACACCTAGGTAGCAGAGACAGGATGATACGATAGATCTCTGCCTTTTAGTACCATCCAACTGCAAGAATAAGAATGAATGGCAGTTTGTCCTCCCCCTTCAAACTACACAATGGTGCCCCTTTTACCCAGTGATGTTTGTCTTAACATTAGAACCCTTATTAGCAGCAATTCATAAAAATCCAGAAATCAGAGGGGTGAGAGTAGGGAGTAAGGAGTATAAGGTGGCCGCATATGAGGACTATGTACTATTTTTTCTCTTTAACCCTAGACTAACACTTCCGATAGTGCTGGAGGAATTAGAGATATGGGAAGTTATCAAATTTCAAAGTAAATATAGCTAAATCGAAGATTCTGAATATTACAATATCAAAGAGAGAACAACAGGCAATCAAGCCCAATTTTCCCTTTGTATGGTGTAGAGAGGAACTGGGATAGCTTGGAATTAAATGAACTACATCTCTAACGACTTTCTATAAGGCCAATTATATATTATGTTAAATAAGGTGAAAGATCAGTTGAACTTCTTGAGACATAGACCTCTTTCATGGTTGGGTAGAATGTGCTTGATTTTAGAAAATATTACCAGGCAATCTCTATAGCATGAATAGCAGATTTGATGCATAATAGGAAAGGCAGAAACTGGGTGGAAATTGAGTGTGCACAAAGTAGGGTTGATTTGGGGAAGATGGTTGGGG
This sequence comes from Pelophylax lessonae, assembly GCF_965119305.1. Taxonomy (NCBI): domain Eukaryota; kingdom Metazoa; phylum Chordata; class Amphibia; order Anura; family Ranidae; genus Pelophylax; species Pelophylax lessonae. The sequence continues at coordinate 169,727,439 of NC_138780.1, forward strand.
TACCAAAAACACATTGAGATTTGGCCAACAACACGAGTATAGTGACTAGGAACACTTTGAGAATTTGGGATAGTTTATGTAGATTTTTTCACTGGCAATATAATGCACCTTTGATTTAATTAATAGACACAAATTACTTTAAACTGGGGAAAGAGGTATATTTGTATTTTAATAGATTGGCAAACAATGAGGTCATTCAGTGGCAAGACGTAATGGTGGAAAATTGGTTATGCACTTTGTGACGAGACCAACCTCGCCACATTGCATTGGAGGAGCCTGGTTGCCCGCCTGCTGCCTTTGGATTATGGACCGGCAGCTAAAGGGTTAATTTTACGGTGCAGAAGGATTTATTTCTCCCTTTCTGCACAGTCGTTCGGTAGATTCTATCTACCGAACAAACAGCCCCTGGTTCTAATTCATATGGATTTGGTGGATGCAGGGTGACCAGCAGGGTGGTGAACACTGACACTATGATTTGGACTACTACAAATGGGACAGTCATATTCAAGAATAATGTCTCCCTTGTAATATGAAGATTTTTGTTCCCATTTGCCATGAGCTCTCTGAACAGGAAGTCAACTCCTAATATGGTCATTACAGGAAGTTCTGAGGAGATGGGCTCTCTAAGGTGGCTCCCCATTCACCTTTTGTCAGGTGTGCTAATGACCTCACCTGTTGTCTGCTAAGGGAGGTATTGACACTCAGAGTAATGTGTATTGAGGGCTCGTTAGGGAACCATTGTTCTGTGTCTGACTATAGTTTACATTGATTGCCCCCTGGGGCTTCTGTCTCCTTGCATTGGTCAAAGCTATCTGACCAATCCCTGTTGACTCATTTTCAAGTCCTCATTTGCATATCAGCCCTCCTGGTCAAGCTATCTGACCAATCACTACTGACTCATTTTCGAGCCCTCATTTGCATGTTTGGAGAGGACCTTATGGGGGACTGCAGGTACTGTGAAATTGACCAATGGGAAAGCGGTTGTTGGGGGAAGGATGTTCCAAATTTCTGTATAAAAGTGTGCTGTGTTCTTCCAATAAATGTTGATGTTGTTCCTGTTTTACCCTCAACTCGGAGCTTTGTCTCGTTCTTGGGGGGATTCACTGTATGCTGTTGGAGACTGATTGCTAGGAGTGTAAGCTAATGTATGCTTTTCCTGTTTATCTGCTAGCAGCTATTCGTGAGGTTCCAGGTTGGAGTGCTATTTTGTATCCAGTTCGGGAGTTTGGTGTTCTGCAGTAGCTGTGCCTGTCTCTCAGAAAGGGGCATATCGCCTAAACAGATTTTAACCCCTTGTCTGCTGAAACGGTCCGTTACACACTTTTTTGGAATTAACACAAAAATGGGGGAATATGCCACTTGATAAATTACAGTTACAACACTTTGTGCATTCGCTACCGCAGCCTCTGCGGGGGAGGGACAATATGAGGCCAATGGAGAAATTGTTTAGCTGTCCTACATGTATCAAGCATAGTATATCAAAAATATATAAGATCCCACTAAGGGAAACAGAGTCTGAATACCTGTCTTATTTTAGGAAATGGGAACAGAAATTAGGATCCCTCCGAGATGAAGAAAAGAGAAAGAAAGTTCTGAGATTAGCCTGTTACTCATCGGTGAACCTAAGGACAACAGAGATGTGTTACAAGCTATTTGCTAGATGGTATCTCACCCCGCAGAGGGCTCAGAGGTTCGGAGCAGAGATATTCCCAATCTGATGCAGGGGATGCGAGGCTCCGGGATCCTTCTCGCATCTGTGGCGGGAGTGCACAAAGAAACAAGTTTTTTGGAAAGGGATTATAGGGTTAATCCACCAGATTACAGGGGATTGTATCCAGATCGAACCTTGGAGTTATCTGTTTCACAACACGGAGAATAAGGCCACGGTATATAAGAGTATGTTAGCGCCCCACTTATTGAATGCAGCCAAGGCCCTAATACTGGCATTTTGGTGACTACCTGAAGTCCCGAGCATAAGAAATTGGGCATCAAGGGTGAACTGGGTGAGATCTATGGAGGAAATGATGTACGTGGCGGTGGACTCCTGGGAGAGATATTTGGATATACAGTATGGGGAGATTGGCTGGAATTTAAAAAAAACTGAGGAATATATGAAGTTGCTGGGTGTTTTCAGGTTGATAATCGAGATAGCCTAGGGAGTAGATCTACCTAGATCTCAGAGGTCGGGGTTAAGGGCAGGAATTGCAAGGAAGACGGAGCCTGATGAGATCTGAAAGGAAATGGGAGGGGACTTGGTGTTGTTTTTTTTTGGGGGGGGGAGGGGGGAGAAGGGTTATTAATATAGGAAGTTAATTTGTAATGGTTATACATGATTATTAATAAATGTTTATTGAAACTTGAATAAAATACTAATATTAAAAAAAACCCTAGGTTCCATGGAACTCTGTTTGAAAATTGCTGTAACGGAGAAAGTAGAATGAGAACTGGAAACATCTAAAACAGTGATCTTCAAACTGCGGCCCAGGGGACGGATGTGGCCCTTTGCTTGCTTTTATCTGGCCCTTGAGGCACTATTTAATTAATTGACACCAACAATGGGGCACATTTCCTCCCAATGACACCAACGAAGGGCCTCAATTCCTACCAATGACACCAACGATGGGGCCCAATTACAATAATGATGGGGCACAATTCCTCCCAATGACACCAACAATTGGGCAATATTCCTCCCAATTAAGCAAACGATGAGGTACAATTTCTCCTGATGACGCCAACAATAGGGCACAATTCCTCCAAATGACACCAATGATAGGGCACAATTCCTCCCAATGACACCGATGACGTGACACAATTCCTAGCAATGAAATCAATGATGGGGCCCAATGACAGCAATGATGGGACACAATTCCTACCAATGACACCAATGATGGAGCATTATTTACTCCAACTGATGCTGGGACATTTTCGACTCCGGATGGCCACAGTCCGGCCCCCCCTAAATTCTGAAGGACAATAACCCAGCCCTTTGTTTAGAAAGTTTGGAGACCTCTGATCTAAAAGGTAATGGAACACTCAGCACCCTGAGGTGGACAGGAACAGAGCTGGGAAGTATGGAAGAGAGAACTCACCACCAGAATCCTCCTAAAAGAAGCCTGGTTTCTCTATTCTGCTTGGCTTCACTCGCAACTGAAATATCACCTGAAGCCTATTTATATCATTGTGAAACCTCCTTCCTACATCTTTAGCTGCTAGATGTCACATGGAAAAGTAAAATTTTATTCCCATTTATGTTCACATGTTATAACTGAAAGATCTGCCCAAAGGAAAAAAATGGCCCCGTGATGCAACACAGACTTTCACTACTTGCCTCCACATTTCTTTTCCCTGGCCTGGAAAGCTACACATTACAGAGAAGGATATATCATTTACAATCACACACAATTAGCCCTCTTTGACCAGTAAACAAGGAAAATAATAACCTAACAAATTTTTAAATCTCTCCGCGACTTAAAATGCGTTTTAACTCATTTAAACAGCAAACTGGCTCCGGCATTCACTCCATTTAGCAGCCCATTATAACCTGGTGGTGGATGGAGATGAGGTATTTGGAATATTATTCAAATTACCATTTTCTCCTTGCCTTTAGAAAGAAAAAAAAATACTCAAGTCATATTAATCGTCCTCATCTTCACATTATTACTGGCTATATTTACATTCGCATTTAGTGTTATTATTAATAATTTCTGGGTACTTCTGCCGTTGCAGCTCAGAAGCTCATCACGGCGAGCTCTTACCGTCAAGTGACAGCGCGTGGAAAGGACAATACAACATGTAACAATGAGACCAAATATTGCAATCAATAATAAACCTGAAGATTTTATTAAAAGATATTTCAGCTTGTCTGGACAAAAAAAGGACTGTTTAAAGGGATGATTCTGTGTTGAAAAGCGGAGCAGAATATGATATGTAGAGCAGCGGCTGCAGATGAAAATTCTGTTTAACCATTATGTTTCCAAATGACAGAAATGTTCTTTTAAAGTATATCTAACCCCAAGAAGAAAACATTTTATATATTGCAACTTACTGGTCCTTAAATTGTTACTAAACCTAGGAGCCTGCACTCACTATATCTGCTCTCCCACAGTACACGGAACATGGAAATGCAATTATTTTAGTAAATATAAACTGCTAAATTCCGTTTCTCATCAGCAGTATATAGCAGTGTCTGGCCGAGCACTGGTTAAAGCTTGTAGGAGGAATTTTCATTCTCCTCTGACTGTCCTATGAGGCCGCATGACCCCTCACTTTCTGGACAGTGCCGATTAGCCCTGTGCTGATCACATGCACCCTTCCAAAAAAAAAAAGTTCTGTAGCAAAACACACCAAACTGAACATGTGTAGAGTACCCCAAAGGCTCTGTACTATCAGGAGATGGATTGGGGACAGTGGAAGCCAGGGAGGATCAGAGAAGACAGCATCAAACAGCCCTTTTACACAATGCGGAGGATTAACCCCTTAGGCTCCATAGTGAGTATAACAAGCATGCTTTACTGCATATATAGATGGATTTCACCGTTGTGGGTTTAGTAACACTTCAAATGTGGTGACTGCATTAGCTTTCTTAATGGGAAATCTGGGTTAGGCTCCTATAGTTCAAGACCAAGTTCAACACATGCAAATGCACATAGAATGTATGTGGGAATGAGAACTATATAAGTAATAGGATATAAAAACACAATGGGTGTGTAATATGTGTGTAAAATTAACACTATGTGCTGATACCAAATCAATAAATAAATAAATGTGTTCAATACCTAACAGGCTTATTGAGACTCAACATAAATATGCAAATATATGTAAATGTAGGTATAAAAATATAAAAGCATATAAAGATAGTATTAATAAATTATGGTGATATAGAGAGTTAGTGTGCAAAGGTGCTAAAAAATAAATATAGTGCACTAATCAAACTAAATAAGGTGCATTCCGAATAGTCATAACCATCTATTCAATAAAGTGCAACTGCATACTCATAAGCAATGAAAATAAATAAGTGGGTGAACTATGTGCATCCCACACTGGTGACAATATAAACACTAGTAAATAAATAAGTGCAGCCGTGCAAATAACTATATAAATTATGAAAGTGAGAACCATATAAATTCAAAGGCTCAAAAAGCAGGTTCTGTGTATTTTAAAATTGTCCAAAAATAGTGCAATCAGAGTTGGTACAGAAATCATAAAGTTCTATAGTCCATATAAGGATGGAGTAAGGTGCTCTTTTTTTCTATGAAGCCGGGAGTGCAGTGAGTGATTGGAAGATAGGGTGCTCCCCCTCTCCTGGGGTCCTGTGCTTACCGGATGTCCGTACCCCTACAGGGGTAAATGGCGGGTCGATAACAGGGATCGCTCCCATACACCGGCAATCTGGTTCCGTCCTATCCTTCCTATTACCACTCGTATCCACTCCTTGCTCCGGTACACATAGGGGTTAAAGCATCAGGGAGAGAGCTCCAGTACAATTCCCGGGTATATGAAAAAGGGGAAAAACAGAAGCCTCCGATAGTGCAGGATTGCCTTTAAAACTTTTATTTAGATTCCAAAAAAGACATGTACTCACATAAAATCAACATGCAGCGCATCCGTATGGCATAGGGTCCGCAACTACCTCGTTCGCGGTGCTCCCCTGGGATCAGCGTGCGTTCCTAGCCTCGGGATCGTTCAGACGGAAGTGATGTGGTCACGTTCTCGACGCGTTTCGTCACACTGACGTCATCTGGAGAAGCGTTGACCACGTCTATTCCGTCTGTTTAAGTATTAAGCGGTTACCAGGCAACTTAGTGGGGGAATGTGCAAATGTAAATTCTCCGGCCAATCATCGCAAGGGGCCATGTAATGTCATCTATTGCTAGGCAAACATATTAACATTAAAAATAACATTAAAAATCTACTCGCTATTTGGCAAAATAGAAAAAGAGGGGATATCTGAATATCATCTGTTGCTAGGCAGAATTGTATTACTGAAAAACGGGCTAATGGATGGTAAACAAAGAGACAGGAAACCTGTGTGCTCAAGTTCCGTCTCCCAATGCTCACTTACTCACATAAGTAGCATATTTGTTGGCGGCGTATATGTAATTAATCTCAAGGGGGATTCATATATAATATATGTCAATAAGGACTAGTCTATGCAAATACCGATAAAAAGAATTAATTAAAAACGGGGTTATTTTATATTACAAATAATAAAAATAATTGATCAGGCATTATGTAATATGGAATTCGGGGGGTATTTTGTATAATTATTTGGATGAGGTCCAGAGAAGGCATATTATATGTATAGTATAATGATGGAACTATTTAATCTGATACAATGTTATTATGTTAATTGGACTTTGCTTAATGGTCACCATAGGGGGATTAATTTAAGTCAGGGTAGTTCTATCTCAAAATAGGTTAAAAATTATTGTATAAAAATACTTAAAAAATCTTAAAAAATCATTCAATTAATGCTATCCAAGGAACAGATTTTTTATATAATCTATGTATAATCAGATAAACTTTGGCACCAGTGAACTGGTAAACTCTCAATACTATAATTAATGTGTTAATCACAATTACCAATACAGGAATAGTATATGAAAAATATATATATACATATATAAATACAAATAATAAAAATAAATTTAGATGAATAAAAACATAATAAATATAGCAGGCCTCTCTAGGTCAAGATCATGAAAGACACTAAGAAGTGAAAGTCGAATTATATGTGTAATATGTGCTAGAGGGCCCGAAAATGAAAATAAGTGGAAAAAATAGATGTGACCCTTATAGAACTAAAATTAAAGGTGAACAGTAGTGTATATACTAAAGACTAAAAATGTGCTTAAAAGATTAAATATAGAAGGTGTAAAATTATATAGATATTGTAAAAATTTAAATAAATAAAAATAGATAAAATTATGGCATAACTTGGTTGCAGTATAAAATTGGTAAAACCTGACATGGCAATTCAAACATAATTCAAACAAGGAATAGGTTAGTTCATAATGTGATAGACCCACCCAAACAAATAAAAATCTTTCCCGATCTAAAAGGGTTTATAAGATGCCGTAAATGCCTTGCGTGCAAAAATAATACAGCACAACCAAGAAAGATGACGGAATTTAGATCCTTTGCCAATAAACGGAAATTCAAAATTAATGAGCTGATTACATGCTCCAGCACTCACGTCACTTACGTTATTGAGTGCCCGTGCCATAAACAATACGTGGGGAGGACCACTAGACCGCTATATGTGCGTATAAGAGAACATATTAAAAACATCAAAAAGGGTTTCCCCAAACATGGGTTATCCAGACATTTTCTGGAAATGCACGATAAGAATCCCAAGGGACTATTATTTTATGGCATCGATACTATAAGAGCACATTGGAGGGGAGAGAATAAAACGAGAAAAATCTCTAAAAACGAAACGAAATGGATTTTCCAATTGGAATCACTCCAACCTGGAGGGTTGAACCTTGATATAGATCTGAATTGCTTCATTTCCAACCACTAAACTAATTATGTTTGAATTGCCATGTCAGGTTTTACCAATTTTATACTGCAACCAAGTTATGCCATAATTTTATCTATTTTTATTTATTTAAATTTTTACAATATCTATATAATTTTACACCTTCTATATTTAATCTTTTAAGCACATTTTTAGTCTTTAGTATATACACTACTGTTCACCTTTAATTTTAGTTCTATAAGGGTCACATCTATTTTTTCCACTTATTTTCATTTTCGGGCCCTCTAGCACATATTACACATATAATTCGACTTTCACTTCTTAGTGTCTTTCATGATCTTGACCTAGAGAGGCCTGCTATATTTATTATGTTTTTATTCATCTAAATTTATTTTTATTATTTGTATTTATATATGTATATATATATTTTTCATATACTATTCCTGTATTGGTAATTGTGATTAACACATTAATTATAGTATTGAGAGTTTACCAGTTCACTGGTGCCAAAGTTTATCTGATTATACATAGATTATATAAAAAATCTGTTCCTTGGATAGCATTAATTGAATGATTTTTTAAGATTTTTTAAGTATTTTTATACAATAATTTTTAACCTATTTTGAGATAGAACTACCCTGACTTAAATTAATCCCCCTATGGTGACCATTAAGCAAAGTCCAATTAACATAATAACATTGTATCAGATTAAATAGTTCCATCATTATACTATACATATAATATGCCTTCTCTGGACCTCATCCAAATAATTATACAAAATACCCCCCGAATTCCATATTACATAATGCCTGATCAATTATTTTTATTATTTGTAATATAAAATAACCCCGTTTTTAATTAATTCTTTTTATCGGTATTTGCATAGACTAGTCCTTATTGACATATATTATATATGAATCCCCCTTGAGATTAATTACATATACGCCGCCAACAAATATGCTACTTATGTGAGTAAGTGAGCATTGGGAGACGGAACTTGAGCACACAGGTTTCCTGTCTCTTTGTTTACCATCCATTAGCCCGTTTTTCAGTAATACAATTCTGCCTAGCAACAGATGATATTCAGATATCCCCTCTTTTTCTATTTTGCCAAATAGCGAGTAGATTTTTAATGTTATTTTTAATGTTAATATGTTTGCCTAGCAATAGATGACATTACATGGCCCCTTGCGATGATTGGCCGGAGAATTTACATTTGCACATTCCCCCACTAAGTTGCCTGGTAACCGCTTAATACTTAAACAGACGGAATAGACGTGGTCAACGCTTCTCCAGATGACGTCAGTGTGACGAAACGCGTCGAGAACGTGACCACATCACTTCCGTCTGAACGATCCCGAGGCTAGGAACGCACGCTGATCCCAGGGGAGCACCGCGAACGAGGTAGTTGCGGACCCTATGCCATACGGATGCGCTGCATGTTGATTTTATGTGAGTACATGTCTTTTTTGGAATCTAAATAAAAGTTTTAAAGGCAATCCTGCACTATCGGAGGCTTCTGTTTTTCCCCTTTTTCATATACCCGGGAATTGTACTGGAGCTCTCTCCCTGATGCTTTAACCCCTATGTGTACCGGAGCAAGGAGTGGATACGAGTGGTAATAGGAAGGATAGGACGGAACCAGATTGCCGGTGTATGGGAGCGATCCCTGTTATCGACCCGCCATTTACCCCTGTAGGGGTACGGACATCCGGTAAGCACAGGACCCCAGGAGAGGGGGAGCACCCTATCTTCCAATCACTCACTGCACTCCCGGCTTCATAGAAAAAAAGAGCACCTTACTCCATCCTTATATGGACTATAGAACTTTATGATTTCTGTACCAACTCTGATTGCACTATTTTTGGACAATTTTAAAATACACAGAACCTGCTTTTTGAGCCTTTGAATTTATATGGTTCTCACTTTCATAATTTATATAGTTATTTGCACGGCTGCACTTATTTATTTACTAGTGTTTATATTGTCACCAGTGTGGGATGCACATAGTTCACCCACTTATTTATTTTCATTGCTTATGAGTATGCAGTTGCACTTTATTGAATAGATGGTTATGACTATTCGGAATGCACCTTATTTAGTTTGATTAGTGCACTATATTTATTTTTTAGCACCTTTGCACACTAACTCTCTATATCACCATAATTTATTAATACTATCTTTATATGCTTTTATATTTTTATACCTACATTTACATATATTTGCATATTTATGTTGAGTCTCAATAAGCCTGTTAGGTATTGAACACATTTATTTATTTATTGATTTGGTATCAGCACATAGTGTTAATTTTACACACATATTACACACCCATTGTGTTTTTATATCCTATTACTTATATAGTTCTCATTCCCACATACATTCTATGTGCATTTGCATGTGTTGAACTTGGTCTTGAACTATAGGAGCCTAACCCAGATTTCCCATTAACCTACTTTCCTGGCAGCGCCAATCACTCCCCTTTTTGACATTTACACCTGACGCTCCCCCATTGGGGGTGCATCTTTTGGAGTGGGCAGCAGCCATTAGTGTTTTATTTATAGAAATTTTACGCACTATTTTATAGATAGTTTATCCTAAGCGCGGATCTTTCTTCCTTTCTGCATTAGCTTTCTTGTTTTCAAGCTTTTTACCCCTTTATATTCACCTGGTGATCCTGCCAGTAAGGCCTCATGCACACTGGGCGTTTGCCCAGCTCTTCTAAAAGAGGAGTCTGAAGCAAAAAAAAAAAATATATATATATATATATATATATATATGTATAGCATAGGGCTAACATGACTGGGAAACAGGGGAATCGGGGATAGAGAGGGTTCATTTTAAAATTATTATGGGAGAGGCACTTACTGTGATTGGGGGGTTCACAGTAGGAGAAGGGTTTGCAGGGGGTCTTTTTGGCTGGTTAGTAAATTTCCCGGCATCCAAAGGAGAACCATTGAAGAAGAAAGTTCCCGCCCCTCCGCTGGATCAATAATCCCCAGGTTGTCATAGTGGCATGGCGGTTGGGGTCTTTGAAGCAGTTCTAAAAATCTGCTGTGCTGATCGCATTATGGACCCATCTAAGGTATGGAGTCCCTTGGGGAATGCCAGTTAATGGTGGGTCAACTGGTATGTTGAACTGAGAGGTATTTGCAGAAAGTCGGGGTTGTCCCCGAGCCGGTGTGGTGCGGCTGGGGACCGTGTAAGTAGTTACGCAGATACAAAGTGGATGTTTGATACTTTGTGCCTCCAAAGATCAGCAACCCTATGTTTATGGTTAATGTAATATTAATATTGTTTCTGTTTTAAGGAATGTTTGTTAATTTTGGTTATTGGTTAATCAATGTCTGCTATAGCCAATTTTTACTCCAAAATGAAGTCGTGGTGGTTATTGCATTTAAGTAAGGGTAAAAGGGTTGGATAGCATAGCAATGATTATCAAGTTGGGCTGATGACATCTGTGGTGCCTTAGTCATGCCTTTCTCCTAGCCTAAAACCACGTTTTGCAAATACATTTAAGCGCATCTGGCATTTGGGAGTTCATTTATTTCGTTGGCCAGAATAATAATTTATTCTAGCCATTGAAATAAATGAAGGCTCAAGCACTAAATGCACCTAGCACTTAGGGGTGTTCAGGACAATATCCCCCGGGACAATATCCCCCCAGACAATATCCCCCCGGACAATATCCCCTGGACAATATCCCCTGGACAATATCCCCCCGGAAAACATCCCCCTGGACAACATCCCCCCGGATAATATCCCCCCCGGGACAACATCCCCCAGGACATAGGGTTAGGGTTAGAGGGTTAGGGTTAGAGGGAGGATATTGTCTAGCGGGATATTGTCCAGGGAGGATATTGTCCGGGGGGATGTTGTCCCGGGGGCATATTGTCCGGGGGGATGTTGTCCAGGGGGGGATATTGTCTAGCGGGATATTGTCCGGGGGATATTGTCCGGGGGGATATTGCCCGGGGGGATATTGTCGGGGGGATATTGTCGGGGGAGTTCTGCTTTAAGATCAGCCTTTGGTAAGCAGGACTTTTATGGTCCAGGAAGATGGTGATCACCATTGGGTTTCCTGATATTGACAACAGTGGACCATGACTGCAAAATGCTTGGAGAAATGACCACCTGTAGTCTCCATCCATACACTATAGAAAAAAGAGGGCACAACATCCTTGTGCATTACCCAAGTATTGTTTATTGTTATAAGAAGAATGGAACTATACTCACAAACAAGTCAATCATAGAAGCATTTCCACAATGGACACAAAGCAACCGGGTCACCAAGACCGTGTCCAGCACTTCAAAATGCTTCTATGATTGACTTGTTTGCTCTTCTTCTTATACCAATAAACAATACTTGGGTAATGCGCAAGGTTGCTGCGCCCTCTTTTTAATTTTTTTATCTACAGTGTTCACGTTGGGTTTCCTCCGACCCCTGGATGGCAGCAATCCCTGTGCATTGACCTGGAGCCACAGAAATCCCAGGCAACATCCACCGCCGTCACATCATTTTTGAGCGCAGGAGATTTTCATTTGTCATTAGTCTCCATCCATAGCCGGTGTGAAAAGGTGACAATGCAGGAGCAGAGTTAGGAAACAGGGACAGAGTGTTGTCACCCCTAGTTCACATGGACCCAGCTGCCTATTTTTGCCACCCCCAGTCACCCAACCAAAACTAACATTACATTCCACTAAAGTGAGGCTTTGCGCCATGGCTGAACCATTTTAATTTGACTTGCAGAGTTTGACAGGCATTAGCATTGCAGGTCAAAGTCGCCCATTGCAGTCAATAGGAGTGTACTGCAACTACGAGCCAAACGTTTGGCTCAGGGTTGTGATGTGGTATTTCAATCCAAATTCTTCCTTGGGGTTAATAAAAAAATAAATAAACAGACATTCTGGTGGCAACAGGATCGCCTCCTGAACTCCTGGCAGCCATTGCTATGCCACCTTTTGAAAAGCATTCCACAGGTAGGTCCTGCTGCCTATGTGAAAGAGCCCTATAAGATGAAGTGCCTGACCGAAGACTATCATAGCGGGATCACCAGGAATTAAAGTAGAACTATAGGAAAAACTTTTTTTACCCATTTTGGATAGCACAAAGGGAGGGTTATATCCCCTGTCAGATTTTTTTTTTGCCATCTCTGTTTGATTGCCGAGATTTCCCTTCACTTCCTGTCCCATATCCAAACAGGAAGTGAGAGGAAATCCCTGAAAATAAAGGGAATTCCTTGGGGACCCCCAGATCACCAGAATTAGTGTCCCCATTGGAAGATCGTCCCTTGATTTCTTTTCTGGGGTCAACCCAAAGTTTTTATTTTAACTTGTAATGATAATAATAGAGAGGGTGAAGCTCCCTAAGGCTCCTTTCACACAGGCGGTGTGCCCGACGGACTGAGCCAGGGGCTGACTGGCAACTTTCAGGTACAAACCATAGGCCTATGGTGAAACGACTCGGCCCCCTCCCACTCTCTCTCTTTCCGGCCTCCTCCTGACCCCCATTCTAGGCTGAAGCTCCACTCCAAGTACTCTCTACTCACCAGCTGAATCTGATTTCCCAACCTGGCCAGCAGGGGCAGTTGGGGGGAGCTGGGACAGCTCGGTCGGGCTGGCCGGTGGAGGAGAGTCCCCAGTGGGGCATGACACCGGCCTCTGCTCAGACACATCTTACACCATCCATGCTGGGGGGGCTGCGCTCTGTCCTTGTCTTTATCCCACACTCAGTAGGTCAGCGGTGGGGGCTTTTGACTTCCCTTCACCAGGAATCCTTTAGGCATGTCTGTGGCAGAAGCAGTGCAGCCTTTTTTTGGGGGCATCAGAGTGGCCCAGGGGGCAATTGCCCCCCTGCCCCCCTGGCCCAGTCCTCCCCTGGACTGAGCAGGCGGATGACAGCTCCGTCTCCACTTACTTTGCAGACACAGAGCTGTAAGAGCCCTGCTCTTCTCTATGGGAGATCGGATGATAACGACCGCCTGTCCATTTTCATCCGATCCTATCCGATCCGATCCTCCAGACGGATGGAAATAGGGTTTCCATCCATCCGGATTTCATGGACAGGATCGGATCAGATAGCAGCGGGTGTTAGCAGACATGTCACCGCTGACATCCGCTGCTCCATAGGGCTGCATGGAACATCCTATCAGGTCCGCCTAAAAAACTGACAGGCGGATCGGATCGGAAAGCCCGTGTGAAAGGGGCCTTATGGGGGCACAGACAACAATAAAAACTGATAGTTCTAATGCGTGAGTTTTAATCAATCTCCACTCTATCTAAAACTAAAAAAAAAAAGTTTTGCCTTTAGTTATACTTTAATTTATTGAGAAAATATTAAAAATGACTTCTGAAACCATCGATTTTTAGGAAGAAAAATGTCACGTCCTCCAAAAAAAAAAAATAAAAAGACAATAAACATGAAGGCGATTAATGAAACAGCTAATATTTTCTTACATTGTGCGCAGTCTGAAAAAAAAAAAAAAAAAAAACCTTTTCTGGTAACAGCCGATGGCGTGAGCAGCAACAAAAGAGAAATTGGAAGAAAAATGGGCCGGGACTTTGTTCTTAGTCACATTTTGATGGCTGAGAGATTGACAAAATAATTTGTACCCGTCGATTCCTTTGGAAAAAAAAAAAAAAAAATTTACAATGGATTTGCCGAGCACATTTTTAATTTTAATCAGCAATGAAAAAATGACAATACGGATCAAAACAAAACATCAGCCTGTAAAGTGGGCTTTGCAGATTGTGTCAGGCGGACTCCATTAGAGAGTGGTAGGTATTGGCGCATCAATCACCATCTTCGAAACTTGCAACATCTCGGAAATTTAATTAGACATCCAGGTTTCTTCACCAACAATTTGCACAAAAAAAAAAAAAGCTGTCACATCCGAAAGATGCAAAGTGCGAAAAAATAAAGTCAAACCCTGTTTATGTAAATTTGCCCCGAGTTGCCACTGACCACTTAGCCGAAGAATTAAGCTGCAATTTGGAGAGTAAAACGACTTAATCCCACACAATGCATTTTTATTCCCCTCTTTTATATTCACCAGCATTGCTGTGAAGGATAATGGGGCTGGGGTTAAAAACACGAAATCACAAACAAGGCGGCTTGGCATAAAAAGGCCATTCTCAAACTTCCTTTTCTTTTTTTTTTATGCAAGAAGGCAGAAAAACTTGTGTGAAATAGTTTGGATGCAGTCAAATGATATTCACATCACAAAGTAAAGTGAACAAAGGCAAATGGACTGATTTAAGATGGCGATAAAGACATTACAAAGTGGGGTCCAACTGGGCATTTGGGCAGGGTGCTCTGGGGGGTCTTATCTACATCCCTGCGGTGGAGAGTAGGAAAACCGGCGGCCAAGGCTTCACCCTAAGCAGGTGCCTAGTTCGCCTAGGTTCACACCCCCTAAACCCCCCAATACCCCCCCCCCATCCTTCTTCCCTTACCTACATCTCTGCAGCAGTCGTGGCTGTTCCCTAGGCAGGGGCGGACTGACCATTCGGGGATTAGGGCACTGCCCGAGGGCCCAGGGTCAGTAGGGGGCCCCCATGAGAGGCTACACACTACAGAAAGAAGCCAGGAACTTCCATGCAGACTATGCTGTGGTAGATATTTAAATGCCCAATCTATGTGGCTGAGCTGCAATTTGTAGGTGGGGCTTTGTGTGGCTTGAGTGTGGACACAGGGGGGCCCCATGATCTCTAATTGCCTGGGGGCCCCATGAGTTGTCAGTCCACCCCTGCCCCTAGGCAGATGACTAATTTGTCTAGCAGTAGCATCAGCCCTTAGTGCCCCCACTCTGAATGAAGGAGCACAGGAAGCACATTGGGGCAGCAGCATTGTCAGTCTAGGGGGAGTTTTAAATAGACTGCAATACAAGGGGACAGCGCTCAAAATTATATAGTGAAGAAATATTGATATACAGTTATCTCAAACTGTGTATTCAGTGATATAAATAAAGTGCTAAAGAGATAAAGTGGCTGTGCTGGAAAAGGTTAATGGGATAAGTAGTATTAATCCCTTTAAGTGGCAAGTGCAAACAGTAATAATAATAGCACAATCTTTAGTGAAAAAGGTGCTGGTGCTAAATGATATGCAATTTCAATAATAGTACAGTCCTTAGTGATGTGTTTTATGAAAAGTGCTGGTGCTCAATAAGATGCGATTCCACATGCAGACACAGAGAGGAGAATCTGTCACCGGGTGTTCAGCCCACTTACCAGACGACCCCTTGGGGTCTAGCGTGGGTAAATGGTCCCTTTGTGCTGGTCACAAATCCTCTGTGGGCTTTAGGATATGTATTCAAGGGTCCAATCCACCGTATGGGAGAGGCTGCGTGGGTGTCCTCTGTATGTCAGTTGGAACCGTGTTGGTCTCAGTGAGCCGCATGAAACACAATAGGGAGGCTCATAGCGTGATATGCATAAGTATTTTTAATAAATAAAGTAGTCACTTACATTACAGAACATGACATCCAGCTGATACATTGAAAACAGCGATGGAGCCGGTTTGCGTTCCAGCTTGCGTTCCGAAAGGCAGAAGTGACGTTAGGGCGTAGCACGTGACCCGACGTGTTTCGTCATCAACGTATGACGTCATCAGGGGTTCGAAATAGACTAGCAGGTTTAGATACACTGACAAATTGAAGCCAAACTCCTAGTAACACTTATTAAGCACTTAACCACTAGATGACCGCCCGCCGCAGATTTACTGTGGCAGGGTGGCCCTCCTGCGTGAACCGACGTAGCTCTACGTCGGTTATGCGCCTGCAGCTTGGGGGCGAGCACTCCCACCCCCGCTCATCATCAGGGAAGCATGTGTGTCAGGCGGCTCCAATTGACACCTGACACCCTCGATCGTTCCCCGCAGAGAGAGAAGGACGGTCGGCTGTTGTAAACGCAGCCAACCATCCTTCCCCCTGGGATGATCACAGAGCTCCTGTGATCCTTCTATATAGGATCACAGGTCTCTATGGTCATCTCAGAAGCCCAACCCCCATACAGTTAGAATCACTCCCCTAGGCTTACATTTAACCCCTTGGCCACCTATACTGTTAACCCCTTCCCTGCCAGTGTCATTATTGCAGTAACAGTGCATATTTTTAGCACTGATTACTGTAGTAATGTCACTAGTACCCCCAAAAGTGTCAAAAATATCAGTTAGGGGTCCGATGTGTCCGCCGCAATGTCGCAGTCCCGCAAAAAATCGCAGATCGCCACCATTACTAGTAAAAAAAAAAAAACAATAAAAATTACATAAATCTTCCCCGTAGTTTGTAGATGCAATAACTTTTGCGTAAACCAATCAAAATACACTTATTGCGATTTTTTTTTAGCAAAAATATGTAGCAGAAAACAAATTGGCCTAAAATGTTATAAAATTTTGATTTTTTTTTAAGAATGTCATATAGCAGAATGTGAAAAATATTGTTTTCTTTTCAAAATTGTGGCTGATTTTTTGTTTATAGCACAAAAAATAAAAATCGCACAGGTGATCAAATACCACCAAAAGAAAGCTCTATTTGTGGGAAAAAAAGAACATCAATTTTATTTGGGTACAGCATCGCATGACCGCGCAATTGTCCGTTAAAGTAACGCAGTGCCGAAATCGCAAAATAGGGCCTGGTCATTAACCACTTCCATACCGAGTCATAGTAATATGATGTCGGCATGGTGGTTGTACGGATCCGGGCGGGCGTCATATGCCGCGGCGATCGGGGGTGAGGCTCGTCCCTCGGACATAGCCCATCCCTGATCAAGGTAAACAGCCAATAGAAATTGGCTGTTTACCACGTGATCGGCTGTGTCAATCACAGCCGATCACATGAGCGGCTCCAGCACGAGCCGCTCGTTCTCTCTGCAATGCGCGCCCCCGGGGGCGCGCAGAGCAGCGATCGGGGACGAGGCTCGTCCCTCGGACAGAGTCGATCCCCGATCTAGGTAAAGAGCCAATGAAATTGGCTCTTTACCACGTGACCGAGCTGTCACCGTGTTCTCCTCCTCACACACTGATCCTGTGTGAAGAAGAGAGTGTGGTAAGTGGTAACAGCTAGTTACCAATCATAGTGCACCCCAAACACACTGATTGCCCCCCCCCCCAATAAAGAGCACCTGTCACTAGCCCATCAAAGTACCCGAGTACCTGTCACCAGCCCATCAGGTACTCTGATGACAGGTACTCGGGTACTCTGATGACGGGTACTCGGGTACTCTGATGACAGGTACTTGGGTACTCTGATGACAGGTACTCAGGTACTCAGATGACAGGTACTCGGGTACTCTGATGACGGGTACTCGGGTACTCTGATGACAGGTACTCGGGTACTCTGATGACGGGTACTCGGGTACTCTGATGACGGGTACTCGGGTACTCTGATGACAGGTACTCGGGTACTCTGATGACAGGTACTCGGGTACTCTGATGACAGGTACCCGGGTACTCTGATGACAGGTACTCGGGTACTCTGATGACAGGTACTCGGGTACTCTGATGACAGGTACGCAGGTAGGTGACAGGTACTCGGGTACTCTGATGACGGGTACTCGGGTACTCTGATGACAGGTACTCGGGTACTCTGATGACAGGTACGCAGGTACTCTGATGACAGGTACTCGGGTACTCTGATGACGGATACTCGGGTACTTTGAGTACCTGTCAACGGAGTACCCGTCATCAGAGTACCTGAGTACCTGTCACCTACCCATCAGAGTACCCGAGTACCTTCCACCTGCTCATCAGAGTACCTGACGCCTGAAGTACCCGAGTACTTGCCGCCTGCTCATCAGTACCCATCACTACTCATCAGTACTCATCAGTACCTATCACGTATCAGTATCACCTATCAGTATCAGTACTACTCATCAGTACCTATCACCTGCCTGTCATCTGCCCATCAGAGTACCCGAGTACCTGTCACCTGCCTATCGGAGTACCCGAGTACCTGCCACCTGCTCATTAGTACCAGAGTACCTGTCACCTGCCCAACAAAGTACCCGAGTACCTGTCGCCCTTCATACAGCCACCATGTCTAAGTCCAAAAAGGTTTATATACGTCCTCCGTTTAAACCTAAATACCGGTGTTATGGCAGCAGATAGCTGCCATAACCCTGGTATTTTTTTAAATGGTGGACGGTTGGCTTTCCGATAAGGGTGGTCCCAGCGGCGGATTCGCCGTGGGATCACCCTTCTGGGATGGCGGAAGAGGTGCCCCCCCCTCCCGCCGCGTCCGGTCCTTTTCCCCGCTTACCGGACCCGCCGGCAGCGGGGAAAACGATCCGGTCCCGGATCCTCACAGATAGGATGTCGAGTGAGGGCAAGCTTGCCCTCACTTGACTCTATGGTCTTGGAGGACCGGGGCTACGGAAAATGTTGTTGCCTAGCAACCGGTTTAAAGGTCCTTTTTTTTTTTTTCATTTTATATAATAATTTTTTTTTTTTTTTTTTTTCTTTCTATCTTTTAGTGTACTTGTGAGATCTGAGGACTTTTTGACCCCAGATCTTACAAAAAAGAGGTCCTGTCGTGCCTTTTTCTATTACAAGTAATGTTTACATTTCTTGTAATAGAAATAAAAATGATCCTTTTTTTTTTTTTTTGTTAAACGGTGTAAAAATAAAAAATAATAAATAAAATAAATAGTAAAAAAAAAAAAAAAAAAATTAAAGCACCCTGTCCCCGTTAGCTCGCGCGCAGAAGCGACGCATACGGAAACCCCGCCCACATATGTAAACGGTGTTCAAACCACATATGTGAGGTATCACCGTGATCGTTAGAGTAAGGGAAATAATTTGAGCCCTAGACCTCCTCTGTAACTCAAAGATGGCAACCTGTAGAAATTTTTAAATTGTCGCCTATGGGGATTTTTAAGTACCAAAGTTTGTCGCCATTCCGTGAGCGTGCGCAATTTTGAAACATGACATGTTGGGTATCTATTTACTCGGCGTAACATTATCTTTCACATTATGGAAAAAAATTGGGCTAACTTTACTGGTTTCTTATTTTTTAATTAAAAAAAGTGAATTTTTTCCAAAAAAATTGCGTTTGGAAGACCGCTGCGCAAATACGGTGTGATAAAAAATATTGCAATAATCTCCATTTTAATCTCTAGGGTCACTGCTAAAAAAAAATATATAATGTTTGGGGGTTCTAAGCAGTTTTCTAGCAAAACAACTGATTTTAGCTTGTAAACACCAAATGTCAAAAATAGGCCTAGGCAAGTGGCTAGGATGCATGATGATGCTCCTTGGATGTTAGGCCCCTCTATATGGCTAGGCTGTGAAAAAGTCTCACACATGTGGTATTGCCATACTCAGGAGGAGTGGCAGAATGAATTTTGGGGTGTCATTTTTGCTGTGTACATGCTATGTGTTAGGAATATCCTATAAATTGACAACTTTGTGTAACAAAAAAAAGTTTTCATTTTTTTCCCACATTTTCCAAAAACCTGTGGAAAAAAATGACATGTTCAAAGGACCCATAATGCCTCATAGAATATACGTTGGAGTGTTTTCTTTCCAAAATGGGGTCATTTTGTGGACTTTTCCATTGTATTGGTGCTCTAGGGCCTTGAAAAGTGTGATAGGTAGTAAGAAAGTTTTATGTGTATTTATGCTCCTAGAACGCCTGAAGGTGCTTCTTGGACGTGGAGTATCTTTTTGTGGCCAGGCTGTGTAAAAGTCTCACACATGTGGTATCGCCATACTCGGAAGGAGTAGCAGAATGTATTTTTGGGTGTAATTTTTGCTGTGTACATGCTATGTGTTAGAAATAGCTTATAAATTGACAACTTTGTGGGGAAAAAAAAGAAAAAAAATTTTTTTTCTTCATTTTACCAAGAATTGTGGGAAAAAATTACAACTTCAAAATACCCACCATGCCTCTTACTAAATACCTTGGACTGTCTACTTTACAAAAAGGGGTCATTTGGGCGGTATTTGTACTGTCCTGACATTTCAGGGCCTCAAGAAAGGAGATAGGCAGTCAGTACTTCTGGTGTGATCAATTTTCAGTAATTGGTACCATAGCTTCTAGACTCAATAACTTTCACACAGACTAAATAATATACACTAATTTGGGTTAATTTTACCAGAGACATGTAGCAGTATACATTTTGGCCCAAATGTATGAAGAAAAATTAATTTTTTGCAAAATTTTATAATTGAAACTAAAAAAAAGTGTTTTTTTTTCAAAATTTTTGCTCTTTTTTTGCATATATCACGAAAAAAAAAAAACCCAGTTGTGATCAAATACCACCAAAAGAAAGCTCTATTTGTGTGAAAAAAATGATAAAAAATTTGTTTGGTTACAGTGTAGCATGACTGAGCAATTGTCATTCAAAGTGTGAGAGTGCTGAAAGCTGAAAATTGGTCTGGGCAGGAAGGGTGTCAAACTGCTCTGTATGGAAGTGGTTAAGGGGGAAAATCTTCTGGTCTTAACGTGTTACTAAACCCACAACAGTAAAATCAGTCTGTATATGGAGTAAAGCATGGCTTGTCATACACACTGTGGAACCTAAGGGGTTAATCCTGCGCTTTGTGTAAAAAGGCTTTTTGATTCTGTCTTCTCCCTTTTTTCCACAGTCCCCAGTCTATCTGCTGATAGAACAGAGCCTTGGGTGCACTCTGCACATGATCAGTTTGGTGTGTATCGCTAGAGAGTTTTGTTTATTTCTTGGGAGGGTACATGTGATCAGCACAGGGCCAATAAGCACTGTCCAGACAGAGGGTCAGGGGTCATGCAGCCTCATAGGACAATCGGGAGAAGGAAAACTCAGAAGCCCATCCGTCGTCACTTCCGGTAGCCTGATGACGTCAGGGCGCCGGCGACGCGTTCTCGGAGCATGCGCTCCTTCCTCAGGCCTGACGTCATCACGCTACCGGAAGTGACGACGGATCGGCTTCTGATTGTCCCCGGGACCAGGAAGAGCGGCCAGCTACCGCTTACAGCCTGTCGACCGTTACCGCTCCAGCCATCCTGATCCAACCGGAGTGTTGTCATGAGCTTTTATATTTATCTAATTTGTGAGTACCCCTTGTTCCATTGATTTTATGCAATAAATCTCAAGTTACTGCACTCAGAGTGGCGCCTGTGTTTCCTCCCTAGTTGGCTCCAAGCAATCTTCTACTTGTCACTAGAGCTGCCTCAGGAGTGCACCTTGGGATATTTTATGGACTCCCTTTATGGAGTCTTTTATATGGACCTTTTTATATATGGACTTATGTATTGTCTTTTAATTCTATTGACAACCATTTGTATTGGTTGTTGTGTTTAGTGACACTTGTGAAGTCCCTGTTAATACTTTCATTGCCCGTTGTGTGCCAGCTGTTTTTA
Source organism: Pelophylax lessonae (assembly GCF_965119305.1). Classification (NCBI taxonomy): domain Eukaryota; kingdom Metazoa; phylum Chordata; class Amphibia; order Anura; family Ranidae; genus Pelophylax; species Pelophylax lessonae. Next base: position 169,749,258 of record NC_138780.1, read on the forward strand.
TTTTTGTTTTTGTTTTGTAGTGTGTGCATTGGATGGAGATGTAGGGGTAAGGGAAAAGATATTTTTGATTTTAGATAAGTGGAATAGAGTAGTATAATTATGGTCAAATATTTGGGAAGGGAACACGGTAAACAGGGTGGAATCGAGGCGACAGCGTATGCTCGAGATCCACCTCCTAATCAATAATCAATAATCAATAAATAAACAATATACAATTTTTTAGGTATGCATGGTTTTTATGGTACATAAAGGGGGGGTTGTTTGTAGTAAGTTCCCTGGTTGGCGATTTAGAGGGAAGGGGATGGGTATTTTTGATTTTAGATAGGTGGAATAGAGTAGTATAAATGTGGCCAATTATTTGGGAAGGGAACACGGTAAATAGGGTGAGATTGAGACGACAGCTTATGCAGTTATCTCGAGATCCGCTCCTAATTAATATTCAATAAATAAACAATACACTATTTTTTAGGTATTCATGGTTTTTATAATCAATAAAAGGGGGGGGGGGGTTGGATATTTAGTGGGGAGGGGATGGGTATTTTTGATTTTTGATAGGTGGAACCAGGAAGATTTCCACTGGTTCTCTCCTTTTACATTAGTAAATATTGTTTTTACCCTTTTTACCCCCCCCCTTTTTTTATTTTTATTTCTCTTCTTTTGAGGACTGAGAGAAGTATGGAACTATATGTATATTAAGGCGGATTCGAAATGTTTTGCAGTATGCATATTCTGATAATATTACATTTATATGTGATTTTGAATGTTTTGTCTTGTAATGTTTTTTTTTTTTTTTTTTCTAAAGTAAAATGAATAAAAAGATTTTAAAAACAAATAAAGAGGAGGTAAGGTTCTCCCGGATAAGAGTGGCTTAAAAAAAAAAAAAGGATTTCCGAAAACGAATTTTACAAATTTAATGTAGATAAGGAATTGAAAGGAAACAAAATGGAACCATATTCTGCACATGTCTACACTACACCATATTGTTTTATAAATGTATATACGCTTTCATGTAAGAAGAGGCTTGCTAGTCAAAAATGTGTTTCTGTTAAATCCCGCAGGGACTTGGCTAATGCGCATGCGCGAATGCGCGAACGCGCGCACGCAAGCACGCGACGTGACAGATGCTGGCGCCAAATGGGCTATTTAAACCCAGCCTTTGCTCAGCTCCAGTGCTGCTTTGTCTTCAGCCTTGTTGACCTGTACCTGCTACCTGTATCCTGTTTACCAGTTCCAGACCCGGCTTGTCCTGACCATTCTCTGCTCTCTGCCTGCACCGACCCTGGCTTGTCCTTTGACCTCCGCTTCAGTCTGCTCCTTCTGGCTCCTGTATTACCGTTTGGCTTCTGACCTGGCTTGTCTCACTACGCTCCTGCCTTCTCCGAATCTGATCATCTGGCCAATGAGGGTTCTGCCAGCATACCCTGCTATCCTGACTCCTGCCACCAGCACTAGTTGCCTGCATACCTGCTTATCCACTGGATCTACCTGGCTATCCCTGTCCGTGGACATCGGCCTGCTTCCAGCTTACATCAGGCACTCGTGCTACTCTACACTCTGGCACCTCCTGTCTGCACTATTAGGGGCCCCGAGTCAGAAGCGTAAGAGAGGCCTTTCTCACCATTTCAGGCTCACCTTCAGGTACGTGATAAATCACCTGTTTGTGTTATCTGTAACCCGGTCTTTCTATTTTAAAAGGGACTACGCAGATTTAATTTTTGTTTTTCGTTTTACTTCCCCATCATAGACTGGTGCAGGTCCAGGACTACCTGGGCTCAGAGGAAGTAGGTTGAATAATGATGGCCATCAGACTGAGGACATCTAGTGGTAGAACAATGTACTGCAGGAGAAATCTCTGGATTGGAGGTTAAGATTGCAGCAAAAGCTGTATTTGTTACTTTACCTTTTAATAGGCTTTTAATATAAATTTTCATCTTGCTGGTGCTATTATAACTGCAAAGCAATTGAATCTATTTGAACACATATCCGGTTACCAGAACAAATCTCTATGTTGATATGTTAAACACAACAGTGCGGTTTAATGACATCTACACTTAATCATTGTACAATCTGGAAACAAGCTGATGCCTATTGGTGAACGTTAGAATGTAAATTGCATCTAGGTTATATTTTGTCTTTAGCGTGATATGCAAACCACAAAACCTCTGGTCCCCATGAACTGTAAAACTGCCGTGTACATTAAATAAAAAAATCTATTTAAACGAGCAGAAACCACAAGGCACGGCCGTATTGACTGGAAGCGCTTCTGTATGATGTGATCTTTGGTGCATTCCTATTTTCAGCCATAAAACGTACAAATCAATACTAATGTCTGAAGTAAAATTACTCATAAACAAGCAACGGACGGCGCATATTTCTAGATAAAGGTTTAACTAGCTCGTCCATAAGGAAAGTCATTTCCACCTTTCATCTGAGTAGGCAAACAAAGGACATACCGCTATTATGACCATTGCTTTTCAGTTTGCAGTAATTTCTAAAGGATGGCTTTAGAACGGGAAAATGATTATGCTTGCAAAACTAAAGCCCCGTACACACGCAACGATTATCGGCCGACCGATCGTCCGACTTTTGTCCAAGTTGTGTTTTGTTGGTTGGAATGTGCCTAGACTGCACACTAATTTTCTCGGCCAACAAAATTCTACTTCAGAAGGGATGTCATGTGTTGGCTTGCTTTCTTTGTGTTTTTTCTTCACTGAGCATGCCCAGACTTGCTCATCAGATTTTTCCCTGTCGAAATCTGTACTGACTGACGGAAAATCGGCCGTTGTGTTAACGGCCAACAAAAATTTTATAGTCTGCACACCAGATTTTTTCCGGCCAAAAAAGTCGGAGTCGGTTGTCGGAAGCATCATACTAACAAGCCGAAAATCGGCAGATCAGACGTTGGCCGAAAATTCCCTGCCAATTTCCGAGGCATGTGTACGAGTCTTAAGTCCATAGGCAAAAACTTTGAAGGCCCTTCCACACCATGCATGATGACTGGCATTTTTCTGCCAGAGTTGGGATGAGCGGAACTGCTTTGGATTTGGATTGAGCTGGGTTCAGCAAACTTCAAAGAGGTTCAGATGCCTAATCCAAACCCCACTGAGATCATTAGGAGCCAAACCTGTCAAAATGTCCATTTTCTGAGTTAATAGGCAAGGGGTTTGTCAAAAAATGTGCAGGGGACACCACTGAAGATAGGCTAAAGAAGGAAGGCAAAGAGACCTGGCACAAAATCCAGCATGGTCGTGCTCACTTGCGCAGGAATGCATGCAAATGCAATGGCATTGAGCCAGCAGACGCTTGTGCGCGTTGGTACATATAGTTCCTGGTGCCTACTGGCCTTTATAAGGATGACAGATGCTCTCACACTTTGCTGATTGATCTTCAGCTTCCTGTAACCCGTGTTCCTGTGTGCTCACTACTTCTGGATTTCCTGGTACTGACCTGGCTTGCCTCTGGACTTATCCTTTGCTTCTTTCCTGGCTTTGACCTCAGCTTGCTCCATAGACCTGCTCCTGTGTATGACCTTGGCCTCCCCCTGACTACGTTCCTGTTGATTTCTCTGCTTGACTGCTGTGCTTATACCTTGGCTCTCACTCCTGACCATGTATCCTATCTAGCCCTGCCTACTGTTAACTGCCCGCTGTTATCTGCCTGCACATTCCAGTGAGCCACCCTGGACCAGCTGCCTTCACCACTTAATTCCCATCTAAAGAGGTTTTGTCACTGCATCATGGATGGGGGTTACTATTACTGTGGAAATTGTCACCAGTGCAGGGAGGGTTATTATTGCAGAAACTGCTACCAATGATGGGGGTTATTATTGCAGAAACTGGTACCAATGATGGGGGTTATTATTGCAAAAACTGGCACCAATGAGGGGGGGGGGTTGCTATTGGGGAAACTGGCACCAATGCTGGGGGTTAACATTGTGGAAACTGACACCAGTACTGGGAGTTATTTCACCATTACAAGGGGGGGGGGGGGGGTTAATGTTGCTGAAATTGGCTCCAATGATGAAGGTTATGATTGCATAAACTGTAAAAAATGATGAGTGTTGGACTTCTTCCACCATCCCATACCTGGTACTTAAAGCGGTAGTATCCCGCTTTTTGACACTTTTACCTACAGGTAAGCCTATAATAAAGCTTACCTGTAGGTACAATTAATATCTCCTAAACCGGCACGGTTTTGGAGATATTTGCAGTGCATGCAGCTGCTAACGCGAGCGGCGCATGCGCTCTGAAGGTCCGGGAGCTTGCCGGGAGCTTGCCGGAAAATCACCCCCGCGCGCATGCGCGGGAGTGACGTCATCGCGGCTCCGGCCAATCACAGCGCCGGAGCCGCCGAACCCAGAAGAGACGCCGAGGGATCATGGCAGCGCCCACAGCGATGTCTGGGGGTCCGTGTCAGGGCTTCGTTCTAAGGTAAGTAATACATAATGAGCTAGTATGCGATGCATACTAGCTCATTATGCCTTTGTCTTGCAGGTTTTTTTTTTTGTTTTCGGGTTTACAACCGCTTTAATCTGACTCCCTCCTTAGATGCCATAGTGGAAACCAACTACAAACCTGTAATCGGCTTCCCCGCTCACCCCTAGCCTCCTGCTCGCGACCGCCGTACAGTTACGGCAGTTTGCGCAGGAGCGGCTGCCTGCCTCAGTACATCTGCGACAGGCGGTCGTAAAGAGGCTTAAAATCCCAACCTCCTCTCCTTTTTCATATGTACAGGGATGGAGGCATTTTGTTATGCATGCTATATGCCTCATTTAAAGTCCTGAATAGGGTTGAGCGGACACCTAGATGTCCGTGTTCGACGGGTTCGGCCGAACTTTAAAAAAAAGTCCGGGTCCGTGTCCCGGACTTTTACCGAACTTTTCCCGGACACCGAACCCCATTGAAGTCAATGGGGACCCGAACTTTAAGGCACTAAAATGGCTCTAAAACACCAAAGGAAAGGGCTAGAGTGCTGCAAATGGCAGCAAAACGTAATTAAGAGCATGGCAAGTGCTCTGCAAACAAATGTGGATAGGGAAATAACTTAAAACAACAAAAAAAAACAGAAAAATAAAACAATGTTCTTCTTCATCTCTGAAGGACGAGGCCCATATGGAGTAGGAGGGAGGTTGAGGTGGTGGTGGATGTGGCGGTGACATAGGCGTGCGCACAGGGTGTGCTGGGTGTGCCTGGGCACACCCTAATCACCTAGGGCACATAGCATTGCCAGTGAGGAGATGGGAAAGATCTCCCTGGGACCTGCTCTGCTCTATTTCTCCTTGCCTACAGGTACATGGCCCCGATACATTACTCTCCCTGCTGGCAAACACATGCATGTGTATTTCAACTTTGGGGTGCACACCTTAATGCAATAGGCTGCGCACACCTATGGGCGGTGTAGGTGGAAGCGGCGGTGGAGGAGGACCAGGGCCGGATTAACAGCATCATGGGCTTGGTGCTGAGGATTTTGAAGGGCCTTAGGGCCGTGCCTTGCCATGCACCCAGAGGAGGAAGGGTGCAGCCATGCATGCCTAATTCAACATGGGATGCTGTCTCTGAAGCCCATAAACACATCCATGCATCGCCAACTGTCCCTCCTTGTCCGGCCTTCACGCTGTGTGGGGAGGTTCTGAGGGTGCTGCCTGGGGAAGCGAGCATAGAAGCCAGACTTCTGTGTTTACAAGTGACAGAAGAGCGGTAACAGTGAATATGGCCAACCCGGGGCCTATATAAAAGGTAGGGGCCTGGAGCTGCAGCTCCAATAGCCCCTACATTAATCTGGCCCTGAGGAGGAGGACGAGGTAGCCAACACTGCTTCTTTTCACAAATTTTAAATGAGGGTACACCCCAAAAGAGTGAGAAAGAGCAAAAATGGAACAATGGGTGGGTAAGGTCGGTATCCATTGCTATTCTGCATAAGGTACGGAAAAGTCCCGTGGGATCCATGCCTGGTTCATTTTAATGAACGTGAGCTTGTCCACATTGTCTCTGGACAGGCGGCTGCGCTTGTCTGTTATAACGCCCCCAGCCGTGCTAAATACCCGTTCAGATAATACACTGGCTGCAGGGCACGCCAGCACCTCCAAGGCGTAAAGGGCAAGCTCAGGCCATGTGCCCAATTTGGAGACCCAGAAGTTGAAGGGGGCAGACCCGTCATTCACTACATGTAGGCGTGTGCACACATACTGCTCCACCATGTTGGTAAAATGCTGCCTCCTGCTAAGACGTTCCATCTGAGCTGCTGGTGCTGCTGTTTGTTGTGGCGTGCTGACAAAGCTTTTCCACATTTCGGCCATGCTAACCCTGCCTTCTGAGGTGCTGGCGGTGCCCTGGTTGCGTTGGCGACCTCCTCCTCCTCCTCCTCTGCCTTGTGCTTCCACTGTGGCCCCGCTGTCAGATGGGAATGCCAGCAGCATGGCGTCTACCAGCGTGCGCTTGTACTCGCGCATCTTGCGATCGCGCTCCAGTGAGTGAATTAAGGACGGTACGTTGTCCTTGTAACGGGGATCCAGCAGCGTGGCCACCCAGTAATCAGCACAAGTTAGAATGTGGGCAACTCGGCGGTCGTTGTGGAGACACTGCAGCATGTAATCGCTCATGTGTGCCAGGCTGCCCAGAGGCAACGAAAGGCTGTCCTCTGTGGGAGGTGTATGGTCCGTGTCCTCTGTATCCCCCCAGCCACGCACCAGTGATGGCCATGAGCTGGCCTGGGTGCCACCCTGCTGTGAACATGGTTCCATCTCCTCCTCCAGCTCCTCCTCCTCCTCATCCTCCTCATCCTCCAGAACTGTGCCCCTGCTGGACAATTGCGTCCCTGGCGTTTGCGTGTGCAGGAACCCACCCTCGGAGCCCCTTGCGAATGACTGCCCTGAAAGCCTTGGAAATGTTACCTCTTCATCCTCCTCCTCCTCCTCATCCTGTGCCACATCCTCTTCCATCATCGCCCGAATTGTTTTTTCAAGGAGGCATAGAAGTGGGATAGTTAAGCTGAGAACGGCGTCATTGCCACTGGCCATGTTGGTGGAGTACTCAAAACAGCGCAACAAGGCACACAGGTCTCGCATGGAGGCCCAGTTATTGGTGGTGAAGTGGTGCTGTTCCGCAGAGCGACTCACGCGTGCGTGCTGCAGCTGAAACTCCACTATGGCCTGCTGCTGCTCGCACAGTCTTTCCAGCATGTGCAAGGTGGAGTTCCACCTTGTGGGCACGTCACATATGAGGCGGTGAGCGGGAAGGCCGAAGTTACGCTGCAGCGCTGCCAGGCGAGCAGCAGCAGGGTGAGAACGCCGAAAGTGCGCACAAACGGCCCGCACTTTCTGCAGCAGCTCTGACATATCGGGGTAGTTTTTAAGGAACCTCTGCACCACCAAATTCAGCACATGCGCCAGGCAAGGGATGTGCGTCAAACCGGCTAGGCCCAGAGCTGCTATGAGATTTCGCCCGTTATCGCACACCACCAGGCCGGGCTTGAGGCTCGCTGGCAGCAACCACTCATTTGTCTGCTGTTCCATGCTCCTTCACAACTCCTGCGCGGTGTGTGGTTTGTCCCCCAAACAGGCAAGTTGTAAAACTGCCTGCTGTCGTTTACCCCTGGCCGTGCTGAAGTTGGTGGTGAAGGTGTTACGCTGTCCGGATGAGGAGGCGGTAGAGGATGAGGAAGCGGAGTAGGAGGAGTTAGGAACAGGAGGCAAACTGAAGCGCCCTGCAATCCTCGGTGGTGGAAGGACATGCGCCAAATTGCTATCCGCCTCAGGCCCATCCGCCACTGCATTTACCCAGTGTGCCGTTAGGGAGATATAACGCCCCTGACCGTGCTTACTGGTCCACGTATCCGTAGTTAGGTGGACCTTGGCACAGATGGCGTTGCGCAGTGCACACCTGATTTTTTCCCCCACTTGGTTGTGCAGGGAAGGGATGGCTTGCCTGGAAAAGTAGTGGCGGCTGGGCACGACGTACTGTGGGACAGCCACCGACATAAGGTTTTTAAAACTGTGCGTCTCCACCAGACGGAATGACAGCATTTCAAAGGCCAATAATTTTGAAATGCTGGCATTCAGGGCCAGGGATCGCGGGTGGGTAGGGGGGTACTTCCTCTTCCTCTCAAGTGTTTGGGAGATGGAAAGCTGAACGCTTCCACGGGACATTGTGGAGATGGTTGTTGGTGACCCAGGTGGTGGTGTTGCTGACAGATCGTCTGTTTGCGGGGTGGCAGGTGCCGGTATCACTACAGATGTGGCTGGAGCGGCCGAGACTGCAGCAGAAGAGGAAGCAGGATGAGCCAGAGACGTTTCTTGGTTTTGAAGGTGTGTACTCCACTGCAGCTCGTGCTTTGCACTTAGATGCCTGATCATGCAGGTTGTGCTCAGGTTGAGAAGGTTCATGCCTCGCTTCAAGCTCTGATTGCACAGGGTGCAAACCACTCGTGTCCTGTCATCAGCACATTTTCTAAAGAACTTCCACGCTAGAGAACTCCTTTGAGCTGACTTTGGTGCGCTCGTTCCCTTGCTGCGTTGGGCAGTAGCGGGCGTAGTGTCTAGGGCACGGCCGCTCCGCTTCTGCACCCTGCTCCCTCTTCTGCTGTGCTGGTGGCTCTGTGCGACCACCGCCTCTTCCTCCAAACTACTCAGTTCACCTGCATGACGTTCATTCCATGTGGGGTCGAGGACCTCATCGTCCTCCACATCATCTTCCACCCAGTCTTCACCCCTGCCCTCCTTGTCGGTCTCCACAATGCTGAACGCCGCAGCAGTTGGCACCTGCGTTTCGTCATCATCGGAGACGTGCTGCGATGATCCTTGCATGTACTCATCTTGAGAAATAAGTGGTTGGGCATCGCTGCACTCAATCTCTTCCACTTCTGGGGCAGGGCTAGGTGGATGGCCCTGGGAAACCCTGCTGACAGAGTCCTCAAAAAGAATAAGAGACTGCTGTATGGCTTGGGGCTCAGACTGCTGGCCTGATTTGCAAGGGGGTGAGGTGAAAGACGGTTGGACATTGGCTGCAGGTGCCAACTCTGACCTTTCTGCAGTAGACTGGGTGGGAGACAATGTGAAGGAACTGGAGGCACTGTCAGCAGCAAACCAATCTACTATCGCCTCAACTTGTTCTGGCCTCATCACTTCTAGGGGCGTTTGATGCCCTACCAAATACTGATGCAGGTTCTGTCGCCTACTCACACTTGAGGAAGGTGTTTCACTTGTGCGTGTAGCTGGCACAGATCGACCATGTCCTCTCCTTGCAACAGGAGCTCTACCAGCAGCACCACGACCCAGGCCACGGCCCTTATTTGACGGTCTCCTCATATTTCTGTAATTTAAGATCTTGCCCTAGAAAGGTTTTTATTGAATAGCGGAATAGAAAATATGATCCAAAAAAAGTGTATGTATATCACACGTACACAACCACACTAGGCCCCAATTACTATTGTTTGTACCCCTAAAAGGCTAGATGAGGAGTAGGGGGAGTATGGAACAGGCAGCACCCTCAAACCTTCAGAAGTATGAGATGAACCCCAACAACTTGGAAAGGTGGATCTCTCTCACACGTACCGACACAGACTATCCCGCAATTCAATTGATCCTCAAAGGTTTTTATTGAATAGCGGAATAGGAAATATGATCAAAAAAAGTGTATGTATCTCGCACGTACACAACCACACTAGGCCCCAATTACTATTGTTTGTACCCCTAAAAGGCTAGATGAGGAGTAGGGGGGGTATGGAACAGGCAGCACCCTCAAACCTTCAGAAGTATGAGATGAACCCCAACAACTTGGAAAGGTGGATCTCTCTCACACGTACCGACACAGACTATCCGGCAATTCAATTGATCCTCAAAGGTTTTTATTGAATAGCGGAATAGGAAATATGATCAAAAAAAGTGTATGTATCTCGCACGTACACAACCACACTAGGCCCCAATTACTATTGTTTGTACCCCTAAAAGGCTAGATGAGGAGTAGGGGGGGTATGGAACAGGCAGCACCCTCAAACCTTCAGAAGTATGAGATGAACCCCAACAACTTGGAAAGGTGGATCTCTCTCACACGTACCGACACAGACTATCCCGCAATTCAATTGATCCTCAAAGGTTTTTATTGAATAGCGGAATAGGAAATATGATCAAAAAAAGTGTATGTATCTCGCACGTACACAACCACACTAGGCCCCAATTACTATTGTTTGTACCCCTAAAAGGCTAGATGAGGAGTAGGGGGGGTATGGAACAGGCAGCACCCTCAAACCTTCAGAAGTATGAGATGAACCCCAACAACTTGGAAAGGTGGATCTCTCTCACACGTACCGACACAGACTATCCCGCAATTCAATTGATCCTCAAAGGTTTTTATTGAATAGCGGAATAGGAAATATGATCAAAAAAAGTGTATGTATCTCGCACGTACACAACCACACTAGGCCCCAATTACTATTGTTTGTACCCCTAAAAGGCTAGATGAGGAGTAGGGGGGGTATGGAACAGGCAGCACCCTCAAACCTTCAGAAGTATGAGATGAACCCCAACAACTTGGAAAGGTGGATCTCTCTCACACGTACCGACACAGACTATCCCGCAATTCAATTGATCCTCAAAGGTTTTTATTGAATAGCGGAATAGGAAATATGATCAAAAAAAGTGTATGTATCTCGCACGTACACAACCACACTAGGCCCCAATTACTATTGTTTGTACCCCTAAAAGGCTAGATGAGGAGTAGGGGGGGTATGGAACAGGCAGCACCCTCAAACCCTCAGAAGTATGAGATGAACCCCAACAACTTGGAAAGGTGGATCTCTCTCACACGTACCAACACAGACTATCCCCCAATTTAACTGATCCCCAAAGGTTTTTGATTAAATAGCGGAATAGAAAATATGATCCCAAAAAAGTGTATGTATATCACACGTACACAACCACACTAGGCCCCAATTACTATTGTTTGTACCCCTAAAAGGCTAGGAGTAGGGGGAGTATGGAACAGGCAGCACCCTCAAACCTTCAGAAGTATGAGATGAACCCCAACAACTTGGAAAGGTGGATCTCTCTCACACGTACCAACACAGACTATCCCCCAATTTAACTGATCCCCAAAGGTTTTTGATTAAATAGCGGAATAGAAAATATGATCCCAAAAAAGTGTATGTATATCACACGTACACAACCACACTAGGCCCCAATTACTATTGTTTGTACCCCTAAAAGGCTAGGAGTAGGGGGAGTATGGAACAGGCAGCACCCTCAAACCTTCAGAAGTATGAGATGAACCCCAACAACTTGGAAAGGTGGATCTCTCTCACACGTACCAACACAGACTATCCCCCAATTTAACTGATCCCCAAAGGTTTTTGATTAAATAGCGGAATAGAAAATATGATCCCAAAAAAGTGTATGTATATCACACGTACACAACCACACTAGGCCCCAATTACTATTGTTTGTACCCCTAAAAGGCTAGGAGTAGGGGGAGTATGGAACAGGCAGCACCCTCAAACCTTCAGAAGTATGAGATGAACCCCAACAACTTGGAAAGGTGGATCTCTCTCACACGTACCAACACAGACTATCCCCCAATTTAACTGATCCCCAAAGGTTTTTGATTAAATAGCGGAATAGAAAATATGATCCCAAAAAAGTGTATGTATATCACACGTACACAACCACACTAGGCCCCAATTACTATTGTTTGTACCCCTAAAAGGCTAGGAGTAGGGGGAGTATGGAACAGGCAGCACCCTCAAACCTTCAGAAGTATGAGATGAACCTCAACAACTTGGAAAGGTGGATCTCTCTCACACGTACCAACACAGACTATCCCCCAATTTAACTGATCCCCAAAGGTTTTTGATTAAATAGCGGAATAGAAAATATGATCCCAAAAAAGTGTATGTATATCACACGTACACAACCACACTAGGCCCCAATTACTATTGTTTGTACCCCTAAAAGGCTAGGAGTAGGGGGAGTATGGAACAGGCAGCACCCTCAAACCTTCAGAAGTATGAGATGAACCCCAACAACTTGGAAAGGTGGATCTCTCTCACACGTACCGACACAGACTATCCCGCAATTCAATTGATCCTCAAAGGTTTTTATTGAATAGCGGAATAGGAAATATGATCAAAAAAAGTGTATGTATCTCGCACGTACACAACCACACTAGGCCCCAATTACTATTGTTTGTACCCCTAAAAGGCTAGATGAGGAGTAGGGGGGGTATGGAACAGGCAGCACCCTCAAACCTTCAGAAGTATGAGATGAACCCCAACAACTTGGAAAGGTGGATCTCTCTCACACGTACCGACACAGACTATCCGGCAATTCAATTGATCCTCAAAGGTTTTTATTGAATAGCGGAATAGGAAATATGATCAAAAAAAGTGTATGTATCTCGCACGTACACAACCACACTAGGCCCCAATTACTATTGTTTGTACCCCTAAAAGGCTAGATGAGGAGTAGGGGGGGTATGGAACAGGCAGCACCCTCAAACCTTCAGAAGTATGAGATGAACCCCAACAACTTGGAAAGGTGGATCTCTCTCACACGTACCGACACAGACTATCCCGCAATTCAATTGATCCTCAAAGGTTTTTATTGAATAGCGGAATAGGAAATATGATCAAAAAAAGTGTATGTATCTCGCACGTACACAACCACACTAGGCCCCAATTACTATTGTTTGTACCCCTAAAAGGCTAGATGAGGAGTAGGGGGGGTATGGAACAGGCAGCACCCTCAAACCTTCAGAAGTATGAGATGAACCCCAACAACTTGGAAAGGTGGATCTCTCTCACACGTACCGACACAGACTATCCCGCAATTCAATTGATCCTCAAAGGTTTTTATTGAATAGCGGAATAGGAAATATGATCAAAAAAAGTGTATGTATCTCGCACGTACACAACCACACTAGGCCCCAATTACTATTGTTTGTACCCCTAAAAGGCTAGATGAGGAGTAGGGGGGGTATGGAACAGGCAGCACCCTCAAACCTTCAGAAGTATGAGATGAACCCCAACAACTTGGAAAGGTGGATCTCTCTCACACGTACCGACACAGACTATCCCGCAATTCAATTGATCCTCAAAGGTTTTTATTGAATAGCGGAATAGGAAATATGATCAAAAAAAGTGTATGTATCTCGCACGTACACAACCACACTAGGCCCCAATTACTATTGTTTGTACCCCTAAAAGGCTAGATGAGGAGTAGGGGGGGTATGGAACAGGCAGCACCCTCAAACCCTCAGAAGTATGAGATGAACCCCAACAACTTGGAAAGGTGGATCTCTCTCACACGTACCAACACAGACTATCCCCCAATTTAACTGATCCCCAAAGGTTTTTGATTAAATAGCGGAATAGAAAATATGATCCCAAAAAAGTGTATGTATATCACACGTACACAACCACACTAGGCCCCAATTACTATTGTTTGTACCCCTAAAAGGCTAGGAGTAGGGGGAGTATGGAACAGGCAGCACCCTCAAACCTTCAGAAGTATGAGATGAACCCCAACAACTTGGAAAGGTGGATCTCTCTCACACGTACCAACACAGACTATCCCCCAATTTAACTGATCCCCAAAGGTTTTTGATTAAATAGCGGAATAGAAAATATGATCCCAAAAAAGTGTATGTATATCACACGTACACAACCACACTAGGCCCCAATTACTATTGTTTGTACCCCTAAAAGGCTAGGAGTAGGGGGAGTATGGAACAGGCAGCACCCTCAAACCTTCAGAAGTATGAGATGAACCCCAACAACTTGGAAAGGTGGATCTCTCTCACACGTACCAACACAGACTATCCCCCAATTTAACTGATCCCCAAAGGTTTTTGATTAAATAGCGGAATAGAAAATATGATCCCAAAAAAGTGTATGTATATCACACGTACACAACCACACTAGGCCCCAATTACTATTGTTTGTACCCCTAAAAGGCTAGGAGTAGGGGGAGTATGGAACAGGCAGCACCCTCAAACCTTCAGAAGTATGAGATGAACCCCAACAACTTGGAAAGGTGGATCTCTCTCACACGTACCAACACAGACTATCCCCCAATTTAACTGATCCCCAAAGGTTTTTGATTAAATAGCGGAATAGAAAATATGATCCCAAAAAAGTGTATGTATATCACACGTACACAACCACACTAGGCCCCAATTACTATTGTTTGTACCCCTAAAAGGCTAGGAGTAGGGGGAGTATGGAACAGGCAGCACCCTCAAACCTTCAGAAGTATGAGATGAACCTCAACAACTTGGAAAGGTGGATCTCTCTCACACGTACCAACACAGACTATCCCCCAATTTAACTGATCCCCAAAGGTTTTTGATTAAATAGCGGAATAGAAAATATGATCCCAAAAAAGTGTATGTATATCACACGTACACAACCACACTAGGCCCCAATTACTATTGTTTGTACCCCTAAAAGGCTAGGAGTAGGGGGAGTATGGAACAGGCAGCACCCTCAAACCTTCAGAAGTATGAGATGAACCCCAACAACTTGGAAAGGTGGATCTCTCTCACACGTACCAACACAGACTATCCCCCAATTTAACTGATCCCCAAAGGTTTTTGATTAAATAGCGGAATAGAAAATATGATCCCAAAAAAGTGTATGTATATCACACGTACACAACCACACTAGGCCCCAATTACTATTGTTTGTACCCCTAAAAGGCTAGGAGTAGGGGGAGTATGGAACAGGCAGCACCCTCAAACCTTCAGAAGTATGAGATGAACCCCAACAACTTGGAAAGGTGGATCTCTCTCACACGTACCAACACAGACTATCCCCCAATTTAACTGATCCCCAAAGGTTTTTGATTAAATAGCGGAATAGAAAATATGATCCCAAAAAAGTGTATGTATATCACACGTACACAACCACACTAGGCCCCAATTACTATTGTTTGTACCCCTAAAAGGCTAGGAGTAGGGGGAGTATGGAACAGGCAGCACCCTCAAACCTTCAGAAGTATGAGATGAACCCCAACAACTTGGAAAGGTGGATCTCTCTCACACGTACCAACACAGACTATCCCCCAATTTAACTGATCCCCAAAGGTTTTTGATTAAATAGCGGAATAGAAAATATGATCCCAAAAAAGTGTATGTATATCACACGTACACAACCACACTAGGCCCCAATTACTATTGTTTGTACCCCTAAAAGGCTAGGAGTAGGGGGAGTATGGAACAGGCAGCACCCTCAAACCTTCAGAAGTATGAGATGAACCTCAACAACTTGGAAAGGTGGATCTCTCTCACACGTACCAACACAGACTATCCCCCAATTTAACTGATCCCCAAAGGTTTTTGATTAAATAGCGGAATAGAAAATATGATCCCAAAAAAGTGTATGTATATCACACGTACACAACCACACTAGGCCCCAATTACTATTGTTTGTACCCCTAAAAGGCTAGGAGTAGGGGGAGTATGGAACAGGCAGCACCCTCAAACCTTCAGAAGTATGAGATGAACCCCAACAACTTGGAAAGGTGGATCTCTCTCACACGTACCAACACAGACTATCCCCCAATTTAACTGATCCCCAAAGGTTTTTGATTAAATAGCGGAATAGAAAATATGATCCCAAAAAAGTGTATGTATATCACACGTACACAACCACACTAGGCCCCAATTACTATTGTTTGTACCCCTAAAAGGCTAGGAGTAGGGGGAGTATGGAACAGGCAGCACCCTCAAACCTTCAGAAGTATGAGATGAACCTCAACAACTTGGAAAGGTGGATCTCTCTCACACGTACCAACACAGACTATCCCCCAATTTAACTGATCCCCAAAGGTTTTTGATTAAATAGCGGAATAGAAAATATGATCCCAAAAAAGTGTATGTATATCACACGTACACAACCACACTAGGCCCCAATTACTATTGTTTGTACCCCTAAAAGGCTAGGAGTAGGGGGAGTATGGAACAGGCAGCACCCTCAAACCTTCAGAAGTATGAGATGAACCCCAACAACTTGGAAAGGTGGATCTCTCTCACACGTACCAACACAGACTATCCCCCAATTTAACTGATCCCCAAAGGTTTTTGATTAAATAGCGGAATAGAAAATATGATCCCAAAAAAGTGTATGTATATCACACGTACACAACCACACTAGGCCCCAATTACTATTGTTTGTACCCCTAAAAGGCTAGGAGTAGGGGGAGTATGGAACAGGCAGCACCCTCAAACCTTCAGAAGTATGAGATGAACCCCAACAACTTGGAAAGGTGGATCTCTCTCACACGTACCAACACAGACTATCCCCCAATTTAACTGATCCCCAAAGGTTTTTGATTAAATAGCGGAATAGAAAATATGATCCCAAAAAAGTGTATGTATATCACACGTACACAACCACACTAGGCCCCAATTACTATTGTTTGTACCCCTAAAAGGCTAGGAGTAGGGGGAGTATGGAACAGGCAGCACCCTCAAACCTTCAGAAGTATGAGATGAACCCCAACAACTTGGAAAGGTGGATCTCTCTCACACGTACCAACACAGACTATCCCCCAATTTAACTGATCCCCAAAGGTTTTTGATTAAATAGCGGAATAGAAAATATGATCCCAAAAAAGTGTATGTATATCACACGTACACAACCACACTAGGCCCCAATTACTATTGTTTGTACCCCTAAAAGGCTAGGAGTAGGGGGAGTATGGAACAGGCAGCACCCTCAAACCTTCAGAAGTATGAGATGAACCCCAACAACTTGGAAAGGTGGATCTCTCTCACACGTACCAACACAGACTATCCCCCAATTTAACTGATCCCCAAAGGTTTTTGATTAAATAGCGGAATAGAAAATATGATCCCAAAAAAGTGTATGTATATCACACGTACACAACCACACTAGGCCCCAATTACTATTGTTTGTACCCCTAAAAGGCTAGATGAGGAGTAGGGGGAGTATGGAACAGGCAGCACCCTCAAACCTTCAGTATGAGATTGTGTTCACTGTACCCCACAAAGATTGAGTTCACTGCACCCCACAATGATTGTGTTCACTGCACCCCACAAAGATTGTGTTCACTGCACCTCACAAAGATTGTGTTCACTGTACCCCCCAAAGATTGTGTTCACTGCACCCCACAAAGATTCTGTTCACTGTACCCCACAAAGATTGTGTTCACTGCACCCCAAAAAGATTGTGTTCACTGCACCCCAAAAAGGATGTTGTTCACTGCACCCCAAAAAGGATGTTGTTCACTCCACCCCAAAAAGATTGTGTTCACTGCACCCCACAAAGATTGTGTTCACTGCACCCCAAAAAGATTGTGTTCACTGCACCCCAAAAATGATTTTGTTCACTGCACCCCAAAAAGGATTTTGTTCACTGCACCCCAAAAAGGATGTTGTTCACTCCACCCCAAAAAGATTGTGTTCACTGCACCCCAAAAAGATTGTGTTCACTGCACCCCACAAAGGATTTTGTTCACTGCACCCCAAAAAGATTGTGTTCACTGCACCCCAAAAAGGATGTTGTTCACTGCACCCCAAAAAGGATTTTGTTCACTGCACCCCAAAAAGATTGTGTTCACTGCACCCCACAAAGGATTTTGTTCACTGCACCCCACAAAGATTGTGTTCACTGCACACCAAAAAGGATTGTGTTCACTGCACCCCAAAAAGATTTTGTTCACTGCACCCCAAAAAGATTTTGTTCACTGCACCCCAAAAAGATTGTGTTCACTGCAGCCCAAAAAGATTGTGTTCACTGCAGCCCAAAAAGATTGTGTTCACTGCAGCCCAAAAAGATTGTGTTCACTGCAGCTCACACACAGAAAAATGGATGTGGATCACTGACACCTGCCTATCTCCAATCCCACACCACACAGCAATATCGATTGTAGTTTGTAGAACACAGTTTCCCTAAAATTCAGCAGACTCTGTCCCTAACAGGATTGAGAAGAGATCGTAGATCAGGATTGAGTGCAGACCCCACCCCCCACACAGCAATATCGATTGTAGTTTGTAGAAGACACTGACCCTATATAATTCAGCAGACTCTATCCCTAAAATGCCTACAACTCGCCTTGCCTAAACACTCCGACCTGTCCCTCAATTCTATCCGGACACAAATGGTTTTTTCCTGCCTATCTTTCCCTAATCAGCAGCCAGCACGTTGATGTGTGCTCTGTCCCTGAATCTAAGCAGCATAATGACGCCGCTGCGGCTGCCTCGAACTTATAAAGACTTGGTCACATGCTTCAGACGGCCAATCACAGCTACTGAGACATTTGCAGGCATGGCTGGGATGGCTTAAGGCACACCAGTTAAACGATTGTTGATTGGCTGTTGAAAGCCCGCCATGAAAAGAGCGCCAAAGCATGCAAAACCCGGAAATAAAACGACCGAACACGGATTTTTACCCGAACATACAGTAAAGTGTCCGTGTCCGTGTTCGGGTACAAAAAATCCAATTATTCGGTACGAACACGAATAATACAGTCCGTGTTCGCTCAACACTAGTCCTGAACCCTTTCCTCTCCAATACTGTATAGAATTTTAGCCTCTTTTAGAAGTTATTTTGTCTTCTCTCCATTACCGGCGATGAAAAAGCAGCTGAGAAAGTAAGGAAAGGTGATTTTTGTTTGTTCCCCATCCTTTCCATATTATTCTTTTAAGCACTCATCGGCGCTGTTTCGTAGCACGGGTTCAAAATATCCTGTCAATAAAGGCAGCAGAGGTGATATTTGTGTGGCTTTTATTTTATTTCATCCCAACCGTGAAGTGAGACATACGGGGACAAGGTCAGGCGTGTTGTAAAGAATGCATTTTATAATATTGTTTTTAAAATTGCCGCTGGATCATTCAGAGCCCCTGACCATTTCACTCTTGATTTTCTCGCAGAAAGGAAAAAACGCGCTGGAGAGCCGGCTTTCGCTGACACCTTTTAGTGCTGAAAGAATTGTATTGATGGGTGATGCACGGCGGTGACAAAAGTATGGAGACTAATGTAAAAAGGATGACCTTCTTTCGCGGCTTGCAGGATTTGTTTCAAAATTTGCTATTCAACGCAAGCCGGCGAGAGGTGTTTGTGAAGCCGAACGCTTAACATTTCTATTCAGTGCTGAAAAACGCTACCAGCTTGCGCAAATTTCTCTTCCAGCCCCCCCATCACAAACATACTTAAAGCTGTATTTAACCCATTAAACAGGAAAAGTCAACTCAGGATTTATACAATGCTTGGAAAACAAAAATGTGCTACAAAATATGGGTGCTAAAAATGTTAAATTTGCTCCCAGAATGTCTACAATGCAGAAGAGAAAAAAATAATGAAATTGAATTAAAGTGGTGCTAAAAATATTCAATTTTGTGAAAGAGGATTTGCAGCGCATTTTTCTAGGTGATTATTGAACAGAGAGTATTACTTACAGTATCTCACAAAAGTGAGTACACCCCTCACATTTTTGTAAATATTTTATTATATCTTTTCATGTGACAACACTCAGTCCCCGTTCACACTAAGGCGACCTGTGAGGCGACCTGGTCACCTCACAGGTCGCTGAAGGTTGCCTTCCATAGGGAAGCTGCGGACCCGTTCTAATAGGAGCGACACAAGTCGCTCCGACTTAGAAAAAGGGTCCGGAGCTTCTTTGGGGCGACCCGGAGGCGACCGCCATAGACTTCAATGTTATGAAGTCCGTGGCGGCCATTCTGAGGTCGCGGCGCGCTGCTCGCTGTGAACGGGGCCTGAAGAAATGACACTTTGCAACAATGTAAAGTATTGAGTGTACAGCTTGGATAACAGTGTAAGTTAGCTGTCCCCTCAAAATAACTCAACACACAGCCATTAATGTCTAAACCTCTGGCAACAAAAGTGAGTACACCCCTAAGGCCCCTTTCACACAAGCTGACCGTCCAGATCCGCCTGTCAGTTTTTTTGGCGGATCTGAACGGTCACCCCATGCATCTCTATGGGGCATCGGTGTCAGCGGAGACATGTTCGCTGACATCCGATCCGTCAAATCTGGACAGATGGAAACCCTATTTTCCATCTGTCCAGCGGATCAGATGGGATCGGATGAGAATGGACAGACGGTTCGTTCCCATCCGATTCCCCCCATAGAGATGCATGGGGACCTGACAGCTGAGTCTCCACACACAGCGCGGAGACAGAGATTTCATCCTCCTGCTCAGCGGGGGATCAGCGGATTAATCCCCCGCTGAGAAAAACTGAGTCCGCCTGACGGACTCCGTGTGTGAAAGGGGCCTTAGTCAAAATGTCCAGATTGGGCCCAATTAGCCATTTTCCCTCCCTGGTGTCATGTGACTCGTTGGTGTTACAAGGTCTCAGGTGTGAATGGGGAGAAGGTGTGTTAAATTTGGTGTTATCGCTCTCACTCTTTCATACTGGTCACTGGAAGTTCAACATGACACCTCATGGCAAAGAACTCTCTGAGGATATGAAATAAAGAATTGTCCCTCTACATAAAGATGGCCTGGGCTATAAGAAGATTGCCAAGACCCTGAAACTTAGCTGCAGCACGGGGGCCAAGACCATACAGCGATTTTACAGGACAGGTTCCACTCAGAACAGGCCTCACCATGGTCAACCAAAGAAGTTGAGTGCACGTGCTTGTGCGTCATATCCAGAGGTTGTCTTTGGGAAATAGAAACTGAGCTGCAGCACAGTGGCCATAGACATAGTGTGTCTATAGGAATGTGTGACCATTCTTCCAGAAGCGCATTTGTGAAGTCAGGCACTGATGTTGGACAGGAAGGCCTTTGCTGACAGTCTCCGCTCTAAAGCATCCCAAAGGTGTCCTATCGGGTTGACGTCAGGACTCTGTGCAGGCTAGTCAAATCCCTCCATCCCAAACTGGCTCACCCATGTCTTTAAGGACCTTGCTTTGAGCACTGGTTTGCAGTCATGTTGAAACAGGAAAGGGCCATCCCCAAAATTGTCCAAAATGTCTTGGTATGGTGACACCTTAAGGCTCCATTCACATTAGGTCGCTCCGACTTAGGGGGCGACCTGTGAAGTCGCGTGCAGCGCGACTTCGGCGCAACTTGCACGGACTTCACATAATGGAAGTCAATGCAAGTCGCCCTGAAGTAGTACAGGACCCTTTTTCTAAGTCAGAGCGACTTGTGTCGCTCCTATTAGAACCAGTCCTGTACTACACTATGGGAGCGACGGTGCACTACTTGTCAGGCTGACCAAGTCGTACCAGTGTGAATGGACACTAAGAGTTCCCTTCACTGGAACTAAGGGGCCGAGCCCATCCCCTGAAAAACAACCCCGCACCATAATCCCTCCTCCACAAAATGATTTGGACCAGGGATGTGTACAGCCCTTATAGACTATAATGTTAGGATTCAGATGGGAGGCAGTAAAACTGTGGCACAGCAAATTGTGTGAAAGAGCCCTTGGAAAGGCTAAAGTCAAACATAAGGTTTCAAAAGGTATTGTTTCCCCAACCCATAATGCTCACTTATCGCTAGAAATGTAGCAGCGATATGTCAGGCATAGAAAAGCGCATCAGAACTGGTCAAAATGTTTAAAGACCACAGGAAGAAAAAAAATGGCTGGATTTCTATTTAAAAATCAATTCTTAAATGTATACCGAGGAGTGTCTGGTGCAAGGGATCATATCACCTAAAAAGTACTTTTGAAATATTTATTGGTTAAGACCATCAGATACAGCCAACACGTTTCAGGGGAAGTTCGCTGCTTCATCGGGGCTTGAGCAATGTTAGAGTGTGCTCTCACGGGGGCTGGGCTCTCGTACTAACGATCGGGCCTGGGACTGTCAGTTCCGGGTCACCTGATCGTGCTGATAGCCTCTGATTTGCTGTAACAATGAACAGTCACTGTGAGCCCGCCCCTGTGTTTACTGCCCCTTCTAAATGAAGAGGAAGATACAATGTATCTTCTTCTCCTTGCAGGAAAGAAACATTTTAAACAATTCAAAGTGTGTAAAAAAAAAAAAAAATCTAATAAAAATTAAAAATATAGAATAAAAAAATAAACATAAAATAAAGAAAAAATAAAAGAAAAATAACAAGATCAATGTTTGCCAGGGTTAGTGTTAGGGTTCAAGGTCAGGATCAAAGGTCACAATCAGCATATTTTGAGTAGAATAATTTTTTTTTTATTAATTAGTATCAGTTAGTGTTAATGTGTTTTAGGCAGGATAAAAAAAAAACTGCAAAATTGTTTCTGCTCTGTACTTGGGGTACAAACAACAACTAACATACACATATGTGGTATTGCTGCAATCATCAGGAGCAGGAGAATTTGTTTTGGGTTGTTTTTTGGTGGTAAGCTAAGGTAACAGCAAGAAACATACAGCTAAATTTAAAAAAAAAACATTTTTTTTTTACTATTTTGGGTTGGTTTTCCTTTGAGAATAATAAAATAAAAATAAATAAATCAGGAGATATCCATTACCATTTACCACCAAAAGGTCGCCTGACAAGTAGCGCTCCATGCTGTGCAATGGAACCGTTCTAATCAAGTCAAGTCGCTCCGACTTAGAAAAAGGTTCCTGCACTACTTTTGGGCAAAGTCTGAGCGAATTGCATTGACTTCTATTATGAGAAGTCGTTTGCAAGCCGCGATGAAGTTGTGCTGCACGGGCGACTTCAAAGTCAGGGCGACTTTGAGTCACCGCAGTGTGAACCGACTCTAACAGTGCATATGTTTAGCACTGATTACTGTAGTAATGTCACTGGTACCCCCAAAAGTGTAAAAAATGTCAGTTAGGGGTCCGATCTGTCCGCCGCAATGTCGCATTCCCGCTAAAAATCTCTGATCACCGCCATTACTAGTAACAAAAAAATATATTAAAAACGACATAAATCTTTCCTCTAGTTTGTAGACACGATAACTTTTGCGCAAACCAATCAAAATAGAGATTTTTATCAAAATTTTTTTTTTTTATCAAAAATATGTAGCAGAATACAAATTGGTCTAAATGGATGAAAAAAATACTTTTATTTTTTTTTCGGAATGTTATATAGCAGAAAGTGAAAAAAAAAAATATATATATATATATATATTTTTTTTTTTCAGAATTGACGCTATTATTTTGTTAATAGCGCAAAAAAATAAAAATCGCAGAGGTGATCAAATACCACCAAAAGAAAGCTCTATTTGTCGGAAAAAAAAGGACATCAATTTTATTTAGGTACAGCATTGCACAACTGCGCAATTGTCTGTTAAAGTATTGCAGTGCTGAATTGCAAAAAATGGCCTGGCCATTAAGGGGGCAAATCCTTCCGGTCCAGAACTGGTTCATTTGCAGCCACGGTGTAAAGATCTTGCAATGGCAAAGAGTATCTCAACCCAAAAACAACAATGTAACAAATTGCAGCTTACCCGCCCTTAGATTTGGTGGCTGCAAAATTTTCCTTTTTTCAAGATTTTATTGCAGCATAGTGTGCAGGAAGTTTGGTAATCACTGGATTTCCTGGCAGGATCAACTGTATTTTTCTGCACTTGAAGCGTTTTTAAAGGGATAAAACATGTGGAAATGAGTATGTATTGCAGTATGTATTGCAAAGATGTACTCTGCATGCCTGTTTTATTTTGTCCAGACATACGCTTTTTTTTCCAACCTCATTTTTTTTTTTTTCTTTCTATTTCCTCAGCCTCTCGTTAGACACCTGATTCTATTTTTAAATGACAGAGGCTCCCAAACATGATGAACCCTGTCCATATCTCCGACAAAAAAAAACACTGTAAGTTACATATGCAGGGAAAAAAAAAAAATCAGTAAATTCAGCTACTTCTGTGACATCAATGCGTCAGTTATTTTTCACGGAAGAAAATAACCAAATACATGCAGCCTGTGATTAATGACCCGATGTAATGACAACTACATGCAAACTGACAGGATCTGTGCATCTATCACACTCCTATCTGTCAGGGGCACACAAGTGGGCACAGCAGTCCCATGCTTTTTCACTATCTAATAGACAGTGACAATGAAAAGAGATAAAAATACAGTTGATCGCCTTTCTATTGCTAACCTCTCAATACGCCCACTTATAAAAAAAAAATAAAAATAAAATATTAATTATTTTAAAATGAGTCCTACAAGTAAAAAAGGTGGGTTGTAAAAAAAGGTTCATTACTGTGGAATAATATGCCCCTGGCATCATCCTGGTGGTGTTATTTTTGGTTTCCTCAGACGGGTTTTATGAGGATCTTTTTTTGGCTACACAAGTGGAACCGTCATGATGTATCCCAGCTTAGGTCCGCTCCATAAATCTAGATAAAGGGAAAGGAAGAAACAATTAGGGGCACACACATGGGCATAGGAACCGGGGGGGACGGGGGGGACACATCCCCCCTAGGAAATAATGCGGGGGGGACAGGTATGGTGAAATCCCCCCCAGTTTAGTACATCGCCGGCCTATGTGGTGGCTAAAGGGGGGGTGGGGTTTACGACCGATTGGCTGCCTTCTGGGGGCGTAACCTGGGCGCAGGAAAGAGCGCTTGGCCACCCCCACCTTCGTGATGTCCTGGCTGTGATTGGTCCAGTCTCCAGCACCGGCACCAGCCTGGAACAATCATCATCCAGGACATCCGATCGCTGACGTCGCAATGGGGGCGGTGCCGGTGCGTGCGTCAGTCACTCACCGCCACCGCCGCTCACCTTCCCGCCGGTTCCAGCAGCAGAGAAGAGGAGAGGCCCCCCGCCGGTTGCCGCCGCAGAAGAGGATGAGGGAGAAGCCGCTCACCTTCCCGCCGCCGCCGATAGCCAAGCCGCCGCCGCCAGGTAAGTGCATTGGGTTGAAGGGAGCACGCACGCTGGTCTCTGCATTGATTGGGGGACAATGCTGTGGCACTCTGCAATCATTGGGGTACAATGCTGTGGGCACTCTGCAATCATTGGGTACAATGCTGTGGCGCTCTGCAGTGATTGGGGACAATGCTGTGGTGCTCTTCAGTGATTGGGGACAATGCTGTGGCGCTCTGCATTGAAAGGGGCTCGCGTGCATATACCTGGCGAGTAAAAATGCTGTCCCCCCCAGATTTGTGTGGGTTCCTACACCCTTGGGCACACACTACCGTGGAGTGGTACCACCAGTGTGTATATCATAGGATTACGTGGCACATCACAAAAATCAGAGTATGAAAAAACTAGAACAACATGGACTTTATAGGCTCTAGTAAAAAAAATTCATTAAAAAAAAAAAATAAATAAATAAAAATATTAATTATTTTAAGATGAATCCTACAAATAAAAAATGTGGGTTGTAAAAATAAAGGTTCATGACCATGGAATAATAAGCCCCTGGAATCATCCGGGTGGTGTTATTTTTGATTTCCTCAGACGGGTTTTATGAGGATCTTTTTTTGGCTACACAAGTGGAACCGTTATGATGTATCCAAGCTTAGGTCTGCTCCATAAATCTAGATAAAGGGAAAGGAAAAAACAATTGGGGGCACACACTATCGTGGGGTGGTACACCACAAGTGTGTATATCATAGGATTATGTGGCACATCACAAAAATCTGAATATGAAAAAACTAGAACAACATGGACTTTATAGGCACTAGTAGAAAAATTCATAAAAAAAAAAAAAAAAATATTAATTATTTTAAGATGAATCCTACAAATAAAAAAAGGTGGGTTGTGAAAATAAAGGTAGTAAAAAAAAATTCATAAAAAAAAAATTCTTCTTAATGGTGGGATTCGCCAGGTGTTGTCGAATTACTAGATTGCTTCTATGCATTGGTCCATCTTTTATATGTAGAACTACTCCCTTGGGAGCTGCTTGATGCAGATTCCCGTGGGTTACCCATAGCAACAACTTAGTAATTCAAGGTACTTTAAGTGCTTGGCTCAGTCAGGAAACAGTCCAGGGGATTTGGTTTTTTGTTGTTTTAATTTTAGAACTTGGATAGGAGAAGGGATGAGTGTGATACTCCAACTGGATGAACTATGCACAATTTTAGCACTTCTAACTATGTTGAGTGCGGCAAGGCCGCTACTTCACCTTGCCACTGAAGTGAAGTATTTAATAAGCAAACTGTATAGTGGATTACTCTTCAGGGCCCCGCTTGGCACCCCCTTTACCTCTACTCTTCAGTGTTCTACTGGAACCCCCTTTACTCTTGCATACTGTGTGAGCTGACCTTCTGTCCTCTGACTTCACTGGAGTGGTCCCCCTTCCTGGGCAGACCCCTTGGTAAGCCCCCTGGTACTCACGGACACTGTTTTTCCAAAGGTGACTCTGCCAGCGGCTCCACCATCAGCTTTCCAGGATCCTTCTGGCTCAGCTCCACACCTGGCTCACTAGGCCGACCGCCTGTGACCACCTTCCTCTGACTGCAGAAGGAGAGACAGCCGTCACCCTCCTCCTGGGACTCTGCTTCCCGCGAAAGACACCCTGTCACATGTGCCCTTGGCTTTTATGGTCAATCCCAGGATGCACTGCGGTTGTGGACTCCCACTGGGACAGTCACAAAAGCCTATGTGCCACTGGCTGGGTTTCCTCCACTGTTCAACATGCTCCCCTATTGGATACAGTGGGGACACTCCTTCAGACCCAGCGGATCACACCTGGTCACATGCAACAGGCAAAACTAACAGATCAGGCTCCCCTGATAAGCAGATGGAGCATAACAATGCTTTTAACCTAGCAGTAGCACCTATCTGGGAGGGTGCTACATATATATTGTGCCTACATATTCAAGAAACCAGACAGGGATTTGTACTTCCCTTTTCCCATTATTTTAATTTGGACATTTTTGGGGAATGATTTGAAGAACTCCTGAAGAAGCGCTACGTCGCGAAACATGTAGAGTTTGGACTTTGTTCCAATTAGTTATCTAGTCTATCATGGGGGACCTTTCATCCCTACCCACCAGGGTTAGACACACACTGTTTGGTTAGGGTAATTTTATTATCCTGTCTATGATTTTAACACTGATGACATTCCTTTTTGTATATATTGTAAGTTTTTGGTATATTTAATTAATAAAATGTATGAATTTGTTTACTAGTGCCTATAAAGTCTATAAGGGACTTATATAAGCCTATAAAGGGAAAGGTCTACTCCCAGCATTAAAGTGTATCTAAACCCCAAAACATAAATGTAATATATTCCAGTTTATCAGTTCTTAGATGTTGTGGCTGTATTCATTTTCGTGTTTAAAGTGGAGTTCAAGTCTGGGGTAAAAAAAAAATTAAATGTCAGCAGCTACAAATACTGTAGCTGCTAACTTTTAATATAGGGACACTTACCTGTCCCGGTATCCCCCGATGTTGGCACCCCAAGCTGATTTGTCCTTCGTCTTTGGGGTGCAGGTGCCAGCATTGCAAGTAAGAGAAACCGGCAGTAAAGCCTTCAGGCTTCACAGCCGGTTTCCTACTGCGCAAGCGCGAGTCGTGCTGGGATTTCTGAATGGCACACACGGGTCCCAGAAGGCAACAGGGGGGAGAAGGAGGGGCCGACATGACGTAGATCGCAGTGCGGCGTTCTTACCAGGAAGTGGAAGCGGGTACCTGTCAAGAACAGGTGCCTGCTCCCTCCTCTCCTCCAAAAAGGGCCAAATGTGGCAGCGGAGGAGAGGAGGGTGCGAACAAGCGGAGCTTCCCCTTTTGGGTGGAGCTCCGTTTGAAAGTTTTTTCCTTGATTTCTTCTTTCTTTTCACCTGCCAGTAACATACTTTCTAGGACAGGTATTAGAGAGGTGCTTGGAACACCAATACTAACAATAGGGTTGCCACGTTTTTTTTTTTCAGATCAAACCCAAAAATTTTAGCCGCACACAACAATTTTTTACATTTTTTTTATGTGGCTGAAGCTGTGTGTAGGCAGCCTATGTAAGAACACAGCCACAGGTCATAATTTGACAGTAGTGTGGATGCACATGTAGGGCCCCAAAGACAGACAGTATGCATTTGGAACCACTCACTCGCACCTGTACACCTGCCAAATTAGGATGTGTGGCTGTGTTTGTACAGCTGATGCATCCCCATTGAGTACCAGGTGGCTCCAGCCACACAAACAAACCGCTCATTCACACTACATGGGTCAGAGAACTTGTGTGAATGAGCCCTTCATTTTTTTCATATATATTTTTTTTATTTTTAATTATTTTTAATTTTTGGTATTATTTGTTACAATTTTTTATTTTATTTTTTTTACATTTTTTTACAATACTTTTGGGGGAAAAGCTTTGGTGAAATATCAGGGGTCCAGATAGCCCTCTCAGGTCTCAGTTTTGAGACAGAGAAAGAAACTGATGAAATGCATTCCCAAGTTCCCGTAGTTCTGTAGTCTCCGCTGCACAGAATAAATGAACGGGAAGAGCTCTGCACAGCCTTCATGTTTATTTATAAACTGAAGCATAGTAAACAGGGTTTACTATGCTGCGGTTATGAATGAATGCAGTGAGTGCTTTTTGTGCAGCAGTTGAAAACGGTGGGAGGGAGAGCAGGAGAATCTGGCTTTCAGCTGCTGCAGGTTAAGCTGTACAGGGGATTGGATCCTATAATTGCCCCCTGTGATCCCCTGAAACTCCACCAGTGTGCACGGGGTGATTAGGGTGTGCCCAGACACATTGGACACCCCCTGTATGCAAACCAATGTGTGTCTGGTTTTCAGGCAGTCTATAACCCGGACACATGATTTAAAACTTAGACTGTCTGGGTGAATCCCAGACAACAACTCTGCCCCCAGCAGCATCACTAACCTTGTCTCAAAATACTAACCAAACTGTTCTCTTCGGTCCTCACAAGATCTCCTCTCTAGTTCCCTCATCACCCTCTCTCATGCATGCCTCAAGGACTTCTCCAGAGCCTCTTCCATCCTCTGGAACTCCTTACCTCAGTCTGTCCCACTATCTCTTATACTATCCATTTTTAGACAATCCCTTAAAACCCATCTCTTTAGAGAAGCCTATCCTGCTTCTACCAAGTAAACTCTTTTAATTTCTCCATCAGCTCATCAGCCATAGTTATGCCTTGCCTTTATTTTCTAAAGTGTTGCACAAACAAGTCCTACAAGTCCTGTATAATAATGCAATATTGCAAAACGTCAAACAAATTTCTAAGGTTCAGAGACCTTGGTGAGGTTGGTCAGTTCAGACAAGGTTACCCCTAACCTGGGGTACCCAGATGTAAAATCCAGAAAAAGAAAGATAGCATGAAGAGCAAACCAAACCCATTTTCTAAAGTGTTGCACAAACTGTTGGTGCGATACAAGTCCTGTATAATAATGCAATATTGCAAAATGTCAAACAATTTTCTAAGGTTCAGTGACGTTGGTGAGGTTGGTCAGGTCAGACAAGGTTACCCATAACCTGGGGTACCCAGATGTAAAATCCAGAAAAAGAAAGATAGCATGAAGAGCAAACCAAACCCATTTTCTAAAGTGTTGTGCAAACTGTTGGTGTGATACAAGTCCTGTATATTAATACAATATTGCAAAATGTCAAACTTGGTGAGGTTGGTCAGGTCAGACAAGGTTACCCCTAGCCCGGGGTACCCAGATGTAAAATCCAGAAAAGAAAGATAGCATGAAGTGTGCCAAACCAAAAATGAGTCAAAGGAAATTGTATTCATTTTCCGCATAATTGAAAAAGGCTAATGAGTTTTATGGGTCTGAACACACCCCCTTCATCGGGGAATAAATGCTGTATATATTCTTGTAAGAAAGCTGAATTTATATGAAGGCTTATGCCCATTCAAGGATCATTTGGTCTTTCAAGATACACCAATTTTAGTCTCGTAAAATCAGTAGACTATTTTTTTTTTTTTTTAAGTTGGTTAAAAGTATATAAAAACTATTTGTCACAGAGAATGTCCTACTTACTATAGATCTTATATTTAGCATGCTGATGACATATCCAAACTGCATGTTTTACATAATTATTTAGTATAGTAACTCTCTACGCGTTTCATGAACAATGCTCACTTCTTCAGGAAAGTATACGTACAGGGTAGGTATATAGACAGCCAGCCCAATGTTAAAAAAAAATATGTGTTGCTGACCCTAGATGACCCTCCAGAGGCCACAAGGGATATCTCTTGAATCTCCACTGCTACACAATATCAGTAATAATTCCTAATCCATTACTTGCATTCTACTTTCTTATACCTCTAATTATTATTATTATTATTATACAGGATTTATATAGCGCCAACAGTTTGCGCAGCGCTTTACAATATGAGGGAAGACAATACAGTTACAATACAATTCAATATAGGAGGAATTGGATGGCTCTGCTCGTTAGAGCTTATAATCTAGAAGGGAGGGTCAAGTGAAACAAAAGGCAATAACTGTGGGGGATGAGCTGATGGAGAGAATGGAAGTATAGTTGTTAGGTGAGGGTAGGATAAGCTTCTCTGAAGAGGAGGGTTTTCAGGGATCATCTAAAAGCTAATAGAGTAGGAGATAATCGGACAGATTGAGGTAAGGAGTTCCATAGGATTGGAGAGCCTCTGGAAAAGTTCTTGTTATATATACCCCCTCCCCCACACACGCACACCCACACACACACACACACACACACAGATTGAATGCTATCACAAGATTTATAAAAAGTGATGTAATCACTGATTGGGGAGTAAGTAACATGGCGCCAATAAAAAATCATCAAAATCGATTAACCCTTCCCTTCAAAGGTGATCTAATAGAGATGTAGACCCACATAGAGATCACTAATTCTCAATACCGATTTACAGACCCAAGGTGTCTGATAAGTATTTATCATCTACATCCACTCTTTGTTATAGTAGCCATGCACACTTCAATTTTTTTTAAAACCAATCAATATACAATTCAATCAAAACAATTGAATTTACAAACAACTGAAAAGCCATAACTTCTTCCAATCAGTTTACAGTCCATTCATATCAAATTGAGTTGATTGGCCAGTGCAGAATTTTATTGCATCAATTCACAGCACCAAGATACCTTGTTTTGATTGATCAGATAATGAGGTTACACAAGGGAAAGAGAGATGCAATCAATAATTTACAATCGTAAGTTACAACTGTATCTTAACTATCAATAAAAATTGATTGAATGGGCTGTCAACTATAGACGGATTCTTCTTATCTAAAGAGAAAAGAAATCAATCATTTATCGAAGCATGTAATGCCACAATTCCCATCAATATGAGTAGAGAATCGGAGTTACTAATCTTTGTCTTCAAAACACTTCACAAAACATACACACCTGTCTTAGATTTCATACACAAGTACTGCCCAAACTGCCTCATCCACTCCTCCCTGACCTAGACCTGTCCTCTTCAACCATAACATTCCATGCATAGTTACAAGATCTCTCTAGAGCTGAACTTTCTACCTTGTCCGATTAGACCAGCCTCCACCTTTAAAATCTTGAAATAATCCCTCAAACTTCACATTTTCAAAAATGCCTCTGCCATCTTTCTTTCTGCCCCAACCGTTTATCAACATACACCCAACTACCCACAAAGCCACTGCTATTACCCCTCTACCTATTGTGTTAAAGGCAACTGTGTTCTTCTGCATATTGTCCCGCTACTCCTCCAACATCGGGTGCAGACTCACATTGGATGCTCCAAGTCCATCTAGTTCTTCTACTAGTCCTTAGAAGTAAAACTGGAGACACTTACCATTGTAAAAGCCAACATTTGAATTTATTAAAAAATCCAGTGCACAGATTACACACCTGATGCTTCCAATACTAATACAATACCAAGTCCAATCCCAATACTTTTAATGTAAACTTCCACTTTATCATGTCTCTAAAAATCAAAGCCTCACAACCTTTTGACTCTTTACAGCTCTTTACCCCCATATACTATTTTTTTGTTTTTTTGTTTTTTTAAGGAAATGCTTTAAAATTCCAAACAATAATCACATTCACTTTTAAAAATTAGTTTAGTTTAAAAAATGTTCCATTCTGCTCCTTTGAATTTTCTCATCACTGCGGTTGAAAGTGAATGTCTATTTGACCCCACTAACTAATGGAAAATAAAAATAAACATTCGTAAAGTGGTAGTAAAGCCTACCTTGTTTACTTGTACCCACAGGTAAGCTTAAAAAATAGAATTTTTGTAAGAACTTACCATAAAATTATTTTCTCTGAGTCCTCTGACAGTCGCAGCCCTTCCGTATGTTCTTCACTATTGGGTAATGGCGCCCTCTGCAGGAGCAGGCTAGGTAGAGAAAACTTGATAAAAAAGCTTAAACAAGACACACCTTTTAGGGGCTGTCCCTCTCGACATTACCCTGAGACACACAGTGCTGCTTATCAGTTTTTTGCTGCCTAGCTTAGGAGTAGGACTAGGATACCCTGCTGGGACTCCTGTGTCAGTTTTTATTTTTCTTTGAAAAATGTTTTTATTTTATTTCTCCTCGCCTGCTCCTGCAGAGGGCGCCATTACCCAATAGTGAAGAACATATGGAAGGGCTGCGACTGTCAGAGGACGTAAGAGAAAAAGCTATTTAATAATACACAGTGCACATTTAAGAGATATTTACTATAGGAGTAGCCGGTGACCTCTCCGGCGAATGCGCTTCCTGCTCTCTATGGATGGTGTGCTGTTCATTGAGGGAGCCATGCCACAGCTGTGACTCCCGCGGGCATGCATGGGAGTGACGTCATCGCAGCTCGGCAAGTCAAATAACCAAAGCCTGTGAACCCTGAAGGAAGCCTGGGTGAAGATGGAAGCCCTGTCAGCAGTGACAGCACATCACTGGAGGGCTTTGTTCTAAGGTAAATCTTTCATAATGTGCTAGTATGAGATGCACAGTAGCACATTATGCTATTATTTTGCAGGGGACATTTTTTTGCAATTTTTTTTTAGGTTTACTACAGCTTTTCAATTAAAATTTGTAAATTAAATTCTACTAGTGTATGGCCAGGTTTACTGAGTGCACTAGGTCTAACTCTGGTAGGAATTGGATTGCAGAGGTACCCAACAGAAAAGTGGAGGTAAGACCATGAAAATAAAGCTTGTTAGTGCAAAGTCTGTCTTACTGCATATCTGTCTTTGACTTCAATTGGGTTTTAAGATGCAATAAATTAGGAATGATAACAATATTCGAAAAGTATGCCTGAGCTCCTCCCCAGTGGCTCAGTAATTTTGTTGACTGGCCTAAGCATATGACAGGGACCAGTGAAATCAGTGATATGGACCAACACTCGATTGGCAACCATTATCTGATAGAACACCTTTTATAAAAAATAAATGATGTAGCCTATTGCATCCAATCTGATCTTTCAAAATGGCCAATGTTAACCCTACCAAATATGGACAGAGAAAGAATGTTTTTGGAAAGTTCCATCCATTACAGATCCATTAATCTTGGCAGTCTTGCCAAAATTGGGACTGTAGGGAGATATGGGTTGAGTCACTAGGTATTAGGGACGGTAACATAAAACAATAGTACTAGCTTCCTCTTTTGTGTTTTATATCATTTCTGAGATGTGGTGTCCTTAATTTCACCTGGGTTTCTACATTAAATACTGCTCATGTAGCACCCTCCTAGTTAGGTTGCTAATAATTTAAGAGAGATCTAGCTTTTTGTGGCTCCTTTGTGGTCAAGGGAGCAAGATTTGATTGCTTTTGGATGTTCTGGATTCTGCTGGCTGCAGGCTCAACTACTTCCGCTTGCATTCCAGTAGGCTCTGGAATAAAATGGGTTGGGAGACGCAGACCCTGGGCTGAATATTCATGCAGCCTCAGCCAATCCCTGGTTCAGAGGGTGACCAGCAGGGGGCTGAGGTGTGCATAAATAGCCTGGGGCCTGGATCTGCAGGGTATTTGCCCTGGTGGAGAGATACCCAGTCTGGAGGGGCTGTCTACCGGAAGACTGCAGGAGGATTACCGAGATCCCAGCTCACGGAGAGCTATTACTGAAGTTGTTGAGGACAGCCTGGAGAAAGTCTGCCTGGAGGCTCACAGTACAGGGTCTGACTGGTACTGGAAGAAGGGATCCATGTATTCAGGGACACAGTGAGTAGAGACCCAAGAGAGATCCTGGAGAGGCTGTTGTTATTTGACCCCTTTTTGAGAGACTATTCCAGTGTGGGATCCCCCTAAAGCTTTATGTCTACATCCTCTTGCACTAGAGGCCTACCTTGAAAAGGTTAACTACCACTAGACAATGTCCTTTGGTAAAGTTTGCACTAGCTGTGGAGTATCCAAAGACTCAACCTACACTCTATCCGAGTTCTTCAAACAATAAATCTTAAAAAGGCATTTTATTGCCTGATTATTGCATGGAAAGACTGAGAAACGGTTGTGCACCCAAAAGGGAGTAGAACTGGGACAAACAGCGAGACCGGCTTGGGGTCTATGCTACACTTACTTATCACAGGAGGCCTTCTATTTAAAGTTTACCTTCAACTGAAACTTTTTGTTTTAAATTTTTAAACCTAATAGTTAATAGATGGCATTAGTCCCTAATACTTACACCCCGCAGAGAAAATATCAGCCTATTATTGAATGATTAGACACATCTCGTTTTTATGTCATTATTGACTTCACAGGAAAGCCAGTCTCAGGCTGCAGGGAATATAACAATAAGTCACTCTCTAGTTGGTGAGGTCACAAAAGTGTGACAATTATTCCTATAATAGAGAATTAACGTAAACTTTGGAAAAAAGAATCTCCCGCGAGCGCCAAAAAAAAAAAAAAATGACCAGTGTTTATTTGCTGTATAATGAAGGTCAGAACCCCAATCCGAGCTGACAATATAACAGGGAGGCAACCAAACGGATATCTCTGTATTAAATTATTGAGAAGTAATTACCTCAGCATGTAAATAATATAAATGTGAGCCTTATATGAGCATGAGAAAATGGCTCCCTTTGTTCGCTCAAATTGACGGTTTGCCAGCCAATGCTGTAATAGGGACAATTGCAAATAATGCTGAATTGTAGCCACAAGACTAAATCAGAGGGTCTAAGTGAGAGGAATAAGATGCGTAATCAAGGCCTGGATACAATTTTTATAGATTATTACGCGGCGTGTGTTGTTCCCGTGCATTAGGAACACGAACAGGGGTTTTGCCTATTCAATCAGTTCTCTCTATCAACTTAACATTATTTTACATAAATTATCAACGAGTCAATGACAAAGATGGTGTATGGGTAGGCTGTGATAATTTCCTGTGAGAACAAAAAAATATGCTTTACTTCCCTAGCAACTAATAAAAAAAAAGAGAAAGAGGTAAATACCTTACAAATTTCCAAAAATGTTATGTTTCATGTGAATCCTCTTCAAAAACAAATATATACATACATATATATATATATATATATGTATATATATATATATATATATATATATATATATATAGTGCATGCGGAAAGTATTCACATTGCTTCACCTTTTCCACATTATGTTACGTTACAGCCTTTTTCCAAAATGGATTAAATTCATTATTTTCTCCAAAATTCAAAAAACATTACCCCCCATAATGACAACGTGAAAAAAAGTTTGTTTAACCACTTAACCCCCGGAAGATTTTACCCCCTTCCTGACCAGGGCCTATTTTGCGATTCGGCACTGCGTGACTTTAACGGACAATTGCGTGGTCGTGCGACGCTGTACCTAAACGAAATTGACGTCCTTTTTTTCTCACAAACAAAGCTTTCTTTTGGTGGTATTTGATCACCTGTGCAATTTTTACTTTTTGTGCTATAAATAAAAAAAGAGCGCAATTTTTGCAAAAATAACAATATTTTTCACATTTTTTTATATGAAATTCCCCCCAAAAAAATTTTAAATCAAAATGTTTTAACATTTTTGGCCAATTGGTTTTCTGCTACCTATGTTTGGTAAAAAAAAAATCGTAATAAGCGTATTTTGATTGGTTTGCTCAAAAGTTATTGCCCCGGAAGATTTTACCCCCTTCCTGACCAGGGCCTATTTTGCGATTTCGGCACTGCGTGACTTTAACTGACAATTGCGCGGTCGTGCGACGCTGTACCTAAACAAAATTGACGTCCTTTTATTCCCACAAACAGAGATTTCTTTTGGTGGTATTTGATCACCTGTGCGATTTTTACTTTTTGCGCTATAAATAAAAAAAGAGCGTAATTTTTGCAAAAATAACAATATTTTTCACATTTTTTTATATGAAATTCCCCCCAAAAAAATGTAAAAATCAAAATTTTTTAACATTTTTGGCCAATTTGTTTTCTGCTACATATGTTTGGTAAAAAAAATCGCAATAAGCGTATTTTGATTGGTTTGCACAAAAGTTATTGCGTTTACTAACTAAGGGAAAGATTTTTGTCATTTTTGTTGTTTTTTTTTTTTGACGAGTAATGGCGGCGATCTGCGATTTTTTTTGCGGGACTGCCACATTGCGGCGGACAGATCGGACCCTTGACTGACATTTTTGACACTTTTGGGGGTACCAGTGACATTACTACAGTAATCAGTGCTATAAATATGCACTGTTACTGTAAAAATGACACTGGCAGGGAAGGGGTTAACTTTATTAGACATCCAGGGTTTAAGTGTGTCCCTAGGGGCGTGCTTCTAACTGTAAAGGGGCGTGGCTAGTGGTGTAACAACAGAAACATACGATCCTACATAGCAGGACTGTATGATCTCTGTTCTTGCACAGGGGAGAATGACAGGCGGCTTTGTTTACATTAGCCGCCTGCCTTTCTCCCTCTGCACCGGAAGATCGCAAGTGACCGGCGGACAACGGGTCTGCCGGTCACACGCGCGGGGATGTGCAGGGGCGAGCGGGGGCGGGAGCACGCCTCCATCGGCGCGCGCTCGCCCCCTAGAGCCTCACAGGCTAGCAACGTAGTCCTACGTCGCTTTGCCTGTGACGGGCTGACTGCCACAGTAAATATACTGTGGGTGGTCTGCAAGTGGTTAAAATCTTTGCAAATTTATTAAAAATAAAAAAACTAAACAAAATCACACACACACACATATATATATACATATATATATATATTGGTAATATGTGGCCTTCAAAAAGTTTCCACACTTTATTCAATTTGACCACTTGACCCCCTTTATTCATACCAGGCCATTTTTTGTGATGCAGCACTGCGTTGCTTTAACTGACAATTGAGCAGTCATGCAACATTGTACACAAATAAAATTTAAGTAATTTTGTCCCCACAAACAGAGCTTTTTTTTTTTTTTTTTTGGTTGTATTTGATCACCACTACTTTTTTTTTTTTTTTTTGCTAAAAATAAAAAAAGACCGACAATTTTGAAATATAAAAACAATATTTTTTACTTTCTGCTATGAAACATATCCAATAAAAAAAAAAAAAAAAAAAAAATAGAATTTCTTCATAAATTTAGGCCAATGTGTATCTGCTATATGTTTTTGGTTAAAAAAAAAAAAAAAAAAAAACCTCAATAAGTGTATATTGATTGGCTTAAAATGTATAGTGTCTACAAACTATGGAATTTATACTGCGATTTTTATTTATTTTTATACTAGCGATGGCGGTGATCAGTTACTGGGACTGTGGGACTGCAATATTGCGGCGAGCAATCGGATGCTAACTGACACTTCTGATACTTTGTGGGAACCAGTTACACTAATACAGTGACCAATGCTAAAAATATGCACTGTCACTGTACTAATGACATTACACATTGCTAGGCATACAATTAACCTACTGATTGCCCCTAGATGTTAAGCTCTTCCCAGCCAGTGTCATTAGTACAGTGACAGTGCATAGTATTATCACTGATCACTGTATTAGTGTCACTGGAGATGTCAGTGGGAGTTAGGCTGGCCATACATTATACAATTTTCTTACAATTTTCTGTACAATTTTCTTTAAATTTACCTTCAATGTATGTAGTACAAAGGCCTGCCAAATTGGATACAAGTAAAAGTGTTGTTTAGTTTTGACCTCATATTATATGGTTTTTCGGTAAATCTAACAGAACATTGTACAAGAAAATTGAACATGTATTGCCAGCCGTAGTCAGTTCCCACAAAGTGTCAGATTGCCCGCCACACTATCACAGTCTCATTATAAGTCACTGATCACCACAATTACTAGTATAAAAATAAATAAATAAAATGACAGTATATACATACCATTGTTTGTAGACGCTACAGTGCATCCGGAAAGTATTCACTTTTTCCACATTTTGTTATGTTACAGCCTAATTCCAAAATGCCTAAAATTCATTATTTTCCTCAAAATTCTGCAAACAAAACCCCATAATCACAATGTGAAAGAAGTTTGTTGGAAATCTTTGCAAATGTATTAAAAATCAAAAATGAAAAAAATCAAACGTACAAGTATTTACACCCTTTGCCATGACACTCAAAATTGAGCTCAGGTTCATCCTGTTTCCACTGATCATCCTTGAGATGTTTTTACAACTTGATTGGAGTCCACCTGTGGTAAATTTAGTTGATTGGACATGTTTTGGAAAGGCACACAACTGTCTTTATAAAGTCCCAGAGTTAGCAGTACACGTCAGAGCACAAACCAAGCCATGTAGTCCAAGAAATTGTCTGTAGAGCCCTGAGACAGGATTGTATCGAGGCACAGATCTGGGGAGGGGTACAGAAAAATTTCTGCATTATTATTATTATTATTATTATTATTATACAGGATTTATATAGCGCCGACAGTTTGGGCAGCGCTTTACAATATGAGGGAAGACAATACAGTTACAATACAATACAATACAGGAGGATTTAGAGGGCCCTGCTCGTTAGAGCTTACAATCTAGAAGGGAGGGTCAAGTGAAACAAAAGGCAATAACTGTGGGGGATGAGCTGATGGAGAGAATGGAGGTACAGTTGTCAGGTGTGGGTAGGATAGGCTCCTCCGAAGAGGAGGGTTTTCAGAGATCATCTAAAAGCCAATAGCCTCCATAATCCATAAATGGAAGAAATTTGGAACCACCAGGACTCTTCCTAGAGTGGACCGCCCGGCCAAACTGAGCGATCGGGGGAGAAGGGCCTAATCAGAGCACAGACCAAACCATGAAGTTCAAGAAATTGTCTGTAGAGCTCTGAGATAGGATTGTATCGAAGCACAGATCTGGGGAAGGGTACAGAGAAATTTCTGCAGCATTGACGGTCCCAATGAGCACAGTGGCCTCCATCATCCATAAATGGAAGAAATTTGGGAAACACCAGGACTCTTCCTAGAGTTCCCAAACTGAGTGATCGGGAAAGAACGGCCTTAGTCATGGAGGTGACCAAGAACCCGATGGTCATAGACAGAGCTCCATCGTTTCTCTGTGAAGAAATAAGAACCTTCCAGAAGAACAACCATCTCTGCAGCACTCCACCAATCAGGCCTGTATGGTAGAGTGGCCAGACGGAAGCCACTCCTCAGTAAAAGGCCCCTGAAGGACTCTCAGACCATGAGAAACAAAATTCTCTGGTGTGATGAAACAAAGATTGAACTCTTTGGCCTGGAATGGCAAGCGTCATGTCTGGAGGAAACCAGGCACCGCTCATCACCTGGCCAATACCATCCCTGCAGTGAAGCATGGTGGTGGCAGCATCATGCTTTGGAGACGTTTTTCAGCATCAGGAACTGGGAGACTGGTCAGGAAAGAGGGAAAGATGAATGCAGCAATGTACAGAGACATCCTTGATGAAAACCTGCTGCAGAGTGCTCTGGACCTCGGACTGGGGTGAAGGTTCATCTTCCAACAGGACAACAACCCTAAGCACACAGCCAAGGTAAGAAAGGAGAGGCTATGGGACAACCTTGTGAATGTCCTTGAGGGGCACAGCCAGAGCCCAGACTTGATCCCAACTGAACATCTCTGGGAAGATCTGAAAATGGCTGTGCATCGACGCTCCCCATCCAACCTGATGAAAATTGAGAGGTCCTGCAAAGAAAAATGGCAGAAATCCAGCAAAAATAGGTATGCCAAGCTTGTAGCGTCATATTCAAATGCTGGAAAAGACTCAAGGCTGTAATTGGTGCCAAAGGTGCTTCAACAAAGTATTGAGCAAAGGCTGTGAATACTTATGTACATTTGATTTTATTCAGTTTTTTATTTTTAATAAATTTGCAATGATTTCAAACAAACTTCTTTCATGTTGTCATTATGGGATATTGTTTGTAGAATTTTGAGGAAATAAATTAATTTAATCTATTTTGAAATAAGGCTGTATATAACATATTTTGTACATAACACATATTTGTACACATATTTTGTATATAACAAAATGTGGAAAAAGTGAAGTACTGTGAATATTTCCGGATGCACTGTATAACTTTCACGCAAACCAATTAATATACACTTATGGGGATTTTATTTTTATTTTTTTTAACCAAAGGCATGTAGCAGAATACATTTTGGCTTAAATTTATAAAGAAATGCTACTTTTTAAATGTTTTTATTAAATATGTTTTATAGCAGAAAGTAAAAAATATTGGGGTTGATTTACTAAAACTGGAGAGTGCGAAATCTGGTGCAGCTGTGCATGGTCAGCTTTTTTAATCATGCTTCGACAAAAAAAACCTGGAAGCTGATTGGTTTATATGCAGAGCTGCATGATATTTTTCACTCTACAGTTTTAGTGAATCAACCCCATTGTGTTTTTTTTTTTTAATTTTCTGTCCATTTTTGTTAATATAATAAAAAATAAAAATAAAAAAAACCCAGTGGCCAATCAAATATCACCACATTAAAGCTCTATTTGTGTAAAAAAAACAAATAATAATTTCGGTATAGTGTTGCATGACCAAGCAATTACCAGCTAAAGTGATTGTAAAGTCTCGTTTTTTTTTTTTTTAAAACAACAAACATGTTATACTTACCTCCTCTGTTCAGTTGGATTTGCACAGATCAGCCCGGATCCTCCCCTTCACGGGTCCCTCTTTGCAGCTCCTGGCCCCTCCCTCCTGTTGAGTGCCCCCACAGCAAGCAGCTTGCTATGGAGGCACCTGAGCCGAGCTGCAGCTCCGTGTGTCCATTCAGACACGGAGCTGCCATTTGGCCTGTCCCCTCTCTTTCTCCCGATTGGTTGACTGAGTTTGATTAACAGCCATGAGAGCCAATGGCGCCGCTGCTGTGTCTCAGCCAATCAGGAGGGAGAGTCCCAGACGGCTGAGGGACTCGTGGACATAGCTGGACAGAGATCGGGTTCAGAAAAATATTAGGGAGGCTGCTACACACAGAAGGCTTTTTATCTTATTGCATAGAATGCAACAAGATAAAAAAAAAAACCTTCTGACTTTACAACTCCTTTATCCACTTGCCGACCGCCTAACGACTATTTACTGCGGTAGTACTATGTCGCTCGCCCACGAGCCTGTAGGGGGCGAGCTCGCGCCGCCAGGTGCACGCTCCCGCTCGTTCCCTGGGGAGCCAGTGCGTGTGACCGGTGTGGCCGCCGGCCACTCGCAATCTCCCGCAGGAGAGGGAGAAAGACAGACGGCTGATGTAAACACAGCTGTCTGTCATTCTTCCTGAAGTAATCACAGAGGCTATGCGATCCTGCTATGTAGGATCGTAGGTCTCTGTGATTACATCACTATTCACGCCCCCCCCACAGTTAGAATCACACCCCTAGGGACATACTTAACCCCTTGATCACCAGTAAAGTTAACCCCTTCCCTGCCAGTGTCATTTTTACAGTAACAGTGCATTTTTATAGCACTGATTACTGTAGTAATGTCACTGGTAACCCCAAAAAGGTCAAAAATGTCAGTTAGGGGTCCGATCTGTCCGCCGCAATGTCGCAGTCCCGCAAAATAAAATCTCAGATCACCGCCATTACTAGTTTAAAAAAAAAAAACAATAAAAATGACATAAATCTTTCCCTTTGTTAGTAAACGCAATAACTTTTGCGCAAGCCAATCAAAAATACACTTATTGCAATTTTTTTTACCAAACATATGTAGCAGAAAACAAATTGGCCTAAAATGTTAAAAAAAAATTAGATTTTTACTTTTTTTTCTTTGAGAATTTCATATAAAAAATGTGAAAAATATTGTTATTTTTTCAAAATTTCGCTTTTGTTGTTTATAGCGCAAAGAAAAAAAAAAATCGCACAGGTGATCAAATACCACCAAAAGAAAGCTTTGTTTGTGGGGAAAAAAATGACGTCAATTTAATTTGGGTACAGCGTTGCACGACCGCGCAATTGTCTGTTAAATTCACACAGTGCCGAATCGCAAAATGGGGCCTGGTCTTTCAGCAGTCAAATCCTCCGGGGCTAAAGTGGTTAAAGTAGCAAAGATTACCAAAGGATTTACTTTACTAGCAACCAATAATAAAGATCGGACCAGGGCTATATACCTTATAGGTCTTTTTTTATGTTTGGAGATTTTTTGGGAAAGTTGGACGGTATGTTTATGACACATGGATTGTAGGTAATGGTAAAAAAAATCTTTTGATTTACAGTGAACTGTTCTTGATATGTGGTTGGGTTTATTAAAAGTTGTTTTTAACCCCAATAAAGGGCAATAGCCAAAATTGTTTCCATTATTTTGGTGTCCATCTTCATTTTTGTTTGCTTTACAGGCTGGGGGGGGGGGGGGCTGCAGGTTTACAATGCAATGCCGTGCAAACACAAATGACTTTAGCGTGAAAAGGAGTCTGGTGTGAATCGTCTTCAAAAACAAGTATATTCATTTTGTTGGTTTTGTGGTCATAAAGATCAGGAGGAATTACCTAGAGATTATCCTCAGGAGATTCACTTCACTGGCAGCCAATACAAACATTAGGCCAGTGGTACACTATATACCTTATAAGCTTTGTTTTGTACTGTATGAGGTAAACCTGACGGTATGCCATGAAAATGAGCAATAAAGGGTCTGATGTGAATCCTCTTCAAAAATAAATATATTCTTTTCTTGGTCTAAAAAAATCAGGAATTGTTCACACTGCGAGTTTTTTTAATATAAGTAAAATATGTGGAGACCGTGCCCAGGTTTGATGTACATGCTAAGCACGTTATCATGAAAAATATGTGGCCTGTACTGAGTAAACCTATTTCTCATAATATATGGGTCTTGGTCCTGTCAGGGTGTTAGATGTACGTTACCATTTTTTCATATTGTAATTGTGATTAAACTGACATAGGCCAGATGCCCAGATCTGTCTGAGACACTTTAATTAGAGGGGGCATTCTTCTGCTTTTAGA
This sequence comes from Pelophylax lessonae, assembly GCF_965119305.1. Taxonomy (NCBI): domain Eukaryota; kingdom Metazoa; phylum Chordata; class Amphibia; order Anura; family Ranidae; genus Pelophylax; species Pelophylax lessonae. Next base: position 169,792,326 of record NC_138780.1, read on the forward strand.
ATTGAGAAAATGAAAAAGAGCAATTAACACGTTCTCAGGGTCTCCTTTAGCCATCTGTCATGGCACAGGTGATCATGTGACAATGAGGCCTTTATCTAAACAAAATGGTGGACTCAAGGACTGGAAGGCCGTCCTGCTCTGCTCTCGCACTGACTGCGTGCCCATACATACATTCACAGGACACAAATAAAAGGACCCCTGCCTTTTCTAATTTAACCTCTTCATTTATTGGAGAGGTTATCACTTGAAGAGAACTTAAATTACCATGTATTCAAATGGTGACATGAATAAATTATTCACAAATTATTTCCCAGGCAGATTTTTTTTTTTTTTTTTGCATTGATTTCCTTGACAGAATAACAAAAAATGATTATCTATCTATCTATCTATCTATCTACCTATCTACCTATCTATCTATCTATCTATCTATCTATCTATCTATCTATCTCTTGAAAAAAAATTGAATTACCATGTATTTAAATGCTCACATGAATAAATTATTCATAAAATAATTCACAAGTAGATTTTTTTTTTTTTATTGGATTGATATTCTTGACTGAGAATAAAAAAAATAATTATCTATCTGTCTATCTATCTATCTATCTATCTATCTATCTATCTATCTATCTATCTATCTATCTATCTATCTATCTATCTATCTATCTATCTATCTGTCTATCTGTCTATCTGTCTATCTGTCTGTCTGTCTGTCTGTCTGTCTGTCTGTCTGTCTGTCTGTCTGTCTGTCTATCTATCTCTTGAAAAAAATGTAATTACCATGTATTCAAATGGTCACATGAATAAATAATTAATAAATTAATTCCCAGGAAGATTATTTTTTTTATAGCATTGATTTTTTTTACTGAGGATAAAAAAAAACGATTGACTATCTATTTATCTATCTATCTATCTATCTATCTATCTATCTATCTATCTATCTATCTATCTATCTATCTATCTATCTATCTCTTGAAAAAAAATTGAATTACCATGTATTTAAATGCTCACATGAATAAATTATTCATAAAATAATTCACAGGTAGATTTTTTTTTTTTTTTATTGGATTGATATTCTTGACTGAGAATAAAAAAAATAATTATCTATCTGTCTATCTATCTATCTATCTATCTATCTATCTATCTATCTATCTATCTATCTATCTATCTATCTATCTATCTATCTATCTATCTGTCTATCTGTCTATCTGTCTATCTGTCTATCTGTCTATCTGTCTGTCTGTCTGTCTGTCTGTCTGTCTGTCTGTCTATCTATCTATCTGTCTGTCTGTCTGTCTGTCTGTCTATCTATCTATCTGTCTGTCTGTCTGTCTGTCTGTCTGTCTGTCTGTTTGTCTGTCTATCTATCTCTTGAAAAAAATGTAATTACCATGTATTCAAATGGTCACTTGAATAAATAATTAATACATTAATTCCCAGGAAGATTATTTTTTTTTTATAGCATTGATTTTTTTTTACTGAGGATAAAAAAAAAACGATTGACTATCTATCTATCTATCTATCTATCTATCTATCTATCTATCTATCTATCTATCTATCTATCTATCTATCTATCTATCTATCTATCTATCTCTTAAAAAAAAATTGAATTACCATGTATTTAAATGCTCACATGAATAAATTATTCATAAAATAATTCACAGGTAGATTTTTTTTTTTATTGGATTGATATTCTTGACTGAGAATAAAAAAAATAATTATCTATCTGTCTGTCTATCTATCTATCTATCTATCTATCTATCTATCTATCTATCTATCTATCTATCTATCTATCTATCTATCTATCTATCTATCTATCTATCTATCTATCTATCTATCTATCTGTCTATCTATCTGTCTATCTATCTGTCTATCTATCTGTCTGTCTGTCTGTCTGTCTGTCTGTCTGTCTGTCTGTCTGTCTATCTATCTATCTATCTATCTATCTATCTCTATGTAATGTTCACATAAAAACATTTTTCATAAATCTTTTCCCAAGCAGGTTTTTTTTTTTTTTATTGCATTGATTTTCTTGACCGAAGATTATCTATCTATCTATCTATCTATCTATCTATCTATCTATCTATCTATCTATCTATCTATCTATCTATCTATCTATCTATCTATCTATCTATCTATCTATCTATCTATCTATCTATCTATCTATCTATCTATCTATCTATCTATCTATCTATCTATCATATGATTTTGGTATAATAAAGGAAAATTGTATAGCTCAATTCTATGTGGCTGTTCATACATAGGCATTTACAGGCATATTAGAAGAGAAGCATTTAGCGCAGGGTTGGGGAACGTAAACCATTTGGTCCGGCCCGTGGGATATTCTGGCTGACAGCTGAGCTGTCAGACCAGAGCCAATGCTTCCTGTATAGTTCCGGCTCCGTTCTGACAGTCTGAGTCACAGGCGGAGTGATATCATTGCACTCCGCCCCCTTACATTTTATTTTATTTTATTTTTTACAAATTTTTTTATTTTTTACAATTTTTTTTTTTTTTTACAATTTTTTTTTTTTACAATTTTTAGGAGCCCCATTTGTGGGCTTTGGTGAAATATCAGGGGTCTAAACAGACCTCTGATGTTTTACCATTGAGACAAAGAAAGGAGATTAAGGACACAGCCCTCTCCATCTCTGCAGCCTCAGCAGCACATGCTTAATGGACAGGAATAAGTTTGTACAGAGCATCCTGTTTATTCATAAACTGAAGCATAGTAAACACACTTTACTGTGCTTCAGTTGTGAATGAACAGAGTCAGTGATTGCTATGGATCGCTGACTCTATTCATTAAGACAAGATTCTGACAGATCCCCCGCAGCAGCCGGTGGGAGAAGGGAGGGTTGAGAGAGGGCCTGGGCATCACACAGGGGCCCAATCACAGCAGGAGGTGGATAGGAGGGATGGGGAGGTGGCATGTAGAAAAACCAATCTCCTCCATTTTGAAAATAGAAGAAATTGGTTCCTCTACATGCTGCCCTGCCGCCCCTCCTATCCAGGTATACAGGGGGCTGCACGGGTCCCCTGAAGCATGGGGCCAGGTCACAATTGCGACCCCTGTACATACGCCTCTGCTGTATGTGAAGACCTGGATCACAAGTGGCATTCCAATTAATTCTAAAGTGTTCAGTAGAGTTGAGGTCAGGGTTCTTGCAGGCCACTTGGGGTCCTCCACACCAAACTACTCTGGAATAGTCTGGAATAGTCTTTCCCAAACTGTTGCTGCAAGGTTGGGGACTTATAATTGTCTTAGACTCGGTTCACATTAGCGCGACTTGTCAGGCGACTTGTCAGCCTGACAAGTCGCGCTCCCTCGCGGTCCATTGACCGCTACAGGACCCGTTCTAATAGGAGCGACACAAGTCGCTCCGACTTAGAAAAAGGGTCCTGTGCTATTTCGGGGCGACCTCGGAGCGACTTGCATAGACTTCCATTATGTGAAGTCCCTGCAAGTCGCTCTGAAGTCGTGGTGCACAGGACTGACAAGTCACCTCCCGAAGTTGTAAGGAGTCGTGTCGCGCTACTGTGAACCGGCTCTCAGTGTATGCAGTAGCATCAACAGCACCATTCACTGAAAACACTCTGGAGGATTGTCCATTTTTAGCCATATATCTGGAGACTAGAAGAGAAGGTCAAAGTGTCACCTATTTTATAATTTGCTTACTTCTAGATTCATAGACCAAGAGTGAATGAGCTATAAGAAAGCGGTAGAGTATTTCACAAACCAAAATGCATAATTGTGCAAGGGCAGCAACAAGGATCTAGCCATACTGGAACCATTTATTATACACAGGAATGTGTTAGGCTGATCATACACAGTTAGCTTTTTTTTTTTTTTTTAACAATTGTAGAAAAATCATTAGTCAGAACATTCTTTTTTGCCATCAGTCAACTAATTTTGTTCAAAAGCCATAAAATGTCATGCAGACCTGCTATTTGAATGGAATCCCAGATGTATTAAACTAGCTTCATTACAATATGTAAGAACCTTCCCAAAAGAAAACCACATTAGAATTTTGTTCATTAGAGAAAAATGTTCCATCCCGATCCTTTGAATTTCCTTGTCAGTATGGTCCAAGGGAACATCAGTTTGACCCCACTAACCATTAGTGAATGGAACAAATGTTCTGAAAATGAACATTTTTGTGCACAACTCTATTGTTGTATGACCAGCTTCACCGATAGTCAACAACATAACATGCAGCCCTAGGTCAAGGCTTATGCTGGCTATGTAGACATCCATCTCCAACCATTGGCTCCTAGCAACAGTCCAACCTTCCTCAAAAGGAATCATGTAACCTACTTCCTGGCATTCTCTCTACAACTCTGTGGTGACTTAATGATAGTATTGTCACTTTATTAGTGGGTTCCCACGAATGATAATCTCATTAGTAAAAAGGTATGCTTCCATCCATCCCAGAGGTCTCCTGAGATCAGCTGATCATTGCAAGTGACAATTAGTGCCCATATCGGATTAAATGCTATAATTGTAGGTTTCTAATGATAAAAGGAGTGCAGTACACCCTGGTGACCGTGAATCCAGCTGTGTAGGGACATACACCCCCTCTATTGTTATCACTGCTGATTCTCACTCCCTACCTCCAACTGTGAGTGTCATTTTTGTTGTGCAATACATTGGTAGCTGCTGGGAACCATCCACTTAATTGGTTTAGTAGACATCTGTAGCAGGGCAGAAGGTGTCTTTGCACATCGGCTGAAGGGAAACTAGTTTGCTCCCACTAAGTATTTGAAATATTTAACCACTTTACCACTAGAGGATTTTGCTGTCTTACGTCTGGGCCACTTTTTGCGATTCGGCGCTGTGCGACTTTAACTGACAATTGCGCGGTCGTGCGACGTCGTACCCAAACGAAATTTACGTCCTTTTTTTCCCACAAACAGAGCTTTCTTTTGGTGGTATTTGATCACCTGTGTGATTTTTACTTTTTGCGCTATAAACAAAAAAATAGCGCTTATTTTGAAAAAATAACAATATTTTTAACATTTTTTTATATGAAATTCCCCCCCAAAAAAAATGTAAAAATCAAATTTTATTTACATTTTTGGCCAATTTGTTTTATGCTACCTATGTTTGGTAAAAAAAAATCACAATAAGCGTATTTTGATTGGTTTGCGCAAAAGTTATTGCGTTTACTAACAAAGGGAAAGATTTCTGTCATTTTTGGTGTTTTTTTTTTTAACGAGTAATGGCGGCGATCTGCGATTTTTTTTGCGGGACTGCGACATTGCGGCGGACAGATCGGACCCTTGACTGACACTTTTGGGGGTACCAGTGACATTACTGCAGTAATCAGTGCTATAAATATGCACTGTTACTGTAAAAATGACACTGGCAGTGAAGGGGTTAATTTTATTGGAGAGGGAGGGGTTAATGTATGCCTGGTGCTTACTAACGTGTGGGGGGGGAGGTGACTGAGTGAGCCAGGGACAGATCGGATGTTCAGCTATGCTGAACACTCCGATCTGTCACTCCCTGTCACTTAGGAGATCCGCCCGCTCTGTTTACACAGGCGGGCGGATCTCCAAACTGGATTCCCCGACGATCGGGGAAGAGCAGCGGTGATCACCACCGCTCCTCCCCTGGCCCGACTCCCGCTGTGACTGAAAACAGCGGGAGCGAGCCTCCGGCGGCGAGAAAGGGGAGTGTCTGGCGACGTAGGTCTACGTCGCCAGACGATAACGAACCACTTTGCCGCAGTAGGCTCAACGTGAGCAGGCGGCAAGTGGTTAAAGTGTAACTCCAGATTTGTTGAGAAAAACCCTTGGAGACCTGTACCTAATGCAAGGCTTTTAAAATGGTGTAAATCTGTAAACTTTGGTGCAGATTTATACCTTTCTCTAATCTGAAGAATCAACTGTTTATTGTACCGTGTCCTTTCCATACAAATTCTTGAATGGAAGGATCTGCCTTCATTATACCTACCTGGGAAAATCTTAGTGTTTTAGTATTCAATAGTTTTTATTAAGTTTTTACAAAACAGTAAAACAACAGAATGCCTCGTACACACGCATCGATTATTGGCCGGGGATTTTCGGCCAACGTCCGATCGGCCGATTTTCGGCTTGTTAGTATGATGCTTCCGACAACCGACTCCGACTTTTCGGCCGAAAAAAATCTGGTGTGCATGCTATAAATTTTTTGTTGGCCGTCAACACAACGGCCGATTGTTCGTCAGTCAGTACAGATTTCGGCAGACAAAAATCTGATGAGCAAGACTGGGCATGCTCAGAGAAGAAAAAACACACGGAAAGTAAACCAGCACATGACATCACTTCTGAAGTAGATTTTTGTTGGCCGAGAAAATTTGTGTGCAGTCTAGAGCACATTTCAACCAACAAAACACAACTCTGGACAAAATTCTGGCGATCGGTCAGCTGATAATCGTTGCGTGTGTACGAGGCATAAGTCCTTGCATCCCTTTAAAAGTAGGTAAGGCTTAACATGCATCTCACGAAAAAGGAAACTCCTTTTGCAGGGGGTATCCAAAATTTGCTGTGTATCTCATTGCAGGCTCCTGAGATAACCTTCACACAAATTTCATTTCCTGGGGACCTTGTATTTACCAGTGGTGTACAGAACACTTCCAAGTTACCATATTGCGAGCAAGCAACACTTGACAGATTCAAAAAAATGTAAAGGTTGTAGACTGAAATGGAAATGTATTTCTTAAAGTGACAGTAAAATTTGGAAAATAAATTTTCCTTCAAATCCCCAAACTCTTTTTTTTTTTTGCTGCCATGAACTGTCTTTATGTTAGAGGATGGTTATGTTTGTACTCCATGGTGTAGGAACTTAGCCACCCTCTCTTGCTCGCACTTGAGATGGACTACGGACTATAGGCTATAGGATTTGTGGAGTGCATTGAGCAGTGCACATGACTAATTAATGGGTTGTAAGCTTGGACCTCTCTAGGCTACTTATGTACTTATTGCCAGGCAACCTTTAATGCTTTCCAGTATTAAGTTTGTGAATGGCATAGCAGGTGACCCATCCTTATTCTTTGTTGAATACTTCAATGTTGATGCTAAACTTGGTCGTGTACAATTTAGTAAATCAATGACCCTGTCTGAAAAGCAACAATCAGTCAATGTATAGCTTTTGCTCATTAATGCAGTTTTTAATATTTTATTTACATTTACAGATTGGTGAGTTTTTGAACGTTCGATAAAATATATAAATTCTCTTTGAAGAGCAAAGTCAACTTTACAGCGGAGCTAACGTTCACAATTCCTCCACTCCAGCAATGCTGCATTTTCTAGCTACTTCGCCGACTATGCCATCTTTTCTAAGGACCCTTTCACACGGCTCCATTCCGTCGACGGAGCCATTCTGCTCAGCGGGGGATCGATCCGCCGATCCCCGCTGAGCAGACAGGTGACAGCTCCGTCTCTGCTCTGTGTGCGGAGACGGAGGTGTCAGATCCCCGCTGTTCCCTATGGGGGAATCGGATGAGAATGGACCACCTGTCCGTCCTCACCCAATCCGATCCGCCAGATGGATGGAAAATAGGGTTTCCATCCGTCCAGATTTGACGGACAGGATCGGATCGGATCGGATGTCAGCGGACATGTCTCCGCTGACATCCGCTGCCCCATAGAGATGCATGGGGCATCCGTTCAGATCTGTCTTGATTGCACAGCATTCGATGATGTATATCCCAAACATGCGCACATGTACAGTCCCTCCAAGACAATGTCATAATGTGCTAATACAGTATGTGTCATATACTAGCACATTATGAAAGACTTACCCTTAAACAAAGCCCCTCAGCGTCATGCTGTCACCACTGATAGGGCTTCCATCTTCACCCAGCCTTCTTTCTGGGATTGTGGGCTTCAGCCTTTTTAAATGGCTGAGGCACGATGATGTCACTCCTGGTCATGCGCGCCGGAGTCACGGCCACGGCACAAGTCTTTCAATAGATGTGATGCCATCCGCTGAGAGCACAATACGTATGCGTCAGTGATGACTGCAAAAATAGTGAATATCTCTTAAATGATGCACATTTATGGGATATTCCTTGTACCTTTAGGTAAGCTTTATTATAAGCTTACTTGCAGGTACAAGTCAACAAGCAGTATTTACTATCGCTTTAATTTATCCTGGCACTTAGCAGATGCCGGAATTGTACACAAAGCTGCACAGTATAAAGATTGAGAAGAAGGTAAAAGTGTTTATTATAAAAGACACCTAGTACATCTCTTCTGTAATAAAATACTTTCTTGCCCGCAATCGTTTTGCTTTTTATATGACCTAGTTCCTGATTCCCATGCAGGGCATAAAGGAAACTGGACACAATCCATTGAAAAACAACCAAAGACATGATGACATAACATGACATAACATGATGTCATTTACACCCGTCTGCAGTTCAGCTTAAGAGCCGGTTCACACTGAGGCGATCCGACTTCGGGGGGCGACCTGTGAAGTCGCGTGCACCGCGACTTCGGCGCGACTTGCCGGGGCTCCCAGGTGGCCCCAAAGTAGTACAGGACCCTTTTTCTAAGTCGGAGCGACTTGTGTCGCTCCTATTAGAACGGGTCCTGTACTACTCAATGGACCTACTTGTCAGGCTGACAAGTCGCGCTAGTCTGAATGGGCTCTTACACAAATAAAAATATATTTTATTAACCTCTGAACTTTCAAAAAATTGTTTCTTTTTAAGGGCTCCTTCTGACCTATGCAATGGGCTTTCGAGATTGTGGCGAAAAGGGCACATGTGCAAATCTGGTGGACATACCAAAATTGTGCAGCAATTCTAATGTTGTCCACCCTGATGAGCAGGCCACCCACCCCCGACCTAGCTTTCCCCTTGTTAAATCATTGCCCACCTGACCTCACAAAGGCGCAATCGAAACTTACTATTAAAGTTATTACAGACCATATTGAAGGCTTGGAAATCCTCATCTCTCTGCCCTGTAGAGACTAAAAATAGGGTCACCCAAGCTATGATCCATAGTAAGATTGAGGTGACAATGTTAGATAAGGTCCCATGGCATCTGAAATTCTGGCAGCCATGGGTGGATCATTTCTTCCCTTTGCATTTTGACTCTATGCTCCTAGAACCCTAGGCTTGTGAAACCTCAAATAATCCCCCTCTTGTCCCCTTTCCCTGCTGCCTCTCCTCATTATTCTTATTCTTCTCCTGCTGTCCTAAAGGCCTTCCTCCCCTTTCTCCTTTTCTCTTTTGACTTTTATCACTCCTTTCTTTAATCTTAAGCCCCGTACACACGTACCGATCGTCGGCCAAACGATCGGCCGTCTTTTGTCCAGGGCTGTCGTGTCTGTTGAAAACTGCAAAAGACTGCACACGAATTTTGTCGGCCAACAACAGCCGACTGCAGAAGTGATGTCATGTGATGGTTAACTTTCCGTGTGTTTTTTCTTTTCTGAGCATGCCCAGTCTTGCAAATCTGCTGTCTGTCGGCCGAATTCTGTACTGACTGGTGAACAATCGGCCGTTCTGGTGTTGGCCAACAAAAATTTTAAGGCATGCACACCAGATTCTATTCGGCCGAAAGTGCACTGTCGGCTGTCGGAAGCATCATACTAACAAGCCTACAATCGGCCGATCGGTCATCGGCCGAATATTTACGGCCGACAATCAATACGTGTGTACGGGGCATTACTCAGGACATGTGGTCAGTGTCCTCTTTGGGACTCCTCTGGAGTTCTCTCCACTGTCCTCACTCTCTCTTGTAATTCGACATGTTATGGATATTTGTGCCACATGCACAAGGTGGGGCGCTCATTCTCCCCTTAATCCCTACTTTCATGATGTACCGTTGTCATTCAGTTTCTAAGTACTACTGCCATAAGCGTGCGCAGGGTGTGTGTCAGGTGTACCTGGGCACACCCTAATCACCCCGTACGGAACAGATTTCCCTGTTGATGTTTCTCCAAACCCCCCCAACGGGGCTCCTAAAAAATGTGTAAAAATTAATAAAAAAATAAAACAATGAAAATAAAAAAAACTATTGACACTGACCACTGCTCTACTGACACCATCCACTGCCCTACTAACACATCCATGTTTTAATACTTTTGGGGTGCACAACCTAATGCAATAGGCTTGCACACCTATGACCACTGCATTCAACGTACTACAATGTCATGAGTACCGTTACTTTGTACAAAGATGCTTATAATGCTTTGTCAATGTAACTCTTGTGTAATGTCTGATATTACCTATTTTCAATTCTTCAATAAAAAAATATTAAACAAGAAAAAAAGGCCCAGGAACATTTTTAGCCCATTATAAATGAAAAGACTGCCTTGGCGCAACACGCATTACCAAGAAAAATACTGCACCTTACCGTGCATGTGGTAATGCACAGCAATGGACTGCAAATGACTTAAAATTAACATTTCCAAACACACACCAAGCCTTTCATCGCTGGAACAACCAAGTATAGCGTCTTCCTCTCCTGCCCTCTTCCTTTACAGTACATGTGTCAAACACAAGGCCGTGGGTTGAATCCAGCACGCCAGGCCATTTCAAGCGGCCCTCACACCTCTCCTGTAGCTGCAGGACCCTCCTTGTTCAGCTGCGGAGAGGCTCCTCTCTGCCCCCCCCCCTTATCTTATCAGTCGGCAGCAGAGAGGAGGACAGAACACCTCCTACAGATCCTGTGCCTCTTTGTGAAGCTGCAGCAACCCCTTGCCTTGCCTAGCCACCCATTGATACATATTTGCTGTGTGTGAACATTAACTACTTGCTGACCGCCGCAAGTACATATACTGCGGCGGTCAGCCCCGGCCAGGCGAAGCGACGTATATATACGTCACTAGCCTGTCACCGGCTTGTGAGCCAATAGCTAAGGAGTCAGTGCGTGTGACCGGCGGACCCGATGTCCGCCGGTCAATCGGCGATCGTCGGTAGAGCGGGAGAAAGGCAGGCGGCTAATGTAAACAAGCCGCCTGTCATTCTCCCCTGTGTAAAAATGGAGATCAGACGGTTCTACTCTGTAGAACCGTTGATCTCTGTTTTTACAATAGTAGACATGTCCCATCACAGTTAGAAACACGCCCCTAGGACACACACAGCCCCTCCCTCTCCAATACAGTTAACCCCTTCCCTGCCAGTGTCATTTTTACAGTAACAGTGCATATGTATAGCACTGATTACTGCAGTAATGTCACTGGTACCCCCAAAAGTGTCAAAAATGTCAGTCAAGGGTCCGATCTGTCCGCCACAATGTCGCAGTCTCGCAAAAAAAATTGCAGATCGCCGCCATTACTCGTTAAAAAAAAAAACACAAAAAATGACAAAAATCTTTCCCTTTGTTAGTAAACGCGATAACTTTTGCGCAAACCAATCAAAATACGCTTTTTGCGATTTTTTTTTACCAAACATATGCAGCATAAAACAAATTGGCCGAAAATGTTAAAAAATTTTGATTTTTACATTTTTTTGGGGGAATTTCATATAAAAAAATGTGAAAAATATTGTTATTTTTGCAAAATTGACGCTCTTTTTTTGTTTCTAGCGCATGATCAAAAAATCGCACAGGTGATCAAATACCACCAAAAGAAAGCTCTGTTTGTGGGAAAAAAAGGACTTCAAATTCGTTAAGGTACAGCATCGCACGACCGCGCAATTGTCCGTTAAAGTCACGCAGTAAAAAATTGCAAAACAAAACCCTGGTCAGGAAGGGGGTAAAATCTTCCGGGACTTAAGTGGTTAAAGCTCATACTCTTTTTCGCTACACATATGTGTTACGTAGGTGGCAAGAGGTTAATGGCATTGGCAACAAGTCCTATTTTTTCCAGCTACACCGGTAAAACACCATCCAGTTGGCAACCCTACCTGTAAATTGGCCATACTTGGGAAAACATAAAATATTACTAGGCTTCTCTCCTCAGACATCAACAATTTCTATCCAAAAGAGGAACAGTAGACATGCCTGCCTGTATTTCTATGTATAAGAACATAAAAAATGCTTTGGTCAGGGTTCATCCTCCCACATGTCTTGGTTTCGGGAGGATAGTCTCAGTTTTTGGACCTCTAAGGAGGAGAAGGCTATAAATTGAAGGCTTTTGCCCCAACAATGGTCATATCTTTTTGGTTGGTTTGCAAAACTGATATTTCCCCTGTCCTCCATTTTGTTCTATCAGGCCAAGTTCTTGTATTTTAAAGTGTCTTTTAATTCCCCTGGCTACACTTATAAAGGATGCCACCGCGGAACAATGAGGTAATTTTGACATGAACTTCAAGCAGGCCAATTTTGCGTTCGATAATTTGCTTAAAGCCCTCTTGCACACACGTAACAGGAGCGGCTTTCTTCTGTATGTTAATGTAATGCGAGGGGAAAAAATATGTTATTATTTGCACTTAGCAAGGGGAGAATAAGTAAGCTTGTCACATATTCTATTATGAGATTATTCTCCAGATACATGCACAGAAAATGCCACGGACTGAGGATTCGATAACAAGAGGAGTTAAGGGTGTAATTAGGGGGAATTATGCTAAAGATGTTACTTCAAAGTGAGTTTTTTTTTTTTTTTTAAACCTGGACTACCCGCCATTTTCTTCAAGGAAAATATCAGCACAGCCGTGTTTAGATGTCTATTTAATAAACATATTTTCACTTTCCAAATGTGTGCATTTTCTTAAAGGTCATGTAAACTATTATATATACACTGCTCAAAAAAATGAAAGGAACACTTTGAAAACACATCAGATCTCAATGGGGAAAAATTTTCTGCTGGATATCGATACTGGTACTGGACTGGGTAATGTGTTAGGAAGGAAAGGATGACACATCTTTTGATTGAAATGAAAATTATCAACCTACAGAGGGCTGAATTCAAAGACACCCCAAAAATCAAAGTGAAAAAATGATGCAGCAGGCTAGTTCATTTTGTAGAAATTTCATTGCAGCAACTCAAAATGGTACTCAGTAGTTTGTATGGCCCCCACGCAATGCTGTATCTTGGCCTAGGCCTAGGGCAGCAATTTGCAGGGGGGCGACAAAAAAGCCACCCCCTCATGAAAAATACAGCCTCCTCCCAGCTTTTAGTGTAGCGCCATTCTTATAGGCCGGACTGGGCCGGGTGGCAGGGCCTATGAGGCAAATTGGTCTGGAACCCCCAAAAGCGTCCAATAGATTTGCATAGGTATGGAAAACCTACTTGAAGCAAGCAAAAGCCTCTCTATACAGCTTAGGGTCCATTCGCACCAGCCGCTACACTGCTGAAGTCTAAAGAGGAAGGGGTGGGGTTTGCAGATGGCAGGGGGATCTTAAACAGGAAGGGTAGTGACCTTGGCAGGAAGGGGCGGGTCATATTTAAATTAGGGGGTGTACAAGTTTAGTCAGGCCTAAGGCAGCACAAATCCTAAATACACCACTGCCCCCAGTGGTGCCCCCAATACACCACTGACAAGGTCGGGGCATGCTCCTAATGAGACGACAGATGGTGTCCTAGGCTACTTCATCCAAGATCTGGACCAGGGCATCACTGAGATCCTGAACAGACTGAGGTGCAACCTGGCGGCGTTTGATGGACCAAAACATATTGTCCTAGAGGTGTTCTATTGGATTTAGGTCAGATGTGGGGGGCCATTCAATGGTATGAATTCCTTTTTTAATCCAAACAATTTTTATATAAATATTAGTACAAAATACAAAGCAAGTAATATATGTAAACAGTAATACAATCAGAACACATTTCTGAGGATAAGACAAAACAAGATAAAACTTGGGCAGATATATAGGCAAACATTAGTAAGGAAGATATTGCTGAGGTGCACGACATGTTTCATGAGATACAATATGGAGTATAATCAAGCTAGGCCTAGGTCATATACGGTATGAATTCCTTCATCCTCCAGGAACTGGCTACATACTCTCGCCACATGAGGCCGGGCATTGTCTTGCACCAGGAGGAACACAGGACCCACTGCACCAGTATAGGGTCTGACAATGGGTTCAAAGATGTCATCCCGATACGTAATGGCAGTCAGGGTGCCATTGTCTAGCCTGTAGAGGTCTCTGCATCCCTCCATGGATATACCTTTCCGGACCATCACTGACCCACCACCCAACTGGTCATGCTGAACGATGTTATAGGCAGCATAACGTTCTCCACGGCTTCTCCAGACCCTTTCATATGTGCTCAGGGTGAAACTGCTCTCATCTGTGAAAAGCACAGGACACCAGTGAAGGACCTGCCAATCGAGATTCACGGTGCCGGGCACTGTGCAACCCCTATAGGGTCCAGGTATTGTCCTATGCTACCAGTAGTAACGCTGACCCTAGCCAAAATGCAAAACTAGTGAACAAGCTGGAGCATCAAAAATGGCCACCAGGGGCAGGTGCAGTCTATTTTCTCCACTATAGATGGCGCTATTCCGCAGCAGCATTGCAGTTGGAGAGGTAGTCAAGAGGAACATAGGAACCTCTATGATTTCCTGGGTCACTGGGGAAGCTGTTCCATTGGTTGCTGCTACTCCATGTGACCCCAGCAGCCATAATAGGTCAGGCAGATCCTACTTAAAGTGGTTGTAAAGGCAGAGAGTTTTTTCATTAGAGCTATGCATGGAAACCATGGCCCCTATGGAGCAGGGCTTGAAGACCAAGAAGAAAGCATAACCAAAAATGTTAGCATGAGGTGAACCAATAGGTACCAAATGGTCCTCTACTATCCTTTGGTTCAGTGGAGAACCTTTTGGTTCCTTTTGAATCACCTGGTAGTTCCTTTGATAAATGGAAAACAGGAAAGTGTAGCCGCTCAGGTGTCTGTCTAAGAGCCAGGTGCAGGTCGGAGCCGTAATCCGGAAGCGTGCAAAGTATGAGAGGATTGACCGCACTCTGGTAGAAATATTTCTTGAAATCAAAGATGTTTCCTTTATTGTTCCAATAAAATCAAGTGACAGACAGTGCACAAGCAGACAAAGGTTGACGCGTTTCACGACATTACCAGTCGCTTACTCACAACCACACACAGTTCCTTTGATAACACAGTTAGACTCAGCATTCCCGTTCTATGTATGATATCCTTTTGCAAAACTCACCTGGAATTCAGCCAACCATTAGGCGACCTTCACACATGAGCAATTCTCTGCTTGAAGCTTGTAGCTCTAATACACTCAACAAACAAAATCCCATTCATTTTCTTCTATGTGCAGCAGCCCCCCTCAACCCCCCTAATACTTACCCGAGCCCTATCTCGTTCCCGTGATGTGCAGGAGTGCCTCGGCCATCCGGGACTCTCCCGCCTGATTGGCTAAGACACAGCAGTGGCGCCATTGTCAATCAAATTCAGTCAGCCAATGAGGAGAGAGAGGGGGTGGGGCCATGTCTGAATGGACACACATAGCTGCTGCTCAGCTCAGGTGCCCCCATAGCAAGCTGCTTTCTGTGGGGGCATGCAAAAGGAGAGAGGGGCCAAGAGCACCAGCGAGGGGCGAGAGTAAAGGAGGATCTGGGCTGCTCTGAGCAAAACCAACGCACAGAGCAGGTATATATAAAATGTTTGTTATTTTTAAAGAAAAAAAAGGAGACTTTAGTATCACTTTAAGGCCCTGGCTTCCAGGCTTTGCACCCATTTTGCGAGTGGGCAGAGTAGGGACAGGTACCCCACTTGGTAGGGACAGATCTAATGGATAGGTAAGGTTGCTAATGAGGAGGGAAAGTGTAGAACTCGCAATTTCTCTGGACATCTTTCCGCTTGGATATGAGAAGACCAGGTCGCATCCTTCTCCTCCTAACAGGCGCTGTCAGTTCAGCTAAAACCTGCTGTCTGCATGCTGTTGGACCTGTGAGGTTTCCCGTTGGGTTGTCTTCCCACCAGGTTTATTGTGAACCATCTTTGCAATATTCCAATACAAATTCTTTCAGCACAGTGTTTGTTTTTGCTGCTGCACCCCACCTACATGCTGACTCCTTAGCTGGACTGCAGGGCTTTGGGAATCCTTTGTGTCATGAAATAAATGCTTATTTGTAAATAAAGATAAATTGTGAAAAAAGGGATTTCAAACAGTCTATAAAATAAAAGTATTGTTTACGATTGACTCAAAACCATTATGGTTTCCCTTTAGCCAAGTTCAGGTTAAAGGGGAAAAATCTCCAGGATTGCCATTATTAAAACAACAGAATGTCAGTGTGAATACAACGTATTTGTAAGGCAAAAATATGCATGCATCTAGGATTTTATGGCATGCACACACTACTGTGACTCCTATACATCTTCACTGTATATGTTCTGCTTCTAAAAATACTTCCTTTTTTTTTTTAATGAGGACAGACATACAAAGACCATTGTGTTTTCATTGCATTGCATGGTGCGTGTGTTCTGTAATTATTTTTGTCAGAGTATGTGATCCTATGTATTATGACTCTATGAAAATATATTGTATATTGACCATTAATGCATCCATTAGACCAGCAATGTGCTTGTGATCCATTTAACAAGCGCAGTGGATGAAAATTAAAAATTGGGAGCAATACTGCCTTTAAATGTCCAATGCGCATCCCATGCCAGGGAACACAGAGGGCCCATTACAATTTTAGCACACATATTATAATGTCAATTTTAATGTTTTATATGGTGTTAGTCCATATCCTTTAAAAATATGTGAAAATTTGCGCTACAATAATTATTCAAGCTGCAAGCACATCTAGTGTGGTGATCTAAAATTGTGTAATCAGTCAGGTGCTATAAAAAAATAGCAATATGTGTATACAAAATACAAATATATATAACATAAAAATAACATACCTGTGCATATAGATCTGAATATAATGTGAATTCCAAAGACGCCCAAAAAATGCCCAGTAAACGCTTGCAACAACACACCTGGGCGTTTTTTTGCATTTTTTGGGCGTCTTTGGAGGCAGGCATGACATCTGAACTTCTGTATAGGGGTATATATACACACACACATATATGTATATATACACATACACACATATAGGTGTGAAAGTAGCGGAACCCTATGCCTGCGCTAATGAAATTATTTGCAGGGATAAGGTGCACAAAAAAAGGTAATCAAAGCCAAAAGATATTTGTACAGTATTAGGCTAGGTGCACACTTGTGTGGCCGCGCGGTTTCATTTGAATGGACTGCAGTGCCCCGCAACACGCAGGAAAGAAGTCCCTGAACTATTTTTAAAATCACAGCTAGCACGGGAACCTTGGTTCCCAGTACAGTTGCACTTTCCAGTGCAGGCAGTGTGCCATTAGTATTAAAGTGGTTGTATACTAAAAAATAAAAAAAACCCTGCAAGACAAAGGCATAATGAGCTAGTATGCATTGCATACTAGCTCATTATGAAATACTTACCTTAGAACGAAGCCCCGACACAGACCCCGAAATATCGCTGTGGGAGCTGACATGATCCCTCGGCGTCTCTTCCGGGTTTGGCGGCTCCGGCGCTGTGATTGGCCGGAGCCGCGATGACGTCACTGCCGCGCGTGCGCACGGGAGTTATTTTCCGGCAAGTTCCCAGCAAGGAACGCTGAAGGTCCGCCGGACCTTCAGAGCGCATGCGCCGCTCGCGTGAGCAGCTGCATGCCGGTTTAGGAGATATTAATTGTACCTACAGGTAAGCCTTATTATAGGCTTACCTGTAGTTAAAAGTCGCAAAAAGCGGTATACTACCGCTTTAACATCACCCACCCCTGGGTCCCAAATTTTTCTCTGTGGGTGGTTGTGGGGGTCCCGCAGCGGTACCACAGATGTAAACCTCGACTTAAAGAAGAAAAAACTGGCACAAATATTGGGAATAAAAAATTGTAACAACTCATGCTCCCTTAAAACATAAGCTTGCTTGAAACCAAGTAAACACCGCAAATGTTTTTGCTATGGTACAAATTTGTGTTATACAATAAATAAATAAATTCACCTTGCTCAATCGGCCTTGCGCAGTTTCTTACTTGTTTCCCACAAAGAGGCCTATCGCACAGATATAATTGATGTACAAACTAGACTTTAGTCTGGTCCGCTAGCATAGCAGCGTCATTTATTACACTTTTTTTCTTACCTATTATTATTATTATTTTCCTGGCCCAGAAATAAAAACAGCTGAGGTAGGATGCTTTAATGGCCTCTGTGCACCTGTAGTGGATCTCACAAATCAAAGCCTGGTTATTATTCAGTCAGACTGCATCGTGGTCTGGAAGGGCTGACAGGCCGAGCTGGGGGTGGTGGGGGGAGAAAAAAAATGGGATACATGTACGTATTCTAATAAAAACACAGAGAGGGAAAGCTCTAAATCTGCAGGGAGATATAAGTGGCAGAACAAAGCAAGACAAAGCTTTCGCCATCGTATCCCAGGCTTTTATCCGTCCGGTTCGAAGGCACGCCGGCCGCGAACGCTGTTTGGTTTGTGAACATGGACTACAAAGGGAGAGAGATATGTGACAAGATGTTTGCAGTTTCTCAGTCGCAAATGTCACGGTCGTGAGAGATTTGTCCCTGAAAGAGTTTGTCCTTGAGGATGTGACTGATATTTTACTCAACCTCTACCTTTTTTTTTCTTTTTTTTTTTTTTTTTTTAAAGTGGTCCCCTTTTCCTTACAGCTTCTGAAATAAAAACTGTCTGTATTGCTCCACAAGTACCAGTTAGACCCCCATTTTCATGCTCCAATGGTCTGAACCCTTTTCTTGACACAAACATCAGATGTTTTATTCTATATGTTTTTTTTTTACAATTTATCATTCTTTTGGTAATACACACAAACCTTCAGAATTTATTTATTTATTTATTTATTTATTTTTAAAGTGGTCCCCTTTTTCTTACAGTTTCTGAAACAAAAACTGTCTGTATTGCTCCCCAAGTACCAGTTAGACCGAAATTTTCATGCTCCAATGGTCTGAACCCTTTTTTTGACACAAACATCAGATGTTTTATTTTATACGTTTTTTTTTACATTTTATCATTCTTTTGGTAAAACACACAAACCTTCAGAATTTTTTTTCATTTTTTTTTTTTTTTTTTTTAGCGTACACTTTTTTTGCATTTAAATCTTTTTATACTGAACTTATAAGAGACAGCCCCAGCGAATCTTATGAGAAGCTAACAATTGTATTTACTGCCCCCCCCCCCCCCCGATTGCCCCAGTAAATATAAATCCCTATAATGGCAACCCTTGCTGCTCCTCCCACTTCCCAGTATACACAGTACCAAATAAACAACCCAAGGTGAGCGCTAGGTGCTAATGGGAACCTTTAAACATCATATACAATTGTAGCACTGTCCCCGTAGGGCTTACTGTGTGATGACTTGTTGGGCCTCCTCTGATTACCAGCACACAGTCATTTAGGGTACAGTTCATACATTCATCCTTACTCCCAATGGCTCGTCACACAATAAACAGTCCAGGGGTGTTGGTTTTTTAGTATTTGTTGTGGAATTTGGATGGGAGATGGGAATAGTGGGATTACAGAAATGGAAAAGAAGTAGCGCATAAAATCACTATTAAATGACTTAAAGTGTAAAAAGCATGCTTGTCACAGATATTGCTTGATAAACACTCAAAAACATGTAGAGAAAAGCAATGTCCTTAAAAGTCCATAAATCCAGGAGTGCGTGAAGTATATAAATGGATCACCATCCACCACCAGGTGTCACACCGATAGATAGCAGAAATGGCAACTCACCAGAAAACGATGCTCAAGTGTTCTCACACCAGAGCAAACTGAGCAGGGATACCATACAGATGTAGGGAATACACGCATGGAAGACCAGAGTCACTTCACCACTGCCGCATAAAAGTATCCTTCACACACTCTCCTCAATGTAATGGTATTATGGAAAAAGAGAAGGGCTCCAAATAGTGAAGTACCGTCAAAACACTTGCTTTATTAAAACATAAAAATTTTGCACTCACATGTAAAAGCATATGGGTAGGCATTGAATAGCATGTCTCCGGTCAGAAAGGAAGCCTATCTCGTCCAGTGCACTGGGCTAACTCCACGCCAGCCCAGTCCCTTCCGGGTAGCTCCTCTGCCGTGTCCCGTGATGTCGGATGTGTCGTCAGGTCACGCCCCGACCGGTTTCGTCATGTCCGACTTCAACTGGAGGCGTCTTATATAGTGGGATACTCAAACTGGAACTACAGTATATACAGTTGACACAACTCTCACTTGGCCTCACCAGGTTGCTTGTGGAAGCAGTCTCACTGCTTTGACCATACTGCCCGTGTATAGAAAGGGTTAAGTCTCCTTGCTCTTTCTCCAGCAATAGACTTGGTGAACTACATTATTTTCAGAATACTCTCCAGCATCCCCTTTACTGACACCTGTCCACTGTCTCTTCTAGCTGCAGGGATGGCCCCCTTAGGTCAGGCCCCATGACACAGATCTGTACTCACTGTACTGCAGAATCTGATCCTTCCAGTCTGCTTCACAGGACCTCCGGGTTCAGTTCCTCTCTCTAACTCTTTAAGCCCTCAGGTTGACTACCTGAGGTCACATGACAACTTCTACAGAGGAGGAAGCAGCCACCCCCTCTCTCCGGGACTCCTCTCAGCTAAAAGACCCGAGCACACGGGCTCCTGGCATTTATACAGTATCCCAGCATGCACCGAGGGACTTTCCTCTGCCAACCACCAGGGCTATATTAAATGCCTGTGCACTTATTTGTCCGGTTTCCTCCCACTGTCCAATATCCCTCCCTATTGGACCAGTGTGAAACACTTCAGACAAACTGAGTTGCACCTGAGCACCATGAGCAGACCTCACTAGCATATCCTGCTATCTGGTAGGCAGAGAACAATATAGATTTACCTGGCAACCAGAAAGGATCCAAAACTATACTCTCTCTCTCTCTCTCTCTAGCACCTACCTAGGAGGGTGCTACACAATTAAGGTGAAACCTTCAAAAATAAATAATAAACTGCCTATAGATCACCCCTTTCGGGGTGTACAGCAGTCAATGTAATCAAAGGTGAAACATATAAAAAAAAAAAACTCATATATGATCACCCGATACCCCCCCCCCCCACTTATCCTGAGATATTGGAATAAACCACAAAATGCAGGATCATAGTGCAACTCATTTAATATTTATCACTGGTTGGTAAGTGAGCTGGGAAATATTTTGCTTTTTTTTTATGTGTGTTGTCCTTCCATGTGCACCTTACGGCAAAGGTTAGTTATAGGTTGGGGTGGTTGCCCCCTGTTTGTACAGTTGGTTGAATTGGGCGCAGGGACATCCTGGATGTCTACAGCTGCCATTGTGCTCTTGCTGACCATCACA
Source organism: Pelophylax lessonae (assembly GCF_965119305.1). Taxonomy (NCBI): domain Eukaryota; kingdom Metazoa; phylum Chordata; class Amphibia; order Anura; family Ranidae; genus Pelophylax; species Pelophylax lessonae. Next base: position 169,813,566 of record NC_138780.1, read on the forward strand.
TTAACCATTTAAGCCCCGGAAGATTTTACCCCCTTCCTGACCAGGGCCTATTTTGCGATTCGGCACTGCGTGATTTTAATGGACAATTGCGCGGTTGTGCGATGCTGTACCTAAATGAATTTGACGTCCTTTTTTTCCCACAAACAGAGCTTTCTTTTGGTGGTATTTGATCACCTGTGCGATTTTTTGATCATGCGCTATAAACAAAAAAAGAGCGTCAATTTTGCAAAAATAACAATATTTTTCACATTTTTTTATATGAAATTCCCCAAAAAAAATGTAAAAATCTAAATTTTTTAACATTTTAGGCCAATTTGTTTTATGCTACATATGTTTGGTAAAAAAAAATCGCAAAAAGCGTATTTTGATTGGTTTGCACAAAAGTTATTGCGTTTACTAACTAAGGGAAAGATTTTTGTCATTTTTGTTGTTTTTTCTTTTTTAACGAGCAATGGCGGCGATCTGCGTTTGCGGCGGACAGATCGGACCCTTGACTGACATTTGTGACACTTTTGCTATACATATGCACTGTTACTGTAAAAATGACACTGCCAGGGAAGGGGTTAACTTTTTTTGAGAGGGAGGGGTTAAGTGTGTCCCTAGGGGCGTGCTTCTAACTGTGATTGGATGTGGCTTGATGTGTAAGAACAGAGATCAACGGTCCTACATAGCCGAACCGTATGATCTCCATTCTTACACAGGGAAGAATGACAGGCGGCTTTGTTTACATCAGCCGCCTGCCTTTCTCCCGGTGTAACGGACAATCGCGAGTGCCGGTGACCCGATGTCCGCCGGGCACACGCGGAGGGGGTCTGCGACCGAGAGGGAGCGGGAGCGTGCCTCCCGCGGAGCGCGCTCGCTCCCTAGAGCCTCACAGGCTAGCGACGTAGTCCTACGTCGCTTTGTCTGTGAGGGGCCGACCGCCACAGTAAATAGTCGTGCGGCGGTCGGCAAGTGGTTAAGGAAGAGGGGAGCTCCCTCCAGGCAAACCTGCCCTTAAAGCGGTTGTAAGCCGCTGCAGTGGAAAAAAAAATGACCCTGTAAGACAATTGTATAATGTGCTAGTATGCATCACACACACTAGCACATTATGGAATACTTACCTTAGAACGAAACCCTCCAGAGGCGCACTGTCACTGCTGACAGGACTTCCATCTTCCTCTGGTCTTCCTTCTGGTTTCGCAGACTCCGGCTGTGTGAGAGGCCGGAGCCACAATGACATCACTCCAATGCAAGCCCACGGTTTCGGCACAGTGCTTTGAAGGTGTGGCACAGTATGTCGGTCCTTCAGAGCGCATGCGAGGGTGATGTCACTGGTTAAGGATGGGCACCGTTTAGGAGACATTCTTTTACCTACAGATAAGCCTTGTTACAGGCTTACCTGTAGGTAAAAATCACAAAGTGACCTTCACTATCGCTTTATTCTATCCACTGCTATATGTGCTCCTGCTTGGAAGACACTGAAAATGATCAAACTCACTGAAACACACATGATAACTGATGTGAAACTGATGTCATTGCTCTGCAAGGGAAATCTGTGTGGTTTTCTCATTCGTTTTCATGCATGTATGGTGTGAACGAGCTCTAAAAAAAAAACTGTCACATAACACTAAAAAAAAATATCGCTAATTGGTATCAGCGAAGACTTGAGACAAGGCTGCTGTAAAAACCACAGGGCTCTATAGGGTCAATGTTTCAGCTATGAATGAACACAGTAAGTGATCAATACAGATTGTGTAGATTCAGGAAAGAAAGGGGCTGGTAAAAATGACATAGACCCTTCCACCACTCTCAATCTTAAAGGATCCTATCGTGTGCTTGCAGCTGCCAGCAGTAAGGAGAGGATGGAAGCCGTCAACTCTTTTGGGTTAGGGAGGGGCACACAAGGGGACCTGGGCAGCAGGGGGAAACATATGGTTCACAGGGAGGGCAATCCGTGTGGTGTGGGGGGGGGCAATTACTGGAACCGATCCTTTATATGACTCTCTCTGCAGCAGCTGAAAGCCAACGGGAGGGAGAGGAGAAGAAGACATCTTTTATCTGCTGCAGAGAGAGCCATACAAGGGATTGGTTCCATTAATTGCCCTCCTGCCCTACCGGTCACCCTCCCTGCCCACATCCAATTCACCTTGCTGCCTGGACCCGAGGCCTGTACAGGAGGACTGGTGTTACCCCCTTATCTACAGTCCTGACCTTTGAAAAAGTATCTGGACTCATACTCGGCCTTAAAAAACTGGTATTGGTGCATCCCTCGTTAGGGCCATAGTTTTCAGAGGAGCCTTGACATGGGCACTGTGGCATATGCATATATTTGTAAATGTGTGCAAAAGAAACCCTTTTTTATATTTTTAACGTATATTGTTAGACTGGGTCAATTTGGTTGTTTTGCAGGTTGGCTGGTAAGTGAGCTGGGAAATCTTTTGCTTGTCTGTGACACCTTTATGCAAAGGTTAGTTATAGGTTTGGGTGGTTGCTCCTTTTTTGTCCAGCATCATTTAACCATAAAGACTCAGGACTTGCTGTAGATAAAGGGCTTTATGGGCCTGCCCCCTGGGGGGGGGGGGGGTCACCACAATGCCCTTCATTTAAAGTCTATAATGCAGAATAAATGTAACATCAGTATGTCAGTGCTGTTCAAAGCATCATCAAAGAATCACAGCCAGGAGAAGACCAAAGAGGAAGAGGACCCATTGGGGTTGATTTACGAAAGCTGGAGAGGGCAAAATCTTGTGCAGCTCTGCAGAGAAACCAATCAGCTTCCAGGTTTTATTGTCAAAGCTTAACTGAACAAGGTGAAGATAGAAGCTGATTGGCTCCCATGCACAACTGCACCAGATTCTGAGTGCACCAACTTTAGTACATTTTCTCCATTGTGTCATAGGAATGGTTTGAAGACTTCTGAAAAAGATAGTTATAACAAATTAAGCAAAGCATACTGCTGGAGAGGACCAGGGCTTCAAGGTGGATGGGTGCTCGGGCAGAAGGGGCTGAGTCAAGATTGGACTTCTCACCCAATCATAGAAGTCAGTTGGTTAGACCTGCCAAGCTTCCAAGGGTCTACTCTAGAATATTGGCCCCTCTAACAACCTACCTATAATAAGTGGACTAGTACCATGGCTTGACAATACCTTGTCCATCTAGGCAGCACAAGTAAAAAATGATAGACATTGGAAAATGGTCCAAATATCTTAAGCTATTTTCAGCTTGAAAGAGCAATAGACTCCACTGTAATATTATGCAAGATTTCCTATCAGGCAAAGGTTAAAGATGTTGAATATGAGCACACATTGCAATGGTAACACCACACTTAATTCCCCTGACACTAATCTAAATGCTGGAGAAATTATTTTAATACATAGGTAACCTCTTCAAAGAGTGACAGACACCACCTTGCTACGTGCATCTCGTTCTTTAATCTTGCTAAGTACAGTAATCTCCAATCCTAACTCAGAGACACTTGTGGCAGGATCTGTCTTAATTAGCAAAGGGAGAAATCTCCTTGGAATGTGAAGGGTTTAAAAAATAATGCTACATGAGTTTTTAAAAAGTGCATTAATAGTAGAAGAGACATATCCTTATAAATTGATCACAATTAACTGTTGTGAATTCATACTGCACTCTGCCCCCAATCATATATGTCCAGGTAATTGATAAAAGAATGCAAAGCAACCAAAGGCATGTCTCTAGGGGGCAACCAGCATTGTGCCCCTTTCATTCTCATCAACGTATGATGGAAATAGAGGCACAATTGAAAAACTCCGGTATCAAAATATCAGCTAGGTCAGTGATTGGAAATGTATTCATGGCGCAAGTAGTGTATGAGTAAGAGTCCAATAAACCAGGATTGGAAGCCTCTGCTACAGGGTTCCCTGGATGTCCTGATTTCTTATGCTCTACATGCCTCCACACACTTACTTCATATGAGTTGCTCATTTGTTTTTATCATACAATAAATGTTTGAATGCTAAATTTAGGTGGCGCCCTATGCTGTGTGTGCTTTTAGGTAAGTGACTGGGTTAGACTTAGAACAAATTTTATGAATTTGGATGTTCCAAGCCAAGCCAAATCTGAATTTCATTTTTCATTTTGACATTTTGGTTTCCAAAAGGCTCAGGCTGCTTCTGTTTTGTATATTGTTGCCTCCAATGTAGAGAAAAAAGCATTTAAGAGGTGCTGGGACTTTGATGTGAAGGAGCACGGGACTAAAGGTGCTCCTTTTGTTCCATGCTCCTTCACATCAAAGTCCCAGCACCTCTTAAATGCCAGTGACCAGTGTGCCCCCATCAATCCAGAGTGGCCAGTGACCAGTGTGCCCCCATCAATGCAGAGTGACCAGTGTGCCCCCATCAATGAAGAATGACCAGTGTGCCCCCATCAATGAAGAATGACCAGTGTGCCCCCATCAATGCAGAGTGACCAGTGTGCCCCCATCAATGAAGAATGACCAGTGTGCCCCCATCAATGCAGAGTGACCAGTGACCAGTGTGCCCCCATCAATGCAGAGTGACCAGTGTGCCTCCATCAATGCAGAGTGATCAGTGCCCCATCAATGCAGAGTGAACAGTGTGCCCCCATCAATGCAGAGTGACCAGTGACCAGTGTGCCTCCATCAATGCAAAGTGATCAGTGCCCCATCAATGCAGAGTGACCAGTGATCAGTGTGCCTCCATCAATGCAGAGTGACCAGTGTGCCCCCATAAATGATAAAAGAGTCAACATTAATTAATTGGTTTGCACTAAAAAACAGCCAACGTGCTTCGGGGGGCTAGAAAACACCCCCCTTTATCAGGGCTTCTTTAACAGAAACTTTTGTGGAGTAAAAATAGAGCTTTCCTGTGTGAATCTATGTAGGGAAAATAATTACTAGACTAGGAAAGTTACTCCCCAGGCAGATGCTGCTGGCTAGTAACTATCCTGATTCAGCAATTAATTTCCATACATAGAATTATACAGGAAAGCTCTACTTTGAATCAATTCAAGTTTCTTATAAATGAAGCCCTGATGAAGGGTGGTTGGGGGGGGGGGGGGGCTGTTTTCTGGCCCTCAAAACACATTGACTGTTTTTTTTTTTGTTTTTATTGTAATAAATTGGTCAGGTGCTCCTTCCATTGGTGCATGTTTTTTCTTTTGTTGCTTGGGCACTCTTTGCTTTCCTTCCAGTGTCACCCGGTACCACTTTATGAGTAACGGGTCTGATAGACTGTACCAGTTGTTGGCAGTTGGTGAGCAGTGATTTGTAGTCCAAACTTACCGAGCAAAGGACGTCTTTGCTTCAAATAGTTGCAGTAGTAATGCTTTAATTGTTGACATAGGCTAGTATGAGGAACGGTTAGCAAATCTAAAATATTTTTTTTTATTTGCATATGTAGCACTAACCCCAAAGGAGCCACTGTAAGTTAACTGGTCTTTTCCAACAACTATTGTACCATGCACACAGCAACATTTCACTCACTCTGGCTCAATAACCAGTCTAGGGGTTGTCGTTTTGGATTTTTATAGCTGAAGAACTTGTGGTGGGAAAGGGGATACTCCAGATTCCCTGGAGAGTGGCAGGAGGACACTTCACCTTGTTGAGTCCCTCTAAGCAGTCTCTATGCAGAAGCAGGGACAGAATGGAACTAAGTCCCCTTTATAGAAGCTATCCCAGTCAGGAATACCATTTGCTTCTCCATTCCTTACACAGTTGCAGGAACCCTGAGCTTAGGTCAGTGCTCACAATGTCACAGGATCATCAGATGCCTCCTTCCAGTATCCACCGGTCACTGTCCAGAGAGGGAGAGGTTATTGCTCACAATGCCACAGGACAGCCAGACTCCTTCTAACTTCCACTGTCCACTCTTCAGTGAATTCTTCAAACCAGGACCTTAGATGAAGATTCTTTTGACTAGCTGCTTCAAAAGTGGGTCAACAGGAATAGGCCCCCCAGCTATGCCACAACTGGTACCTTGATGAATAATAGCTGGGATCAGGATAGCTGTTGCAGATGGGGGTAGACGTCCCCTCCCAGATGAGTGGACACCCTCCAACAGTGAGAAGACCCTTTTCTAAGTCCCAGACTATTTATATGCTTCTCCAGCCACTTACTGGGCACTCCTCCTCAGGGATTGGATGGAGCACACTAAATATTCAGGCTGCCCAATTGTCTTTCTCAGCCCTCTGTTTTCCAGAGCAGCCAAAAACATTCAACAACTGCTCCACTAATTACAGAGCAGCCAAAAAGAACTACATTTGCATAACATCCTAGAAGCTAGGAGGTTACTATAGATAGTTTATTGAATTGTCAAAATGTATGTCATGTTGATTTTTTTTTTTTTTGTCTGTGTCTCTTCGGGGACACCTTCATTCACTTCCTGTTCTAGAATCACAACAGGAAGTAAGAGAAAGGTCCCTCATAGTGAGGAGAAACCCTGCCTTATACAGTTGTTCTTGTCCCATGGGAAGGTTTCCTTGTATTTCTATTCTAGTGACAGTTGTGACATTTTGGATTTCCTATCTTTTTTTGTTGTAGCCAGGACAAATAGAGGGGTTGAATGTCTCCAGTGGGGGAACAGAAAATAATGAAAACCTGGGAGATGGTCTAACCATGCCCTACTTTTTTGCTGGATATGGGTCCCCCTGGGTTACCGCTAGTAACATCAGCACATGTTCTCCAAGTGTGAGCACTGAGACAATGACCAGTCCAGTATCTTTGGGTTTTTGTATTTATTTTGTAACTTGGATAGGAGAAGGGATGAGTGGGATACTCCTTAAACTGAACTATGCACAAATTTCTGGAGACACTTAGAAAATGCTGATTGACGCTGACTTGACGCTGGCTGAATGCCAGTCAATGCCGGTTTAACGCTGGCCTGCTGCCTGTTAACACTCCTTGCTGAGGTAGCTTCAGGGTCCTTCCTGGCACCCCCTTTCTCTCACTTAACTTCAGGGTCTAGAAACAGGCACCCCCTTGTCCTAAACCGCATGTACTGGTTAGCTGGCTTTTGGATCCCTTTGACCTTCTGGAGTGGCCCCCTATCCTAGGTAGAACCCTGGGCAGTTTAAAGTACTCACAATACTGTTTTTCGTGGAAACTTCTGCCCAGCAGCTCCACACAGTCCACAGCACTCTGGATCCCTTTCTGCAGCCCAGCTCAACCTCCGGTCCTCTAGGCCGACCACCCAGGACACACTTGCTTCCTCTGACAGGAGGAGAGACAGCCGTCACCCTCCTCCTGGGACTCTGCTTCCCACCAAAGACATTCTTTCATGTGCTCCCCTCAGACTTATACCCCACCCCAGGGTGCATTGCGGCAAACTCTGCCCACTGAGGTAAATATAAGCCCTGGTGTGCTATTGGCCAGGTTTCCTCCACTGTCTAACAAGAGCCCTCATTGGATACAGTGGGGAGACTCCCCAGACTCAACAGACACACCTGGAAGCACAAGACAGCCTAGCTGAACGATCAGGCCCCCCTGATAAGCAGACAGGGCCACAATATGGTTTTCCTAGCACCTACCTAGGAGGGTGCTACAAAAGTATTGGGGCTTTGGATAACTTTAAAAAATACTTTCTAGGATGCTCATATACGCTTTCTGCATTAAAGCAGGCCATTGAAGAAAATAGGTTTCAAACGTAGAGACAGCACATTCATTGGTCAGTCTACAACTCAAGGTACTGGGCCCTGTCACCCCATTGGTAGTCAGCAGCTGTGGCAATAAAAAAAAAAAAAACAGCACCAATTGGCTTGAGCCATCTTTCTTATCTGGAAGGTGCAATGTAATGCCTCGTACACACGCAACGATTATCGGCCGACCGATCGGCCGTCTTTTGTCCAGTGTTGCTGTGTTGGTTGGAATGTGCTCTAGACTGCACACAAATTTTCTCGGCCAACAACAACCAACTTCAGAAGTGATGTCATGTGCTGGTTTACTTTCCGTGTGTTTTTTCTTCTCTGAGCATGCCCAGTCTTGCTCATCAGATTTTTGTCTGCCAAAATCTGTACTGACTGACGGAAAATCGACCGTTCTGTTGACGGCCAACAAAATTTTATAGCCTGCACACCAGATTTTATTCGGCCGAAAAGTCGGAGTCGGTTGTCGAAAGCATCATACTAACAAGCCCAAATTCGGCCGATCGGACGTTGGCCGAAAATTTATGGCCAACTATCGATGCATGTGTACGAGGCATTAGAAGCATAAAAATAGTATTGTTGGGCTTTGCTCTGTTCACAAGCCTAAGTGTGCAGCTGCAGAATCAAGATTTCCAACCGCCATGCAAAGGCCTTCTTAGAGCATCATGGACCGCCATATTGCTGGTTTTCTGCCACCAGACCAGTTATCTAGTAGCAACCAAGGAAGCCACCTGTCGTTCTAATGAGATGGAACTAAGAGATTGCCAGACTACAGTGATCTGTAGTACAGTATAGGGAAGAATTCTCTAAAAGGGACCAAAACAGCCCATGGTGCTAATCTCAGCAAATTGTCCTCTGCTGGAATTTTTTCTTTCCTTTCCTTTCCCGAAATGTAGCTGCAGACACCTGTACGAATAAACAAAGGCTCATTCGGCACATTTTACAAGGCTTGGCTGGGGTTAAAATCCCGGCGTTCCTCTGCATTTTCAGAGGATTTAATATAATTCTGCCAGAATGACAAGTGTCATTTAAATGTAGATGATGCACTTTTAATAAATGTAATCCAGGTCTGATTACCGCGAAAGAAAGCTCATTTTTTTTTTTTTTTAATCTTACCAGGCCAAGAATATTGCAATAACCGCTCCATCTGATTTCAAAAGTAAGATTTGCAAAAGGTCAAGATATCTATTGGACACACATACGCAGCTACATTGAAATTTTTCTCGCCAAGGGAATAAAAAGATTCTATCATTAAAAATGAAAGCGCAAGGACATCTCGTAGGACCGTAGCTATTTTTTTTTTCTTCCTAAAAAGAAAAGGGAGACATTTTACTATCGACTCCCAATCAGAAGATTTTTTAGCAATATCTCTAATCTGTCTCTGTCTACCCCCCCCCCCCAGCCCCCCCTTTTCACAACCCTCTTCCGCTGCCTCCTACTCGCCCTCCCCTCTCTTTCCCTTTCACATCAAGGCCTTTTTATCTCCCAATTTTGCATCTAAAGACTAGGTGAATGCCATTAGCTCAATTCAGGCTCAAGTGTAGTCAGATGTTCCCCTGATTTTTTGAAAAGCACTAAGGTCACATTAAAATGTAAAAGAGCCTTTCTGCTCTGGAGAGGAGGGCATATTATGTGGCCGTAGTGTAAAGAAGTAATGTTAGTGGCCACAGACCTAAGGAAAAACAAAAGACACATTGGGGTTCGAGTCTTTTGTGTTTAGGTTCCTCTCCGGTTTCTATTCATTGCAGCCTCGGGCGCTGAAGATAGTGGCGGTGTAGTCTCTGAAAACGACTTAAAAAACAAGTTTGGCTGGCTCTATACCTGCTTGCGATAACAACCCCTTTTTTCAGGATCTGGTTAACTCTTTATTTGCAGCCACACATTTTATCCCCGTGAGTTGAGCCCTGAAGACCTAACAAATAGTTTGCAGCATGCAGTCAACAAAAACTATTGCCATGGAAATGCAATCTGCTAAGGTCTTATGGGTACCCCCATCAAGTGTCAGTTTGCAGCAGCTGAAAGACATATGTGGCACCCTCCTACGTAGGTGATAGGATAGTTAGATAAGTGTTGTTTTTTACAGGTAAATTTAGTTGCCACATTGTAGTCAGTGTGGCTGTGATAGGCAAAAGCACAGTTTGGCTCACTATACTCAGTGAGCTGCAATCATTTAGTCAGGCCTGATCTGCTTGCTCTGCTGCTGCTAGTCTGCTGGATAGCTCCCTCTGTATCCAGGAAACTTGAGAAGTTTCTGGATGATAGGTGTGGAACTATGCAGATAGCAGAATGAATATTAATACAGCCTCGGCCTATCCCAGAGAGGCAGGCTCTGAAGGCGGGCTGGGAGACTGTATTTATTCTTAGAGCACACAGAACTCTGGGTCTTGCCCCAGAGTGGAGGAGCCCAGCCTGAGGGGTGTATGCTGCCCTCTACCTCACCTCTGCACTCTGCACCTACCTCAACCCTGCTCCTGCACCTACCTCACCCCTGCACTCTGCTCCTACCTCCCCTCTGCACTCTGCACCTACCTCACCCCTGCACTCTGCTCCTACCTCACCTCTGCTGCTGCTAGTTTTCTGGATAGCTCCCTCTGTATTCAGGAAACTTCAGAAGTTTCTAGATGATAGGTGTGGAGCTATGCAGATAGCAGAATGAATATTAATACAGCCTCGGCCTATCCCAGAGAGGCAGGCTCTGAAGGCGGGCTGGGAGACTGTATTTATTCTTAGAGCACACGGAGCTCTGGGTCTTGTCCCAGAGTGGAGGAGCCCAGCTTGAGGGGTGTATGCTTCCCTCTACCTCACCTCTGCACTCTGCACCTACCTCAACCCTGCTCCTCCACCTACCTCACCCCTGCACTCTGCTCCTACCTCACCTCTGCACTCTGCACCTACCTCACCCCTTCACTCTGCACCTACCTCACCTCTGCACTCTGCTCCTACCTCACCTCTGCTGCTGCTAGTATGCTGGATAACTCCCTCTGTATCCAGGAAACTTGAGAAGTTTCTGGATGATAGGTGTGGAGCTATGCAGATAGCAGAATGAATATTAATACAGCCTCGGTCTATCCCAGAGAGGCAGGCTCTGAAGGCGGGCTGGGAGACTGTATTTATTCTTAGAGCACACAGAACTCTGGGTCTTGCCCCAGAGTGGAGGAGCCCAGCCTGAGGGGTGTATGCTGCCCTCTACCTCACCTGTGCACTCTGCACCTACCTCAACCCTGCTCCTGCACCTACCTCACCCCTGCACTCTGCTCCTACCTCAACCCTGCTCCTCCACCTACCTCACCCCTGCACTCTGCTCCTACCTCACCCCTGCACTCTGCACCTACCTCACCCCTGCACTCTGCTCCTACCTCACCTCTGCACTCTGCACCTACCTCACCCCTTCACTCTGCACCTACCTCACCTCTGCACTCTGCTCCTACCTCACCTCTGCTGCTGCTAGTCTGCTGGATAACTCCCTCTGTATCCAGGAAACTTGAGAAGTTTCTGGATGATAGGTGTGGAGCTATGCAGATAGCAGAATGAATATTAATACAGCCTTGGCCTATCCCAGAGAGGCAGGCTCTGAAGGCGGGCTAGGAGACTGTATTTATTCTTAGAGCACACGGAGCTCTGGGTCTTATCCCAGAGTGGAGGAGCCCAGCCTGAGGGGTGCATGCTGCCCTCTCAGGCATAGGCCACATGTCTATTTTATTTATTTATTTATTTGTTCTTTACTAGTAATGGCGGCGATCAGCAATTTTTAGCGGGACTGCGACACTGTGGCGGACAGATCGGACACCTAACTGACTTTTTTGACACTTTTTGGGGGGGAGGACCAGTGACATTACTACAGTAATCAGTGTTAAAAATATGCACTGTTATTGTACTAATGACACTGGCAGGGAAGGGGTTAACTCAGGGGCGATCAAAGGGTTAAGTGTATGTCTAGGGGGGGGGGGTGTTTCCAGCTGTGAGGGGGATAGGCTTGTGGAATCAACACAGAGACCTGTGATCCTAAATAGGAGGAACACAGGCGCTCTGTGCTGATTCCTGAGAGAACAACGGTCTGCTGTGTTTTATTCATTTTTTTATCTTCATCTGTTTTATTTATAACTTGGAACCAACAGCAGAATCTGTTGTCAGTGGAGCTTGGCTCTTCTGGGTGGATTAACCGCTTGCCGACCGCCGCACGACTATTTACTGCGGCGGTCAGCCCCTCACAGGCAAAGCGACATAGTACTACGTCGCTAGCCTGTGAGGCTCTAGGGAGCGAGCGCGCGCCGCCGGAGGCGTGCTCCCACTCCCGCGCGGTCACAGACCCCCCGCGCGTGTGCCCGGTGGACCCGATGTCCGCCGAGCACTCGCGATCGTCCGTTACACCGAAAGAAAGGCAGGCGGCTAATGTAAACAAAGCCGCCTGTCATTCTTCCCTGTGTAAGAATGGAGATCACACTGTTCTGCTATGTAGGACCGTTGATCTCTGTTCTTACACTAGTAGCCACAGCCAATCACAGTTAGAAACACGCCCCTAGGGACACACTTAACCCCTCTCCAATAAAGTTAACTCCTTCACTGCCAGTGTCATTTTTACAGTAACAGTGCATATGTATAGCACTGATTACTGCAGTAATGTCACTGGTAATCCCAAAAGTGTCAAAAATGTTAGTCAAGGGTCTGATCTGTACGCCGCAATGTCGCAGTCCCGCAAAAAAAATCGCAGATCGCCGCCATTACTCGTTAAAAAAAAAAACAACAAAAATGACAAAAATCTTTCCCTTAGTTAGTAAACGCAATAACTTTTGCGCAAACCAATCAAAATACGCTTATTGTGATTTTTTTTACCAAGCATAGGTAGCAGAAAACAAATTGGCCAAAAATGTTAAAAAATTTTGATTTTTACATCTTTTGGGGGGGGGGGGATTTCATATAAAAAAAATGGAAAAATATTGTTATTTTTGCAAAATTTTCGCTCTTTTTTTGTTTATAGCGCATGATCAAAAAATCGCACAGGTGATCAAATACCACCAAAAGAAAGCTCTGTTTGTGGGAAAAAAGGACGTCAAATTCGTTTAGGTACAGCGTCGCACGACCGCGCAATTGTCTATTAAAGTCACAAACTGCCGAATCGCAAAATACCCCCTGGTCGGAATGGGGGTAAAATCTTCCGGGGCTTAAGTGGTTAATAACTTGCAACCAACAGCAGAATCTGTTGTCAGTGGAGCTTGGCTCTTCTGGATGGATTAAACAGCAAAGTTCTGGTGCCAAGATGGACCAATGTAGTGATTCTTCTAGGTGGCAGATTGTACTTCAGGCACATCAGGGCTGATGTGAGCTAGGTGAAAAGTTTATGGTTGCCCGCAGCCAACCTTTAGAGTTGAGTAATGGAATGACACCTCAGGCAAAGGACATGCCCCTGTCATGTTCCCTACTTACGTGCCCACGTACAACTAAAATACACTGAGAACTGAGCATGTACACTGGCTGCCAATGGCTGCCCTGCAAAATCCCCAACTTCAGTGGGGACTTGGACAGAAGGGGGAGATAGACAACAGCAGGATCAACCAGGTTTTTTTGCAGAATACAGAAAACGAATCTCATAGTGACTGCGTGAGTATGGTCAGCATGTAATACACCATTTATGGATCGTTTTTGTGATGTGAGTTTAAAGGCAATTTAAACGTTGCCTGGCTGTCTTTGACTTTACTGACCTGGAACAAAGTGAGTACATAAATAGGACTCCTAATCTGCATACATATCCCAAGTCAGGTCAAAAAGTATTGAAATCCTGGGATCAGCATGACAGCCACTCTCAAAAGCAAAGGTTGGCAATGACAGTCTTCACATTTTCTCAGGACGAGTTCCCTTTAAAAGAAGCGACTGCCTTGAACTGAAGGCCAGGGTAGAGTGTGAGAACATATGAGGGTTTGTCACCTCCAGTAACCTCTCCCATGTGGACCTGGGTGTGTACTTCTACAGAACATGAACTCACCATGCAAGAATAACACCTCCAGGTGAATGAGCGAAGCTCGCCGGTTCCCATATTGAGAAACATACAACTAACACCTATAATTTATTTATTAAGAAGTCTGAGCAGAAGTTGTGAATTTCAGGTAGGCCCTACGGGGGTTGACAGCCTGAGACTAGTTTAGAAAAATGATAAGAAATAACATTCGTACTCATGTTATATCAGTAATAATTCATGAAGAGAACCGGTATCGCTCCAATTACACATTCATCCCTGCTGTGCGCCAGGCTCACGTGTTTGGTACATTTAATAGACCAACGAGTGAAAAAAAGGAACTGATGATTATATGAAAGGCAATCTACATACTTTTGAAAGTTTTTATTTTTTATATTTTAGATGTATATGGTAATGTGATCAGGGTAAAGGGGAACAAGCTTTTTAACCACTTGCCTACTGGGCACTTTCACCATCTTCCTACCCAAGCCAATTTTTCAGCTTTTAGCGCTGTCACACTTTGAATGACAAGTGCGCGGTCATCCAACAATGTACCCAAACTAAATTTTTATCATTTTTACACACAAATAGAGCATTTTATGGTGGTATTTAATCACCACTGGGCTTTTTACTTTTTGCTAAATGTTAAAAAAAAAAAACTTCATAGTTTGTTAAAAATTTTGCAAACAGGTAATTTTTCTCCTTCACTGGTGTGCACTGATGAGGCAGCACTGATGGGCACTTTTTAGGCTGCACTGATGGGCACTAAGGGGGTGGCACTGATGGGCACTGATAGGCAGCATTGATGGGCACTGATAGGTGGCACTGATATAGGCGGCACTGATAGGTGGCACTGATGGGTGGCACTTATGGGCAGCACTGATGGGCAATGAATGGTAACAGTGATGAGGAGGCACTGATGGGCACTGATTGGCAGCACTGGTAGGCACCGATTAGCATCACTGGTAGGCACTGATTGGCAGCACTGGTGGGCACAGATTTGCAGCACTGGTTGGCACACATTGGAAGTACTGGGGGACACAGATTTGCAGCACTGCTGGGCACTGGTGAGACTGCACTGAAAATCAAGACAGAGTGAAGATGTCCCTTTTAGAGATGCTGGTTATCGGCTCTCTTCTACAATCCTTATGCTGTCAGCATGATGAAAGTACTGTCAATAACTGACATCTGTTTACAGGGCCATCTTTAACACAGGGCAAAAGGGGCAGCTTCCCAGGGCCGAGTCATTGTTGGGGGGGGCCCAAAGCAGATGCCCCTTGAGCCCGCAAAAGTTTGGCCACCTCCTGCGCTGGTCACATGCTGACTGCTCGCTACCATCACTTGTAAATACAGAAGCGCTGCTTCTGTGACAGCCCTCCTCTCCCGGCGTCCACTCTAATCCCTCTCGGGTACACACCAATCTATGAGAGCAGAGCAGGAAGGGGGCAGGGAAGCTGCTCCTAGAACAGGAAGGCTGCACAGACATCGGACATCATGCTGTGAGTAGCATTTGGGACAGAGGAAAACTCTGTACTGGAACATGGAGGGGGTGGAGGAGAGGCATGTACTTGGGGGGAGTGGAGCTCTGTACTGGAATCGGGGGTGGAAGGAGAGCCGTGCACCCCTGCACTCTCCCCCTACCTCACCTCTGCACTCTGCACCTACCTCAACCCTGCTCCTGCACCTACCTCACCTCTGCACTCTGCACCTACCTCACCTCTGCACTCTGCTCCTACCTCACCTCTGCACTCTGCACCTACCTCACCTCTGCTCCTGCACCTACCTCACCTCTGCTCCTGCACCTACCTCACCTCTGCACTCTGCTCCTACCTCACCTCTGCACTCTGCACCTACCTCACCTCTGCACTCTGCACCTACCTCACCTCTGCACTCTGCTCCCACCTCACCTCTGCACTCTGCACCTATCTCACCCCTGCACTCAGCTCCTACCTCACCTCTGCACTCTGCTCCCACCTCACCTCTGCACCTACCTCACCCTTGCATCCTGCACCTACCTCACCCCTGCACTCTGCTCCTACCTCACCTCTGTACTCTGCACCTACCTTACCCCTGCATCCTTCACCTACCTCACCCCTGCTCTCTACAACCACCTCACCCCTGCACTCTGCACCTATCTCACCTCTGCACTGTACACCTATCTCACCCCTGCTCTCTGCACCCACAGCACCCCTGCACTCTGCACCTATCTCACCTCTGCACTCTACACCTACCTCACCCCTGCACTCTACACCTATCTCACCCCTGCACTCTGCCCCTATCTCACCTCTGCACTCTGCACCTATGCACCTACCTCACCCCTGCACTCTACAACTACCTCACCCCTGCACTCTGCACCTAACTCACCCCTGCACTCTACCCCTACCTTTCCCCTGCACTCTACACCTATTTCACCCCTGCACTCTACACCTATCTCACCCTTGCATTCCACACCTCTCTCACCTCTGTACTCTACACCTACCTCACCCCTGCACTCTGTACCTACCTCACCTCTGAACTCTGCACCTACCTCACCCTTGCACTCTACACCTACCTCTCCCCTGCACTCTACAGCAACCTCTCCCCTGCACTCTGCACCTATCTCACCTCTAAACTTTACACCTACCTCACCTCTGCACTCCACGCTTACCTCACTTCTGCACTCTACACCTAGCTCATCCCTGCACTCTGCATCTATCTCCCCCCTGCACCCTTCACCTATCTCACCCCTGCACTCTACATCTACCTCACCTCTGCACTCTACACCTACCTCACCTCTGCACTCTACACCTCTCTCACCCCTGCACTCTACACCTATCTCACCACTGCACTTTGTACCTATCTCACCTTTGCACTCTACACCTACCTCAAACCTGCACTCTGCACCTCTCTCACCGCTGCACTCTGCACCTACCTCACCTCAGCACTAAGCACCTACTTCACCTCTACACTGTACACCTCCCTCACCCCTGCACTCTGCACCCATCTCACCTTTGCACTCTGCACGTACCTCACCTATGCACTCTGCACCTACCTCACTCTTGCACTCTACACCTACCTCACCCCTGCACTCTGCACCTATTTCACTCTTGCACTCTACACCTACCTCACCCCTGCACTCTGCACCTATCTCACCTCTGCACTCTACACCTACCTCACCCCATGCACTCTGCACCTATCTCACCCCTTCACTCTGCACCTATCTCACCCCTGCACTCTACACCTATCTCACCCCTGCACTCTACACTCACCTCACCCCTGCACTCTGCATCTATCTCACTCCTGCACTCTCCACCTACCTGACCCCTGCACTCTGCACCTAGGTCACCCCTGCGCTGTGCACATAGCGCACCCCAGCACTGTGCACATAGCAAACCTCTGCACCTAGCGCACCTCTGCACTCTTCACACAGTCCACCCCTGCATATAGCACAACCTTGAACCCTGCACTCTGAACATAGCGCACCCCTGAACCCTGCACTCTGAACATAGCGCACCCCTTAACCTTTCACTCTGCACGTAGAGCAAACCCCAACCCTGCACTCTGTATATAGCGCACCCCTGCAATTTGATGCAGAGGTTATGAAATGTAGTAACCTCCAGCAACCAATTAGTGAGCAGTAATGATCTTCTGTAACCTCTAGCAACCAGTCAGTTAGTAGTAAGGATGTGCAGTAACCTCTAGAAACCAATTAGTGAGCAATAATGATCTTCTGTAACCTCTAGTTAGCCTCTGAGCAGTAATGATTGTAGTAACCACTAGCAACTAATTAGTGAGTGCTAATGATGTGCTGTAACCTCTGGCAGCCAATCACAATCGCTGCCTCATCTGCTGCAGGAAACTCATTTTGAGTCTAGCGGGGGGGCCTAGGAAACTTTTTGCCCAGGGTCAAATCAATATTAAAGATGGCCCTGTCTGGTTACCTCAGTGATAAGCTGTGATTGGACACGAATGATCACATTGTAAAGAGCAGTTGATTGGCTCTTTACCTCAGTCTGTGATCAGTAGTGTCCAGAGGTCCGGAGGTCCTGCGTTCCAGAACTAGATGAGCATGCTATAGCCATCATTCACTTGGTCGACAAGTGGTTAAAGCCAAACTGAACTCTCCATTTCAATCAGCTAAATACATTCCAGGTACACAAAAGGTGTGCAAAGTCTTAGGCCTGTGTGCATCACATCCCAGTGCTTTTAGGTACCCATTAGGGACAGATGCAGCATACAGCCCAGTTGCCAGTGGACTGTCAAAATCTATGACAGGCTGAAATACACAGTGGCTGGATGCAGCTGGATGCTGCACAGAGTGGTTATATTTTGGCCTGTATGTCTTCTGCCAACCCGACGAACGTTATCTACCTGTCGATCGCGGGCAGGTGACAGGTAGATTGCGTCCCTTGGTTGCTGACCCCGGTACCTGGAGAGAAGGTGCGGTGGGGGTGGCATTTAGTGGAACCGATGGCTGTATTTTCCTCCCTGCAGCAGGTGAATGTCGGCAATGTCCACTTCTCCTCTTCTCCATCCCACCAGCATTCAGCTGCTGCAGGAAGGAAAATACAGCCATCGGTTCCGTTAAACGCTGCCCCGGCTGCCCCTCTTCTCCAAATTACTCTTCTTTGTGTTGCCTGACCTTTGTGTGCTCCACTAGACCCCCTGCAGTGCTCCTAGGTTCCCTTCCTCACCCCTTCCGCCCGCTGCTGCAGTGGATCTTTTTAGAATGGAGAGTGGGGAAGGGGTGGGTAATGCCCCAATGCGTTTAACCTCATGACTAGTCCCTGTGGGTGGGGTGAAACGTATTTGGGTGTGGCCTGGATGGAGGCGGGCTGAAGCCGTATTTACTAATTCAGCACTCTGACTGTGCTGCGGTGCAGGGACTTGACTTTCTCTTCTTAAGAGTGTCTGCACAGGGCTGGGATGGGCTCTTTTTCTGCCTGAGCCCAACAGTGGGATCCCAGTCACCGGACCTTTTGGATGTTTGTCTAGAGCACAGGTGTCAAACACAAGGCCCGTGGGCCGAATCCGGCCCTCCAGTCCATTTTATGTGGCCCTCGCACCTCTCCTATAGCTGCAGGAGAGCTTCAATCCTCCTCCAGACCTTATACTTTCTGCTTTCCAGCAATGCCTCCAGCTTCTTCCCAGCAGCACCACAAGGTAAGGGAGGTGCACTGTGATGTAAGGGAGGGTGGGGGACTCAACTTTTGATGGTGGAGAGGCTCTTGACATCTTATGTAAGGGTAGGGGATGCTCTTGACATCTAGTCTTACAGATACAACCGGCCCTTTTGAGGGCAATCATAATGCTGATGCGGCCCGCGATTAAATTTAGTTTGACACCCCTAGTCTAGAGTGTTTTTTCTGAATTAATGGAGACAAATACAAGGCATTCTGTAAATGGTAGCATTGCTGAGCAAGAGGGGACGTGTGCACAGGGGAAGCTGCTTGGCACAGAACCCGAAAGTTTGCACCTATCACGATTCCCTGTAGTAGCACTGGCACTGGAGTATCAACTTCCACAGTGGTCCCTTAGGTCCAAGCTGGACCAATGTAAGTATGCAATTTAGATAATAGCTGGAGTTCAGCTTTAATATCATTGACATTCTTGCATAAAATAATTGATAAAGGAATACTTTGATGTCCATAGCAACCAGCTTTATTCACAAAACAAGCAACGCATTTTGGGGGCAAAACGTGCTCCCTTTTTGCAGCCATTTTACTGGACCATCTTTTTTTTTTTCTGGCCAATCTGATTCCTTTGCATTGGCTAAGTTTAGGATTTATCTGGCATCTGCTTCCACAAGTACACTTAAACACTTGCAAACATTACTGAGCCCTGATTAAGTGGGAGTGTGTTTTGCCTTTGAAAAGCATTGGATGCCTTGTAAATCATTAAAACCATTTTTGGACTCCTTTGGGAATTTTGTCTACCTCCACTTTCGTTGGTTCAAGCTGCTATGGAGAGGCTGACACCAAGTCAGAATCAGGTACGTTCACTACTTGCTTTAAAAAATACATTTAATAATGTTTTAATGAACACATAGCTGCAATATCTGATGTTTTTTTTTTTTTATCTCCCTGGAATTCAGCTTTAACATAGACAATAGCAACCTAGACAACCTCAGTTATGAAGGACACGTGATTTGCACTTGATCATGGACTGATTTTCTTAGGTCTCTCATGAATTATAAAACATTCTCTGAATGTACAACGGCTGAGCAGTGTTGTAGTTTTTACTACGTTCTTTGAACAGCCCCTGATGTCCTCTTTATGAGAGAACCGCCCTTGACTGTCCTGGGGACCTGCGAGCAAAGCGGAACAGCACCACACAGCAGACAGACAATATGTAATCAGACTTCTTGGAAATATTCAATCACCCGTAACGTTTGACTTTTGTTTGTTTCTAGAGGGAAATTAATGCTTATTTTTTTTCTGATTACCTCTTATCTCTTTAATTAAAGATCGCAACACGATCACTTGCAGTGAAAGAGGAGAAAATGAATATTTGTTTAGTTTATAGAACACAAATGTTTAATTCACATTCAGCCGTAATAGATATTATTTCTCAATTGACTGACCAAACTCTCAGCGCCAACATACCGGTGATTTATATATCTCATTGTGGTGTTTAACCCTGTAAGCAACTTAAGAATTTAGTAGGACTGAGATGTATGTCTGCATTAAAAAGAGGATAAAAATGATAATTCAATTCTGCAAAAAAATAAGTAATGTGTAAAGAATCTTAGCAAGTACATTGGAATTTCGTCATTACCATAGGCTCCAGCCTCAATAAAAACATCACCATGACAAGTTATGATCTAGACCAGGCATGTCCAACCTGCGGTCCGAGGGCCGGAACCGCAGGCAATGCGGCCCACTGCCCCCTGACAATTGTTTTTTTGCTGGGAAAGAAGGAAATCGGGTCGGGGGCACGGTCACAGCAGCTTCCAACTGTAGGCAGAGGCTGCCTCGGAGGGGAGGGGGAAGGGGGAGGCGAGCATGTGCAGTGTTTCTGACTCCTACCACCATGGCCACTTCAAATCACTGAAGTGGTCATGGTGGTTAGAGTGTTCCTTTATTATCTCTCAGAAGAAGTAAACCTCTGTATACTGATTCCATTTCAATGGTCATCCTCTAGTTGTGTTAAATTAGTGCGGGGGCGTGGCAGCGCGGGAATGGCGCGGTGGCATTTTATTACTTATATACCTTAACTATAGTTTATATTTTATATGCGGCCCGAGAAAATTTCTCTACACTCAATGTGGCCCAGAGAAGCCAAAAGGTTGGACACCCATGATCTAGACAGTTTCTAGACACCTGACCATATGAACTTGCTGAACATCTTTTTCCAAAACTATGGTCCTTAGTATGGAGTTTGCCTCTTTTTTTGCTACTAAAAAAGCCTCCACTCCCCTGGGAAGGCTTTCCAAAAGATGGAGTGTCCCATTTCAAGTCTATGATCAACTATAGACAGGGCCAATGTCATACTTCTTTTCCCCCAGGCCACTTGCTTTGTGCAGTCCCACTCATAACCGAACTGGCTGACTGAGGCTGAAGGAGGCCTACACTATATGACTAAACTTTTTAGACATCTGACCATCATACCTATAAAGAGCTGTTTGCCCATGCCATTCCAAATTCATGGCCATTAGTATGGAGTTAGGCCTTTCTTTGCTGCCATAAAAGCCTCCACTCTCCTGGGAAGGCTTTCCAAAAGGTTTTCGAGTGGCTATTGTACCCATTCAGCCAAAAAGTATTTAGAAGATGAAATCCTGTTGTTGAGTGAGAAGACCTCGCAATCTAATTCATCCAATAGGTGTTCAGTAGAGTTGAGGTCAGAACACTGTGCAGTTCCTTCACACAAAACTCATTAAACCATGTATTTTAGGAGCTAAATTTTGTAGGGGTGTCCACTTAGGTTTGGCCATATCAGGTAAGGGTATGAGCTTAAGCAGTACCCATTAAAAGGATAAGAGAAAAATAGTTAGTTAACTTTGTTTTGCAAAAAAAGAGAGGGGTTCAGATACTAAAGTAGTAGAGGCTGTTTACTTAGCAAACTAAATGTTCACTTTCCATAGTGAATGTTAGCCAATATGGTAAGCCTGTGCTCATTCGGAATGCCCAGTCTTGCACAAGGGAAATTTAAAAACAGGATTCTCAATTAAAGGGAATACAGAGTCAATATTTACTAAGTCTATTACCTTAGCACATCCACCACATATGTTTGCAAAGAGAGAAAGGGGATTCTTTGGCCTACCACTGATTAGCGAATACCTCTGGGAATAGATTGTTGCTTGCACCAATCATCTAAGGACCTATCGGGTGTATGGAATTTGTGATACAGTATTTTGTCCCATTAAGTGTGTTGGAGTGGGTTCAATGACAGGTAAGCAGAGGCTGCCATTCCCTACACGGAGGCTACAGACCTTCATATTTGAAATACTCTCTATACTGGAGTTATACCTCTACTTTACCCCGCATGACCTCTAGCCATGCAAATATTCCTCTACAACAGGTACGCACAACCTGTTTACACTCCTATATAAAGTTTCTTGGGACCAGTGGTGGATCATTGTGGCGCTCATGGGCTTTGGGCGCGGACGCCATCTCTAATCCTTCTATCCTCTCACCCAGTAAACTAGTTGTATGGGAAACCAGGCATTCCTCTTTTTTGGTATACTTACCATTTTAACTTACAGCCCATCTCTCTCTATATGAAGACCTCCTTTGGCGCAACTTGTGCTTTGAACTTTGGTTGACCCCTGAAGAAGGGTATTAACCCGAAATGCGTAGGGTCGTGTCCGGTTCTCATCACCAGCTGTACCCAGGAGTCTTCTATGTTGAGGATTGTCTGTTTTTTGCATGCAATTTTAACTTGTGATGTATACCCAGCTGTCTACTAGTTGGAACATACATTTGTTGTATATTTGTTTTCTTTTTCTGTACAAATAAAACTTGTTATATTTTTTACTCAGGTGTATACGTTTTTCAGTGTTTAGTGGTATTTAAAGTCCCAAACAATTGGGGTTACCTTCTTTGTCCCAATGACAGGTATCTGACGACAGACATGCCCTCCTAGACTCTAATGATACCAGGTGCTCCATGAAGCCAATGCCCCATGGACAGAGAATGGACAGGGAGGGGAAATGCACTGCATGCAGTTTCTGGTCAATGTCCAGAACTTATAGAATCTTGATATTTTCACATTTAGGCTTTAATTGTAATACCAGCCAACACTGTTACCAACTCCTATTGGATTTTCCATAGGAATATATAGAGAATGTCATCCCGAGAGAAGAAACAGGAAGTTCAGCTCACAACCATGCCCTGGTGGCCTCCAGAGGAGGAAGTGATAGGAAATCTCCCCAGTTGTGGTACCAATGAATACCGGTGACCTCCAGAGTAGGAAGTGATGGGAAATCTCCCCAGTTGTGGTACCAATGAATACCGGTGGCCTCCAGAGGAGGAAGTGATGGGAAATCTCCCCAGTTGTGGTACCAATGAATACCGGTGGCCTCCAGAGGAGGAAGTGATGAGAAATCTCCCCAGTTGTGGTACCAATGAATACCTGACAGATGTTCTGACCCTTCATCACACTATCCAAAACTAAAAAAGTTATAACTGGAGTCTCATCTTTATTTCAATCTGAAAATATTTGTTTTTCCTTTTTTGTGCATCTAAAAAGTGGATGCCGATAAACAACACAGATAAACAGCTTTTCTCTTGACATATAAATTATTGCTTTTTGTATTTAGATTGAAATCCTGCTTTAGGTACATTTTTAGGAATAAAAGCAACATAATAGACTTCTTTTTTATATATGTTTATAATATTCTGTTATGTAACAAAGCATTTATGTTAAAATAGCAGCATTAGGCAAATGTGATTTTTGCCTATTCAATTTAGCCTTGTTTTTGTGCTTTAGTTGTATTTCAGATTTTCCCCAATTTGTCATACTTTTCATGTACAAACAATTGTTCATTGCGTCTGTGACATTCCCGCGTATATTGTTCTTCTGTTGAACACCACTGAAAGCAAAAATGATAACCTTGGGTAAGGTTACTTGATTTTGGAAATTAAATCTAAGGGTCAGGAGTACATAACATACAGAGTGCAGGGGTCAGGAGTAAGTAATGCATAGATTGTAGGTGTCATAAAGCAGTGAGTCTGGAGTAAATATCACACAGATTGCAGGGGTGTGGAGTACATAACGCACAAATTGTGAGGACAGGAGTAAGTAAAACACAGAGTACAGAGGTCAGGAGTAAGCAATGCACAAAGTGCAGGGGTCAGAAGTAAGTATTGCAAAAGCAGAGATTAGAAGAAAGTAACACACAGAGAGCAGATAAAAGGAATAAGTAACACACGAAGAGCAGAGGTCAGGAGCATGTAACACAGAATGTAGGGGATCAGGAGGAAGTAATGCACAGACTGTAAGATAATAAGTGTGCAGTATATTTAATGTAGTGCACCCCCTTAAGGGCCGCAGATGAACTGGGATCCGCCACCCTGCACAACCAGGCACACAGAAATTTCACAGGCACTCCAGAGATAGAGAACAGTCCGTGACTTTGTTATTTTTGTGTTTTCTGAGGGTTAATAACTTGGTTGGGGATGGGAGGTTATGGGATGCCTGCTTGACTTCAGCGACAAAACGTTAACATCAACTTCATGGTCATCTTCCAGTCTATATAAAGTCTCCTTTATACTCCTCCCGCAGTTTACTCACTTGCAGTCTCCAGCTGGATCACTATTAAGGCACAGTCAGATTTAGCAATAGCCCTTTGCAGGCAGGGATTTGAAGCCCCTTGTTGTTTAGCAGAACACAGTGATCAGCTTCTACATTTTTCCCTCCTGTGGCTACTGGTCCCAGCACCACCTCTTCAGGCACTGGCAACCCACCTGGCTGCAGCTACCCCATTCATTAGACCTCCAGGTTAATTTTCCTCCCCAATCCTCCAGACTGACTCACACCAGCCCACCCGGCTGACTGTGCAGGAGATCTCCCAGGGAAGGGATGAAGACTTGGCACACAGCGATGTACAGGGAAAACTGGCTACATGTGGCAGTCTCCCGCCTTGTAAGTCCCCAGTGGTGCTACTCTACTCACATTGTCCTTTCACTTGCTCCCGTGCCATCAGGAAGGGCTTCCTCCATGTGTTATGGTATGATCCTTCCAGCACCCAAGCCGTGGCCCAAGGTCACCCCCCCCCCCAGAAAAGGGGGTACCCCAGAGGACCACCAACAGTCCCCTCTGCACTATATCTCCATCTTCCACTTAAATGCCCTGCTGGCATGGCCCATGCCTATTTATGAGGTAAGCCTTACCCCTGACAGTTCTTTAATTGGGATTGGTTGAAGCCCTCATATATATTACAGGCAGCTCCTCCTAACCTCCACCCACTAGCTCTAGAAGTTTTTACAACCTTCTAGACCAGGGGGAGGGACCAGAGGAGCTGTCAGGATGAGTCATCCAGCCCTGACTAACTGAACCCTGACCCAGATTTACAACTCAACAAAGCCCTGAGCTCAACAAAATGTCCCTACACTAACAAACCTACACTACAGAACCTATCCTACATCTAGCACACACTAGAGGGTGCTAAATTAAAATAGTTTGTACCTTATTTCTTTGGCTTGCTGTCTCACAGGTTTTTCCCATGTGGAAACCCCCTACGTCCTACTAATACTTCCATTTCTATTGCAAGCACCCATGGCATTGTCCCCAGTGAGCCTGACAGTGTAGCCTAAATCTTGCAGTGTGGAGCTGCACTCACTACTGGAGAGTTGATGCTTGCTCAGTGTGAGTGCATTGTAGCTTTAGGCTACACTTCCAGGTTTCCAGGGATGACTCAAAGGGATGCAGTTTCATGGGGACAGCCCTCTCACAACAGGGACTGTCTCAAGAAAATTTGGACTAATTCCCAGCCACCCTCAAAAAACCCACTTTCTTGGACCCTCACCTGAGCTTCAGGGGGTGCCTCATCTGCAATGGAAAGGGTTAGCTGGAAAGCTCTTCCCTCTGCACAGTGAATCTTGGGACTCAGGAATTCCTCTGCAGTAGGTAATGGTTTGCTCAGACTAGTGTCTTTTGCTGTGCACCATGATCTGGACTGAAAACACACAAATGTAACACACAGCATCTGGTCTTGTACTGTTCAAATATAGGTGACGTTGTGTGTTTTACCTTAGTGCAAAAGAGGATGAAAAACATGCTTGGATGATCATATGACCTCATTTTTTAATTTAGGCATCTAGACATGGTAAAGACAACTTGCTGAAGTTCAAATCAATCATCAGAATGGGCAAGAAAGTGGATTTAAGTGACTTTGAACATGGCATGGTTGTTGGTGCCAGACGGGCTGGTCTGAGTATTTAAAAAACTGCTCAACTACTGGGATTTTCACGCACAACCATCTCTCGAGAATGGTCAGAAAAAGATAAAATATCCAGTGAGCGGCAGTTGTGTGGAAAATGCCTTGTTGATGTCAGAGGTCAGAGGAGAATGGGCAGACTGGTTCGAAATGATAGAAAGGCAACAGTAACAGTTATTGTCTCAATCGTAACAGTAACTCAAAAAAACACTTGTTACAACCAAGGTATGCAGAATACCTTGAAGTAGATAGGCTACAGCAGCAGAAGACCACTCCTGTCAGCTAAGAACAGGAAACTGAGGCTACAATTTGCAAAGACTCACCAAAATTGGACAATAGAAGATTGGAAAAACATTTCCTGGTCTGACGAGTCTGGGTTTCAGCTGCAACATTCAGATGGTAGGGTCAGAATTTGGCGTAAACAACATAAAAGCATGGATCCATCCTGCCTTGTATCAATGGTTCAGGCTGGTGGTGTAATGATGTGGGTGATATTTTCTTGGCACACTTTGGGCTCCTTAGTACCAATTGAGCATCGTTTAAACACCACGGCCTACCTGAGTATTGTTGCTGACCATGTCCATCCCTTTATGACTACAGTGTCCCCATCTTCTGATGGCTCCTTCCAGCAGGATAATACACCATGTCACAAAGCTCAGATCATATCTCCACTGGGTCCTTTAGGTGGTTCTTTTTGCCTGCCTGTATTCTTTTATATACTTATTTATTACCTTGGACATTGAGCCCCTCTGTTTATTGATGCAGTGAGTGGGTAAGTTACAAAGGTATCTATATTTTGGATACCGTACACCTCTTTAGTTCCCACTGCCCTTTTCCGACAAATCTGCAGCAACTGCGTGATGCTATCATGTCACTATGGACCAAAATCTCTGAGGAATGTTTCCAACACCTTGTTGAATCTATGCCATAAAGAATGAAGGCAGTTCTGAAGGCAAAAGGGGGTTCAACCCGGTACCAGCAAGGTGTGCCTAATAAAGTGTCCGGTGAGTGTAGACTACTGTAGATTGGAGTTCTGCTTTAAGTTAGGCATAACGCCAACCAACCTTAGGGAATATCTTCTCAGCAGATAGAAACCTGATAGAGGTTTCAAAGCTTATTACTACTCTAGCCACCCCAAAATAGAAATGTTCACTTTAATAATACTATATACTATAAATCTCCCATAAACAAATCTCTTCCTATCAAGGCTAGGCCGTTGAGGGACTTTAAAAACATGCGGTTGAGACATGTATTTACTGCACCCATCAGCTTTCCCCTAAGCTGCAAAGGCAGCAGATGGAGCTGTACACATGGCACGCATCAAAAATGATCCCTGATTGCCGAAAGTGGCCCATCTAACTGAATAGGGCAGCACAGTAACCACACATCCAGGCATTTATCTAATAAACCTTGTTTCTCTAGCTAAGTCTATATATTTTCCCATTGTTGGCACATTCTAAATGGCCCTTAATTCAACCCTTTGGCCAAGGACCCCACTACTGCCCTCCCCAAAAAAACGGCTTCATGATGTAAAGTCAGAGTTGTATAAAGTACTCGAAATCCATACTTGAGTAGAAGTGGAAGTGCTCGATCAAAAAGTGACTTGAGTAGAAGTACTAAAGAATTCAACATTTTTTGTACTTAAGTATTGCAAGTAGTTTTTTTAAACATTTTGCTACTCAAGTACTGAAAGTAAAAGTACCAGTACTGTGTTATGTAGTTATTAAAGAAAGAAGTCAAAAGTTTGAACATCATATTGTTTTTAATTATTTCAAATGCAGCTTTTATTTATACATACAGTAGCTTTTATTTTCGTATGCGCTGATAATACATGTTTTGAGCTTCATGAAACCTGCCATCTACTGTTCTGGCAGTGGTAGTTTTTATAATTGTAACGAGTAACTATGCAGCACAAATAAAAAATATCGGAGTAGAAGTATTGAAATCATCGAAAAAATGTAGTGAAGTAAAAGTGGAAGTAGGAGAAAAAAATTCTACTCTAGGAAAGTACAGATACCGCCTTTCGGTACTTAAAGTGGAGTTCCACCCATTTTTGGAACTTTAGATCTATGTAATCCCCTTTAAAATGGCTTTTACCAATGGAAACTTTTTTTTTTTTTTGCTAGTAAATACCTTAATTTCTGCTTTATTCCTCCTCTCCTCACTTCCGGGTCCGATCGGCGATGATGTCATTCGGCGATCCGCAGTGTCTGCTGGGATGTATTCTATTCCAGAAATCTCGCAGTAGCTGTATCTGTACTGAGCTGTGCCTGCCCCGCCTCCGCCCCGCCTCCGCTTCGCCTCCTCTAATTGAGTTGCATTGTATGAATGTATTAAGGCTGTTCTCTGCCCCGCCTCCGCCCCGCCTCCTCTCATTGAGTTGCATTGTATGAATGTATTAAGGCTGTTCTCTGCCCCGCCTCTGCCCCGCCTCCTCTCATTGATTTGTAAGAGGAGGCGGGGCGGAGGCGGGGCAGAGAACGGCCTTAATACATTCATACAATGCAACTCAATGAGAGGAGGCGGGGCAGAGGCGGGGCAGGCACGGCTCAGTACCGATACAGCTACTCCGAGATTTCTGGAATTGAATACATCCCAGCAGACACTGCGGATCGCCGAATGACGTCATCGCCGATCGGACCAGGAAGTGAGGAGAGGAGCAATAATGCCGAAATTAAGGTACTTACTAGCAAAAAAAAAAAAAAAAAAGTTTCCATTGGTAAAAGCCGTTTTAAAGGGGATTACATACAGCTATGTATTCCAACCTATTAAAAATGGGTGGAACTCCGCTTTAAGTACAGTAGTGAAGTAGTTCTACTTAGTTACTATACATTTCTGTGTAAAGTTATAAACAATACATTTTGCACCCTTCCCATGGAATGCAATAGCAGCATTATAGAGTCAACCTATATACAACAAAATGACAGGACTGCCTTAAAATGAACTCTAAATAAATGATTATTAGTGTGCTAAAGCAGTGTTTATCAGTATCGATAATACCTGCAGCATTTACGGTTCACTGTGTATTGGCCATTAGACCGCATTCCTGACCCACAATGTGTTCTCACTTAGGTGCCGTTGGTGACATTGACAACCACCAGTTTCCGGTCTCTTAAAGGGTAATGATATCCTGAAACATGCTTTTAGTGTGAAACATGTCACTCTTTAGCCTGACTTTTGTTCCTGACACCGAGGTGGAAAGATCCAGCATTGCTAATATGATAAATACTTCCTTCTCCACCACCGGCAATGTCAGATCACCTGTATGGGGGGGAGGAGGGGGTGCTGGTCTCTTTATCATCCCTTTCTGCTCAGGTTGTTTTGCCAGTGGATGAAGGGTTCTTCCTGTGGTCTAATGAGGGAGTTTTTTCAACACAACCAATATTATCTACCTGCATGAACATGTCTTCACTCAGGTCAGGAGTTCAGTGTTGTCCAAGCAAGCCCAAAGCATTGTGGGTACTGCAAGCGAAGCATGACATTTTTTTCTTGTTTCTCATTTTTTTTGCTCATATCAATAACCATATCTAGAAAAAACAAGCTTAGCTCTTGCAAGAAAATCCATCAAGTGGTCAGTTTGTTTAACTCCTTGCTATGTATATATGTATATACAGTTTATATATATATATATATATATATATATATATATATATATATATATATATATATATACAGTATATACATATACATATACATATATACAGTGGGTACGGAAAGTATTCAGACCCCCTTAAATTTTTCACTCTTTGTTATATTGCAGCCATTTGCTAAAATCATTTAAGTTCATTCTTCTTCCTCATGAATGTACACATAGCACCCCATACTGACAGAAAAACACAGGATTGTTGACATTGTTGCAGATTTATTAAAAAAGAAAAACTGAAATATCACATGGTCCTAAGTATTCAGACCCTTTGCTCAGTATTTAGTAGAAGCCCCCTTTTGATCTAATACAGCCAGGAGTCTTTTTGGGAAAGATGCAACAAGTCTTTCACACCTGGATTTGGGGATCCTCTGCCATTCCTCCTTGCAGATCCTCTCCAGTTCTGTCAGGTTGGATGGTAAACGTTGGTGGACAGCCATTTTTAGGTCTCTCCAGAGATGCTCAATTGGGTTTAAGTCAGGGCTCTGGCTGGGCCATTCAAGAACAGTCACGGAGTTGTTGTGAAGCCACTCCTTCGTTATTTTAGCTGTGTGCTTAGGGTCATTGTCTTGTTGGAAGGTAAACCTTCGGCCCAGTCTGAGGTCCAGAGCACTCTGGAGAAGGTTTTTGTCCAGGATATCCCTGTACTTGGCCGCATTCATCTTTCCCTCGATTGCAACCAGTCGTCCTGTCCCTGCAGCTGAAAAACACCCCCACAGCATGATGCTGCCACCACCATGCTTCACTGTTGGGACAGTAGAGGAGCTACAGTTCATTGAGGGAACCATGATTGCAAACATGTACTGTGACATACTGAAGCAGAGCATGATCCCCTCCCATTCGGAGACTGGGCCGCAGGGCAATATTCCAACATGATAAGGACCCCAAATGCACCTTGCTAAAGAAGCTGAGGATAAAGGGGATGGACTGGCCAAGCATGTCTCCATACCTAAACCCTATTGAGCATCCGTGGGGCATCCTCAAATGGAAGGTGGGGGGGCACAAGGTCTCTAACATCCACCAGCTCCGTGATGTCGTCATGGAGGAGTAGAAGAGGACTCCAGTGGCAACCTGTGAAGCTCTGGTGAACTCCATGCCCAAGAGGGTTAAGGCAGTGTTGGAAAATAATGGTGACCACACAAAATATTGACACTTTGGGCCCAATTTGGACATTTTCGCTTAGGGGTGTACTCACTTTTGTTGCCAGCGGTTTAGACATTAATGGCTGTGTTGAGTTATTTTGAGGGGACAGCAAATTTACACTGTTATACAAGCTGTACACTCACTACTTTACATTGTAGCAAAGTGTCATTTCTTCAGTGTTGTCACATGAAAAGATATAATAAAATATTTACAAAAATGTGAGGGGTGTACTCACTTTTGTGAGATACTATATATACACTATATTACCAAAAGTATTGACACACCTGCCTTTACACGCACATGTACTTTAATGGCATCATAGTCTTAGTCCGTAGGGTTTAATATTGAGGTGGCCCACCCTTTGCAGCTATAACAGCTTTGACTTTTCTGGGAAGGCTGTCCACAAGGTTTAGGAATGTGTCTTTGGGAATGTTTGACCATTCTTCAAGAATCGCATTTGTGAGGTCAGGCACTGATGTTGGACGAAAAGGCCTAGCTCGCAGTCTGCACTCTAATTCATCCCAAAAGTGTCCTATTTGGGTTGAGGTCAGGACT
The DNA here is from genome assembly GCF_965119305.1 of Pelophylax lessonae. Taxonomy (NCBI): domain Eukaryota; kingdom Metazoa; phylum Chordata; class Amphibia; order Anura; family Ranidae; genus Pelophylax; species Pelophylax lessonae. The sequence goes on from NC_138780.1 coordinate 169,844,820, forward strand.
CTGTGCAGGTCAGTCAAGTTCCTCCACCCCAAACGCGCTCATCTATGTCTTTATGGACTTTGCTTTGTGCACTGGTGCGCAGTCATGTTGGAACAGGAAGGGGCCATCCCCAAACTGTTCCCACAAAGTTGGGAGCATGAAATTGTCCAAAATGTCTTGGTATGCTGACACCCTAAGAGTTCCCTTCACTAGAACTAAGGGGCCAAGCCCAACCCCACACCATAATCCCCTTCCACCAAATGATTTTGACCAGTGCACAAAGCAAGTTCCATAAAGACATGGATGAGCGAGTTTGCGGTGGAGGAACTTGACTGGCCTGCACATAGTCCTGACCTCAACCTGATTGAACCCCTTTGGGATGAGTTAGAGTGGAGACTGCGAGCCAGGCCTTCTCGTCCACCATTGGTCCTCACATATGTGCTTCTTGAAGAATGGTCCAACATTCCCATAGACACACTCCTAAACCTTGTGGACAGCCTTCCCAGAAGAGTTGAAGCTGTTATAGAGGCAAAGGGTGGGTCAACTCAGTATTGAACCCTACGGACTAAGACTGGGATGCCATTAAAGTTCATGTGCGTGTAAAGGCAAGTGACCTAAAACTTTTGACAATATAGCGAATATACTTTTTAACAGCATTGTGGTGAATAAACTATATGCAAAGTAATAATCAGAGACAGTACTTACAGGAAATAAAAGTGTCCCATGTGCTGGTGGCTGTGTAGAGTGGTAATGGTATGTCCTTTGCCCCCAGATACCCCCCTAGCTGTGATCTTCTGGTGCTAACATGAGCAGCTGCAGATGTGACAAGCAATTATCAAGTGCCGATTATGCCTGCCCTTTCTACCCCTCTCTTCCATTAGTAGAAGCTATTTCTTCCCGCAATGAGAAAAGCTCTATGAATAGAGGAGGTGGACCTCTCTTTCATCCATGTGTCCTCCATTCATAGAGTGCTTTTCATTGCTATAGTACAGCGTTTATGAATGGAGGAGTGGTCGGAAAGGATATTTATAATCAGCACTTGACAAGTGCTTGTGTCAGGTCCAGCGGCTCATACAGTATTATCAAGTGGGCAGAAGAATGAAGGTTTTACAGAACAGAGCTGCCAACCTTCATTGTAAGGTGCTGTTCCTTGTATGGAATTAAAACCCAAAAGCAAACATATATTAAATTGCAGCTTACCAATTCTTAGATGGTAACCAGCCTCTGCTGAACCAGCCGAATTTCAATCCATGTATGACTAGCTTAACCGTTTGCCGACCGCCGCACGACTATTTACTGCGGCGGTCAGCCCCTAACAGGCAAAGCGACGTAGTACTACGTCGCTAGCCTGTGAGGGTCTAGGGAGCGAGCGCGCGCCGCCGGAGGCGCGCTCCCGCTCCCGCGCGGTCACGGACCCCCCCGCACGTGTGACCGGCGGACCCCATGTCCGCCGGTCACTCGCGATCGTCCGCCTTGAAGGGAGAAAGGCAGGCAGCTAATGTAAACAAAGCCGCCTGTCATTCTCCCCTGTGTAAAAATGGAGATCATACGGTTCTACTATGTAGGACCGTTGATCTCTGTTCTTACACCAGTAGCCATGTCCAATCACAGTTAGAAACACGCCCCTAGGGACATACTTAACCCCTCCTTCCCCAATAAAGTTAACTCCTTCCCTGCCAGTGTCATTTTTACAGTAACAGTGCATATGTATAGCACTGATTACTGTAGTAATGTCACTGGTACCCCCAAAAGTGTCAAAAATGTCAGTCAAGGGTCCGATCTGTCCGCCACAATGTCGCAGTCCTGGAAAAAAAATTGCAGATCGCCGCCATTACTCGTTAAAAAAAAAAAACAACAAAAATCTATCCCTTAATTAGTAAACGCAATAACTTTTGCGCAAACCAATCAAAATACACTTATTGTGATTTTTTTTTACCAAGCATATGTAGCAGAAAAAAAACAAATTGGCCAAAAATGTTAAAAAATTTTGATTTTTACATTTTTTTGGGGGGGAATTTCATATAAAAAAATGTGAAAAATATTGTTGTTTTTGCAAAATTGACGCTCTTTTTTTTTTATAGCGCATGATCAAAAAATCGCACAGGTGATCAAATACCACCAAAAGAAAGCTCTGTTTGTGGGAAAAACCGACATCAAATTCATTTGGGTACAGCATCGCACGACCGCGCAATTGTCTGTTAAAATCCTGCAGTGCCGAATCGCAAAATAGGCCCTGGTCAGGAAGGGGGTAAAATCTTCCGGGGCTTAGTGGTTAACTGATGCGTTAAGCTGCTGGTATCTGGAAAAACTTTATTACCATGAAATGGAACTTTGTATTACCATTGGAATAGACTGTTCTGTGAAAGCTGTGATCAGTAAAATATGTTTTGATGCAACAAAGAGCCTCTGCATGACAATCTGATAGAGTAATATAAGATTGTATACAGAGAACAGCCAATTGCCGGTGAGAAGAAGATGTGCTTTGCTGGTGCAAACCTGATCAGCTCTGAAGTGTATGATGATAGAGGAATGGAGGCCTCTGCCTGAAGGTGGGAGAAAACCTCCTCATGTTGCATGTGTCAGGTGGCCCAGGCCCCCATGTCTCATATCCTAGGATGGTAGATGGACTTCTTTTATCTGGAATATGTGTAAAGCATAGGTCTATGTGAGAGTAGTCCAGATATAAGGGATTAAATGCTTGCAGTGTCCAGGTGGATGTGGAGGAGAGGTCTAAGACAGGCATTCATGCACGTGAAAAGTATGTGGGTTTGGGCAGAACACAAGCATGATGCTCTGCAACCCTCTATGTATAGGTGAGACCCAGTAGAAAGAACCTCAAGCTCCCCCTTTATCTAATTTCCTAGATGGAGGATGTCCATCATCATCTAGTCTTTTTCACCCCAGTCTGACTGCCCCTGGCTAGCCCAGTTTATTCAGCATGGATGTGCCCTGGGGGTGCCCACTCCTCCAGACTGGCATCCACCCATAATAGCTTTTATTTGCCACCTGTGTCTCTGCTGGGGACATTTTCTCTTGTTTCCTGTCAGAACAAGAATGTATAGCAAATCGCTCCATTGGGAACCCAGATAGCAACAAAACAAAATTGAAATTGTGAAGAGTTATGGCACTTTTCCACTGCAAGTACCGGCTCGGCTCCACTTGGCCCTGCTTGGCTCGGTTTGGTTTTCCACTGCATGGTACCGTACGGTGTTGGAACGGTTCGGTACGGTTTGGTACGGTTTGCTTTTCCACTAAAGTAGTACTAAAGTAAGTGGGTGGGATAACAACGATTCTCTGACCAATCAGTGGCTAGTAGTGACAAACAGTCAAGGCTGCATGCAAAGGATTGTGGGATATGGTACCGGTACAGCCCTATTGGAACCACAACTGAGGTGGTACTGTTTATGGTACTGTTTAGAGAGCCGTACCATTCGGTTCCATGTAGTGGAAAAGCGCCGCCGTACCGTACCGTACCGTACCAAACCGTTCCTACACCGTACCATGCGGTACCATGCAGTGGAAAAGCACAAAAGCAAGCCGAACCATTCGGTTCCATGCAGTGGAAAAGCACCATTAGAACAGGTTAACCTAAGAGTTAGAACTGGTTATTTTTACTGTCTGTGTCTTAATGTTCTGGTGGCAACCATTCTTCTTATTTCTTCTCCTGCTGTCACAGGGACAGGAAGTGAAGTAAAATCTCCCTAACTGGGTCATAGATCATATAATAAAGGCTTGACATAGGTATTTACCCTTCCCAAGTCTATGCAAAACTAAAAACAAAAAAAGTTCTGTCTGGAGTTGGGCCTCAATAATTAGACTGGCAGAGAGCAGCAGAGTGAAAATGTGGTTCTCATAAGACATTGAGCGCAGCTAACTGAGACGCCAGGAACCGGACAGTTGTATAGGACACATTATCGCAGGACGGGGCCTCCAGACAGGGCTGCGGGATCACTGTTATCCAATCAAGGATCCGGCCTGGACAAGTTAAGCAGTTATTCCAACTTCCCAGATTGGGTTTCACTCCAGAACTGTAATTGCACTTAGGAGTTTTATTTAGCAGACCATGCCCAGACATCAAAGAGACGCTAATGAATGATCCTTCACAGTGATTTCTGAGCACGGGATAAAGCTGCCCTGCGCCCAAAGAGCATAGACGGTAATGAAGACCTGGACATCCGAGCACTTTGTTTCTCAATGCTCAGATTCATCAATTTGCCTTTCTCAAAATATTGCACAATGGTCTTGTAGCTCTTTAAAGCAGAAGTGTAATCAGATGTAAAATCTTCTAATTTAATACAGTTCATTTTTAAAATGTTAAATCTTACACTTTTAAGTTCCTCCGCCAGTCTTTATATTAGCTTTCCTCAGTTAATAATCTGGGAAAAGTCCCTTCTTTTTCCCACTCAACTCCTCAACCCTGCCCACTGACACCAACATTCCCCTTCGTTGGGTAACATAAATTAAATATCTGGGAGTAGATATCCAAAATGATGCCTCCCAATGTATTGCAGATAATATAAATTCCTTGTTTTGTCCCATAACCATTAAATGGGTGACATGTCTCCTCCATTAAGCCCAGGGGGAAGGGTGAACCTTCTGAATATGATTTCTTTGCCTAATTTCCTTTTTCTTTTTTTTTTTTTTGGACGTACCCTGTCCTACCTTAAAACTTTTTTGATAAAAGTGACAAAGTCAATTCATCCTTTCCGAGGGCCAGGAAAACTCTCAGACATGCTAAAGCTGCCCTGTAATTGCCTCTTACTAGAGGTGGCCTGGCACTCCCCAACATTACAATCTATTATTGGGAAACTGTCCTGGTTACAGTGCATTGGTGGTTCCCCCAACTGTCCGACCACCTGGGAGTAACCCTTGAAGCTGCAGTTCTGGGGTCATATTCTGAAATGAGCAATCTGGTCCTTAGAGGCTCTGGAAAAAAAAAAAAAAAACACGAGAAACTATGGTGAACCACATTCCCTTTCTCAACACGCACCTGTTTGTGGCAATCCCACACTTTGTGACATATGCAATATAACGGACCCGCAACTCTAGGCTAGGTATGACATTAAGACACTCATGCCAAAGAGAACTCTACTATAATTCAATGTGCTTAAGGCCTCCTTTCAGCTACCCGACTGGATGTTCTTTTGGGTTCCTACAGCTGAGACACACAGTACAAGCACAATTCCCAATACTGATTACGCTAGCATCTAAACTAGTTGAAAATCTTTGAATTACTTCTCTGCACACTAGGATTCATTTCAGTAGAAGAAGTAACACAGGAGGCATTTACAAAATGTTTGCTGTGTATGTAATATCATAGGACCATGCATGGAGTGGCAATGAAAACGATTCCTCGTCTTTGCCAGCTTTGAGTTTTAAACAGCATACAAAGACATACCTTTGGACTTTATGAAATGAGAAAGAGGGATACCTTTCAGGAAAAAGTATTGAGAAGCATGAAAGAATAGTCTTTGGTGCATCCTGAGAGCCTAAAGTAGAACTGTGACCAGTCTATGGATATTCTAATATGTATATACTGTATTGTTAACAAGCAGTAAATAAACTGGAATCATTCCCTCACTAACCTCTGTAACTGCAGGCAGTGTGGAGTAATTCACCTTCAAAGTTTTTAGTGAAAGCTATCAATTTTTCTTTCATTTTTAGTTCAGTTTCTTCACTAAGCAGTGTGTTGGCAGAATGGCAGCTTTTCAGCCTTCAAATCTCTAATGTAAATACAGAGTAGGCACACAAAGAAGAGGTGAGAGAGAAAACTGCCAAGAACTGCCTTGAATGCCTTTACTGCATCTGTTGTGAATTTTTAGGGATGATTTGCTCCACAGTGCTTCAGCTACAGAAATCACTGATGGCTTGTTTTGAAGCATGTTTACTGCATATTAGGAATTTGTAAAAGCTTAAATGTCCATGGCCTGGCCACATTTTCTTTTGGACAGCATATTGAAGGCTTATGCTACATTACTTGCAGTGGGGGATATAGCCACAGCACTTTGCATTTGTGCATTTTCAAGAAAAGCTAGTGTAGCAAAGAGTATAAGGTCCACAGTTCTTTTGATCACTACATCTATTATCTGTACATTAAAATGGATTATATAGCAGTTGTTATTGGATAAGGTGTCTTTGTTGGAAGATACTTGTTCTAGTTGATACTTGGTCTACTTGTTCTAGTGATAAAATTTCTGATCTTCCAGCATTTACACTTACACATTTCTAGACGTAGGTCATTGAGTACATTTTCCATATTCAATCACTAGAAGTGTATACGTTACATGCTGCTGTCAGGCTGGACTGTAACTGACAGATCCAGCCCCCACAATTATAGGGAACCCAATCTCGTGAGTACCATGACAGCTATGACACAATGGTTACATACGGTTTCTTAGTTAACAAAACCTGTTTGTTCTAGCTTACAAGCTATATTTTGTAAAGAACATAAGCACAGTGTAAAAAAAAATAAAATAAAATAAAGATTTTAAAAGATAAAAAATATTAAAATTAGTTAAACGAGTTATTGTCAAATTAGCCAACACATGCCAACCCTCTGCTGAATTTTGTTTGGGCTTCAACACTTTAATGATCTCTGCTTTACAAATAAGCCTTGTCATTGACTGGTTTATACAGCACTACTTCTACAATACACCTGGTGGTATCAGATGTGTGTTCCATACATTAGAGGACCCAACTTTGGGTCAGTAAAGACAATACGGCCTTATATACTTGATGCCATATGGAGAAGAAGACAGGTCATTGATGGACCTTTGCCGAGAAGAAGGATTCTACGTACCTATGGTCTCTAATCATGACCTCCCTACAGGGCCATCTTACCGAATGGGCATGCTGGGCAGGTGCCCGGGGGCCCCACTTGCCCAGGGGGGGCCCCACCTGCCCAGCGACCCAGCCCCAGCCAAGCATTACTCCCGATTCCCGTGTGCATCCCGCCGCCAAACTTTGCAGGTGGCAAGCGCCTGTTGACCCTGCGCTGCTGTCAGGCCACTTGGGCCGTGGAGGGGGAGCCCACAACTGCAGGAATGCTTGTCCGCCTCCACGGGAACAGGCACACACAGGACAGTCGAGTCTGTCTCCCGTCCGTGTGTGTGTTCACCGGACCCAGCTGCCGAACTTGGAAGTTTTCATTAGCCTGGAACTGCTGTACCAATAAATATCGCCTTATCGATAATTTGCATTTTTATTCTCGTGGGTGATTGTGTAGGCAGGGCCCCAGTACACTGCATTGCCCGGGGCCCTTTAATGCTCTTTAGATGGCACTGCCTCCCCACCCAGTGACCACTGTCACAAAGCAAAGGGGAGAGGACCACTAAGTCACAATACTGATTTACCACTAATGCTGCCCCTTGTCAAACACTAGAGGGGGAACTACAAGAGAGGTTGGCCTACAACAACATGGTGGTGTTTAATGCAGGAAGAGCTCAAAAGCTTAAACTGACCTTTTAGTAAATTTACAATTAGAAAAGTAATGGAAGTGGTACATATACACATTATTTAACAAATCTGAACTTAACATGTAAAATATATTCAATGCTAGGTCTGTTTTAAAACAGACCCTGGGCCCAGTCACAAGATAATCAAAAAATAATCAGGAGTGAAAGACCTCACATTTGCTTGAACATCAGTTGGTGTTACAATTGATGATGTTCAGGTAGGTTTAATTTTACACATACCTAGGTCCCATTTCCATTCACTCAATACAAAATGAACAATCATGTCTGGAAGTCTCCTTTAGTGGGACAAAATAATTATTGTCACAGAAGCCAATGTCTTTTGAAAGACGTAAAGGTTCAATGCATTTTAAATAGTATATAAAAATAATAATATCCTAACATGATATGAAGCGATGGCTTGATGACAGTTTTTCTTTAGTGTCATTTACAAATCTTAATTATTTACACACTAAGCTGTGAGGTTCACCCATAACACACTAAGCTGTGTATTACACCGATAAACACAGGTTTATTAGCTTTGACAACTGCAGTAAATTAATGTATTTGATTTATCGGAGGTCATCTTTCTATCAGTGGGGAAAAAGAAAAAGACGGAAGTTCCTGTTTCATATTTTTGCAATTAATTTCATAAAATTCTAACGAACAGCATTTACAAACACTGACATCAATGTAATAAAGGTACAGAAAAAAAACAGGAGCCACGGACCAAATTTTGGGAGACCATGAAGATTTTATCATATCATAAAACTTCAAGAGGACAAGCTAACGCGTTCTAAGGGCCCAATTCATCAGGGAATTACATTGCTGGTAAGAATTCAGACAATCTGGGTCCTAAATACACTGCTCCAAAAAATTAAAGGAACCCTTTTTAATCACAGTATAGCATCAAGTCAGTTTAACAACTGTTATATTGATATGTTCAGTTAAGCAGCAGATGGGGTTGTTGATCACTTTCAGCTACTTTGGTGTTAATGAAATTAACAGGTGCACTAGATAGGCAACAATGAGACGACCTCCAAAACAGGAATGGTTTTACAGGTGGAGGCCACTGAAATTTTTTTTTCCCTACTCATCTTCTCTATCTGTTTTTCACTAGTTTTGCTAGGGTCAGTGTCACTACCGGTAGCATGAGGCTATACCTGAACCCAATAGAGCAGTGGTCCCCAACCCTGGTCCTCAGGGCCCACTAACAGGCCAGGTTTGCAAGATAACTGAAATACATCCCAGGTGATATAATTTGCTGCTCAGTGATTGCAGTACTCTAGTCTGCATCTCCCCAAGGTAATACTTAAAATCTGGCCTGTTAGTGGGCCCTGAGGACCGGAGTTGAGGACCACTGCAATAGAGGTTGCAGAGGCAGTTCAACTCCTCCAGGATGGCACATCAATACCTGTAATCTCCAGAAGGTTTGCTGTGTCTTTCAGCACAGTCTCAGGAGCATGGAGGAGATTCCAGGGGACAGGCAGTTACTCTAGGAGAACCGGACAGTGCCGTAGAAGATTCTTAACCCATCAGCAAGACCGCTATCTGCTCCTTTGTGCAAGTAGGAACAGGATGACAACTGCCAGAGCCCTACAAAATTACCTCCAGCAGACCACTGGTGGGAATCCCTCTGACCAAACAATCGGAAACTGACTTCATGAGGGTGGCCTGAGGACTCAATGTCCTCTAGTGGGCCCTGTGCTCACTGTCTGGCACCGTTGAGCTTGATTGGCATTTTCCATAAAACACCAGAATTGGCAGGTCCGCCACTGGCATCATGTGCTTTTCACAGATGAGAGCAGGTTCACCCTGAGCACATGTGACAGACATGAAAGGGTCTGGAGAAGCCATGGAGAACCTTATGCTGCCTGTAACATCGTTCAGCATCAGCAATCCCCCCCCCCCCCCCATATCTTGTGTTCAGTTTGGTAGAATCAATGGAGCAGACATATGGTTGACAGTCTAGTTCAATTTTTATTCATCTTGAGAGTAAAAATAGTAGTCAACAGGTTTTGGGGCTTTACTGATCTCCGTTCATCAGGGCTTGGGCAGGTAAGGATTGGGAGAAAGCTGGATGGAGATGGTAGATTTCTCTAGCATGGATTAAGGGCCTTCTCTGCTTGCCGTCTAGCTGCCACAATGCATTCTGCAGTATTACTTATCCCAATAGTCTTACCTACCTGTACAGATTACCCATATGAACTACGGAATGCTTCCCCACCTAATCTTTGAAGAGTCCAGCAGTCCTTCCCCACCTAAAGAAGAAGAGTCCAGCAGTCCTAACACTTCCTATCCTAGGTTGATAATGCAGCTCCTCCACAGATACAGTACAGTAAAGAGCGTTGTTATCCTGGGACAGCAAATGTGTTACTACCAGAATCACTATGTGGAAATAAAGGGGAAAAGCCTGAAAAAAGAAAATGAATGCAGCTACCACAGCTAACAGCTATTTCAATGCAAAATATTGCAATTTGTTCTTAGATTTAGTTATACATTAGCAAGCAAGCAGCCACATATGTGTAAACTCCTGATTTCCATCTTTGTTCCACTTCAAGTCCATCTTTCTTCCATTTCAAATCAATCTTCTCTCCATTTCAAATCCATCTTTGTTCCAGTTCAAGCCCATCTTTGTTACAGTTCCAGTCTCCACTAGGGTCGGAAGTCCTGATTTCCATCTCTGCTCCAGTTCCAGCCTCCACTGGGGCTGGAAATCCTGATTTCCATCTTTGCTCCAGTTCAAGTCTTCTACTATGTAGTGAAACTGTAAAATTAACCTTACCCCTGGGCAACTAACACTTCCAAGGGCTTGGGTTTACCAGCCCATGTAATGTCTCCTCGTGGTAGGTGAATAAAAGCCAACCCTCTACATAGGAACCATCTGAAAAAGCCCCGGAGCTAAATAGTTTCTTCATGGTACAGAAATATTTTGAATATTACCTCTCATTTTTTCATAATGACTGTCTATATAAAAAGCATGTAGAAAAAATTTGAAGACGGGTCAGATCAGTTAACACAGATGTACATAAAGGGAGGAGGGGGGGATGAGACGTAGAGGGTGCGGACACAGATCACAACGTAGATACAGACTGCAGCCAATTTGCAGGAGGTATGTGGGGAGAAATGTGCTGCAATGTACAGTTTTTTTGGAAGCCACAACTTTTTGAAGCGGTCAGGTGCAAAAGTGCTATACAGTAGCAGGAAATGTACTGTCAGCTCTGTCACTGTATGATTTAAAGCGAACCAGTACTGGCACTATAGAGTTAGAGCACCAAGAGGCATCTTCACATCTTATTTTCCTTAGCAGCTTGGGAGCCCCCAATCCTGGGCATATATGCATATTTCTGTGACATCTGAGTCCAAGCAAACACAATGCAGTGTGTATGACTCTAGGGTTCAAAGAGGCATGATGGCGGTATGACTTTAGCTCCTAAGTCAAAAAGACAAGTCTTTGTTTGAAAATACAGTGCTGTATGTTCAGGGGCCCAAAGAGACAGATGTGTAGCTTTCAGTGCCATGAAGTTCATACCAGCATCTTTCAGTGCAGCATTTTGAGGATCTGGTGCAATGGGCCCTGGAGCAGGGTAAGATATGGTTGATGCAGAAGTAGGACTAGGTTGCTGTGTTAGGGCCAGTGGTAGGGTTAGTGTGGTTGTCGGAGCTAAAGTTAGGGTTTGAAGTTTGGATAATTACATAATATACTGCAGTGTTTCTCAACTCCAGTCCTCAGGGCACACTACCAGGCCAGGTTTGCAAGAGAACTGAAATACATGACAGGTGATATAATTTGCTGCTCAGTGATTGCAGTATTCTAGTCTGCATCTCCCCAAAGGTAATACTTAAAATCTGGCCTGTTAGTGTGCCCTGAGGACCGGAGTTGAGAAACACTGATATACTGTATAAACCCAATCATGTTCTGCCATTGTCATGCTTTTTGTAAGACCAGCACAGTCGCAGAGTGGTTAGCACTTCTGCCTTAAAACTCTATGGTCCCCAGTTCAAATCCCAACTATTTGCATTGAGTTTCCGTATTCTCTCTGTGCCTGCTTGGGTTTCCTCCCACACTCCAAATGCAGGTAGCTTAATTTGCTCAACCCTTAATTTGCTCATCAACTAAACACTTTGGGGTTGATTTACTAAAGGCAAATTGGCTGTGCCCTTTGTGAAGTGCAGTTTCACTCTGCAAGTGCAGTTGCTCCAGAGCTTGGTAAACGAGGTAAAGCTTGCTCATGATTGGATGATGGAAGCCAGCAGAGCTTCTTCTCGTTTACTAAGATCTGGAGTAACTGCACTTGCAGAGTGCAACCACACTTTGCAAAGTGCACAGTCTTTTTTAGTTAATCAATCCCAATGGAGAAGGGCACTTTAAAAATTGCATAATATACTGTATGATATTGAGTTAGGTGCCTACATAGTGGGTTGCTGTTGGGGTTAAATGAGCTGCCCAGGTAGGGAAGGGTTAATGGGTCTGCCAGTTTCCTGTAATGTTTGGGTTTGCCCTTCACCCTGTTCAGTCTTTAAATCCGTGGGAAGGCCTGGCTCGAAGGTGAGCGGGGCCGCACGGAAAAGAGAAGAAGGCCCAGGCCAGAAGTAGATGTAACTGTAGCAACCCTCGATCACCACCAAGGGAACCTACCTGCTAAGGGCTTTGCCATAAATGGACTTCTACCTGGGAACGTATGCCTGGGCAACTAAAACTAGTCAATTAGGCACTTATATGTTCATGGACTGTACTGTTGCTGCTGTCAAGTAAAGCTTTGTTATCTGCTCTTAAGCCTGGTCTGAAGGTATTCAAAGAGGTGCATGGAGGTACATTGAGTATCAGAATAACAGGGTCTGTAAAGCAGACATTGGGTACAAGAAAAAAGCCACCATAAAGGTAGACTCGGCAGGAGAGTTGGAGCAGGAGAATAGTTGTCACGGGTAACCATGAACTGGTGGGAAATGAATAGCAGCAAGACAGTGAGGAGCTGTATCAGGCTGAAAGGTCCTTCAGTAGTGAGGGGGTCGGTGCTCTGGCTCCCTCCCTAGTGGTCGGTTCCCCTAAGTAATCAGGACCAAACCCATGGTAAGAAGACCCCATGTATCCAGCTGTATGGTAAGGCAGAGAGTAAGGAGTTAATCATATGCACGCATAAGGTCCTCGCTAGTGCATGGCTGCACCTCATTTTGTTACTGGGAGTGAGTTGACAGAGGTACGCTGGACTGGTGGAGAGGGCATAGGCTCAACGGTGTCCTTCCTAAATGCATCATTTATCGAGCAAAGGGATGTAGTATTATGGGACGGATCATTTTACAATGAGATTCTGTACGATGCACTACTGCACAGTGTACAGTTCATCTCTAAGCCACGGTACAGCCTTAATGGGGACTTTCACTTGACTGCAGTCTTGCCTGATCCTGGGCATTGATGAGCACATACACAGTAGGAGTGGTACCCCTGCATGCAGGGTGAGGAAGCCACGCCCACAAGTATATGATTGTTCCTGTCTCCCAGTTGTCACCCTGCTACACATCTTTCAGTGGAAACTACAAGTGATTTTTTTCAAAACACATTACAAAGTCATGATCCACCGTTTTCACCATTAGATAACAGCTAAGCAGACACGAAAACTTGCAATACTTTGGCACTTGTGTGTCAAGTAGTGCAGCGCTATAAACAACAAAATTAATTGTACTTAAAAAATTAATAAATTGATATACAATTAATAATGGTGCAGTATAAAAATGAATCAATTGCACTAAGTCATAAGTCTCCATTCAGCATATAAAGATGGTGGAGAGTCCACTTAAGGGTGAAGATCCCAAGATGTGAAAAGCAATGGAAACAAACAGTCACCCGTGCGGATAGGCAAGATGGCAGCTTACCGCAATGAGTGGGCCTCCAAATTAATGGATGGGCCACTAAGAGCATAAGGTAATAACTCCTATGGACTGGGTTCTCTCCTCTGCATGAACGGACCAAGCTTCGCTAGACTGCATCAACCCCTCACTCGCTCATAGATCCAGAAACAACTCCGATATGTATGGCTGTAATGGAGGTTTTCCTATCTACTCCCAGCTCTTCTTTCCACAAAGCTGACCCATTGCTGAGACACAGAGGAATACTCTGGCACTTAAAGTGACACTAACAGATATCCTTATTGTCCAAAAATAATATATATACATCCATTACCTAAAATCCCTGTAATCTATTTTTCATTAAATTGTTTCCTACTGTTTTTATGCCTCCTTATAGTATCCTTTCATGAGCTCCCCAACCTCTCGTTTTTCCCTTAATTTCTGTTTGTAATGAGCAGTATATATTATATTATATTATATTATATTATATTATATTATATTATATTATATTATATTATATTACCATTAGTTGTGGTCGTGTATGGGGATGCTTCAATAATAGGGACAATTTTCAGGTTAGAGAAACCTAAAATTTGCTGGTTTTAGCCCAGTTTTCAGAACATAATGCAAATAGAGCTAGGCTTCCAGAGCTAAAAATGAATGTATGGTTTTAGGGAAGCCTAGGATGGGGAAGAAGGTATACTAACAAGCCACAAGTTTGTACAAACCTGACCATTACACTTAGGTGAGCTTATTGGGCATGTCGTTGACCAACTCCACTCGTCTGGGAAAGCTTTCTACAAGATTTGGAGTGTGCCTGGGGGAATTTGTGCCCATTTAATCAAGAAATTAAGAACATTTGTGAATTCAGGCACTGATGTTAGAAGTGAAGACCTGACTCACAACTGACATTTTGTTTTATCCTAAAGGTTTTCAGTAAGGTTGAGGGTAGGACTCTATGCAAGTCACTTGAGTTCCTCCACACCAAACTCCTCAAATCGTGTCTTTATGGAGCTGGCTTTGTACGCAGGGGCACAGTCTTGTTAGAATGGTAAAGAGCCATCTCCGAAGTGCACAATTGTCTAAGATGTATTTGTATGTTATGGTATTAAATGCACCCTTCACTGGAAATACCTAAACTCAAAAACATAAAGGGGCTCTACTTCCCCAGGCACTGCAGGAATAACTGTCCAGGTCTTTCCAACTTCAGCCCCACTGCCAGGCACACGACAGGCTCATTTACTCTTTCTCCAAAGACCAGTCTGCTGTTTTTGTTGTTTTTATTTTTTGGAGAAGTTGGATAGGGATGAGGGAAGTGGTGAGATACTCCAAGAAATATGTACAACTAAGGACCTAAACTTCCTGTGGCTTAAGTAGTAGTAGAGCCAGTAGAGCAAAGTCCCTTTAAGAAGTAAAGTGTCTGGACTGAGCTCTTTAAGACACCAGCCAGTGTAACAGACCCACAGCTGACTATAACTAGGCACCAGAGGGGTAGCTAGAGCACAAGGTCACAAAGATCTTTCCAATGTCTGTACTTACAAGGCCCAAGGACAAGTGGATCCCCCCTACCAATCTTCTATGCGATGCCCTCCAGTGATACCAGACAGATCTGTGGCAGTCAGCTTCCCTCAGTCAACTTGTTCTAAGCACCTGAGTCTCTGAATTCCACCCTCAGGTCGCCCACATGGTAGCCTGTGCCCCCTCAGGCTGGACTCCTCCACTCTGGCACAAGACCCTAAGCATAGTGTGCTCACTGAATCGATACAGTCTCCCAATCCACCTTCAGAGCCTGCCTCTCTGGGATAGGCCAGGGCTGTATCAATATTCATGCTACTATCTGCATAGCTCCACACCTATCTTCCAGAAACTTCTCAAGTTTCCTAAATACAGAGGGAGCAATCCAGCAGACTAGCAGCAGCAGAGCACACAGATTAGGCCTAACTAATCAATTGCCGCTCACTGAGTACAGTGCGCAAGACTATGCTTTTCCCTAAACCAACATTACAGCCACACTGACTTAAGTGTGGCAGCTAAATTTACCTAACAAAAACAAACACTTACCTAACTATCCTTACACCTACCTAGGAGGGTGCTACAACCCTATAGTGTAGAAAGTTAAGTACATGCTAGTGCCAATTCTTCACACATCGGCTCAGGTTTAGGTGTTTATTGTCAGTACAGAGTCATTTTATTGTAAACTCTACAGAAGACATAAAATTGAGGAAGAGATAAGTGATGAACAATTTACCTGTGTCTGCATTTTCTCTTTTCAGTTACACAGTTTAGAAGAATAAAAAAGCAATGACTCATAAAATATCGGACCTGCAGCAGGAAATACAGCCTGTTTCAAACAGCATTCTGCTTGTGCTTGCAGCAAACGGCAAAGTATCTGTATACGCACAATGCGGTTCAGTCCCATAGTGGAATTCTATTTTAGGAAGCACCTCTTCTATCCAGAATGGCCTTTACAAAATCCCATTATATTTTTAAAATACACCAACACTGTCTATGAAAACAGAAACTTTTTTTAAGTTGTCTCCTCTTCTCTAAAGGTCTATTTGAGCATTTTAATGTAAGCGCTAACACATAGATTTATGTGCGCTCCGTCGCTATTTATTTTGAATGGGATCCCCAATGCATATTTGCAGTAAGGAGAAATGCACCTGGGTCAAAGTGCATCATAAGGCATAGATTTGAATGTTCTGTATTGTCAAAAATAGTGCCTAAAGGTTCGTTTAGAGCCTGTATAAATGAATGGGTAAAATACCTTCTGCATGCAGCAGCCCTTCCTAAAACTTACCTGAGCCCCTTCTCAATTCAGTGATGTCTATGAGAGCCTTGCCTCTGCAGGGACTCACATTTATGATTGGCTTTTGGCAATCACAGCCAGTGAGCCAATCAGAAGATGGAAGGGGAAGTGCCGAGCCGCAGCTCTGTGTGTGAATGGACACACAGAGCCACAGCTCAGGAGCGCACCTGCCAGGGGGCCCAGGGGGAAAGTACAGTCCAGAGGCCCATGGTGCAGCAACTTGGCCCCCCTCCCACTCTCCCTCTTCCCGGCCTCCTTCTGACCCCCATTCCAGGCTGAAGCTCCACTCCAGGTGCTCTCTACCCACCGGCCGAATCCAGGTTCCCAACCTAGCCAGCAGGGGGCAGTTGGGGGGAGCTGGGAATGCTTGGTTGGGGCTGGCCAGGGGAGAGTCTCCAGTGGGGCATGGAACCGGCTTCTGGTCAGACACAGTTTACAACAATCCATACTGGGAGGGGGGGGGGGGCTGCGCTCTGTCCTTGCCTTCATCCTGCACTCAGTAGGTCAGCAGCGGGGACTTTTTACTTCTCTTCACCAGAAATCATTAAGGCATGTCTGTGGCAGATGCAGTGCAGGCTTTTTTACAGGGCATAAGAGCGGCCCATGGGGTAATTTCCCCCCTGCCCCCTGGCCCAGTCCTCCTCTGGCACCTACTTGGGTGACCCCTCAGCAAGCTGCTTGCTGTGGGGGCACCCAGCAGAAAGGAGGAGCCAGGATCATTGGTGTGTGACCCGAGAAGAGAAGGATCTGGGCTGCTCTATGGAAAACCATTGTTTGTTATTTATTTTTATTTTTTAAAATAAGGCTTTATTATTGCTTTAAGATTGGTCGGATTCAATAGGATATTGATAATATTTGGACAAAATTGCCTAGCAGGTTGTATTGCTATATTATAAATAAATGCTGCGTTCTCCTAAAGACCCTAATTTACACAAAACATGTCGGGCGGAGCTACCTAAGACATCATCATGCACACTCCATGGTAGGTGGCGGCGCCATGTTGTGAGAACATGCTTGTTGTATGCCATCTCTTGTGAGTATTATTTTTAAATAAAACCTTTGCAAATTTTCGACTGAGTATTTCTATTTCTCTGAGCATTACCTGGTGGATAATCGTGGAGACGGTCCACTGAGGTTTAAGCGGAGGGTTGGAGCTATGTGGTGTGATTGATCCTGGGCTGCTGTCAGTTTCCTTGAAATGCATCCATTTTGGATTGACCTTCTATAATCTAGGGGTCCTATCAATCTGGTAAGGAGTGTATATATTGGTGCTAGGACTCTCCACAAGTTTTTTGTTTCAGTATTGTCACCATTTCAACTTTGGAGGAGGATTATATATTTGGGACTTTTACTTGTTTTTGGCATTTGCACCTTGATGTTTTCTTTTTGCACGTTGCAGAAATGAATTTGTATTACTATATTGCTGTATAAAATATCATCTGATTTTACATATACAAATATCATTTATATCCTTTTGAATCCAGCCAATTGTAAATGTAGCAAGGTTTCCAGGCCTATGGCCTGATGTGGGTCTGCCATTAGTACTGGTAATCTCTTCAGCCCATGTGAGCTGTGACCCTGGGTGTGACAACTAAGGCAGCGACAACTCCGGCATCTTTGTTTGTGGCTTTTATTGGAATAAAGGGGATGGTAGAAGGGAATGAGTGGGATACTCCTTGAGGTTTAAACTAATTACAGTTGGGACTTTTACTTCTGAAATGCCAGTTGGCGCTTTCTTGACACCAGCCGGTGCCAGCCAACGCTCACTGACACTGTGAATGTTCTGTAGAACAGAAGAAGTGCTGAATCCTCGACTTATAGTCCAGAAGATCCAAGACTGAGAACTGTAAAACTCCTGACACTGTTGTACTGTGAAAGTCACTGAATACTTTCCCCCCGCCTGGCACAGCTTGAGGTAGTATATAGTAGAACTCTGTATAGCTGTCACTTTAACTGGGACGCTCTGTACAATTCAGGGCCCTAACTGCAGGTGCCCCCTTTGACCTTGAACTCTTCAGGGTCCACTGACTATGTACCCCCTCTGTAGCTTCAGGGTCCTCAACCCAGGTACCCCCTATACCGCTAGCTGGCACTGGATCCCAGAACCTCTTCCGGAGTCGTCCCCTCTAACTTGAGGCAGACCCCCAGGGGCAATCCTCAGTACTCACGACCTGTGTAGGCTTTCCTGGGACTGGACCCCTCTCTCTCTCTCTCCGCAGGCTCTCGGCACACCGGATCCCCTCAGCTCAACTCAGCACTCTCTGGACACTCAGGCGACACACCAAGACATCCACTTTCTTCAGACAGGAGGAGAGACAGCCGCACTCTCCTTCCTGGGACTCTGCTCCGCCAAAGACACCATGCCATGCACTTCCCCCCAAACTTATGACCACATCCCAGAATCCTTTGCAGCCTAATCTGCCTTCTGGGGTAGTTACAAGCTGGGATGTGTCCCCTGATTGGGCCTCCCATACTGCCCTATGAGAAGCCTCTCACAGGAGCCAGTGGGGATACTTCTCCCCTCAGCAGGCACATCTGGAAACCCTGACACCCTAGCTAAATAGATCACAGCCCTGCTGTTAGGCAGACAAGGCCCACTATAGTTTTAGCCAGCACCTACCTGTAGGGTGCTACATAAAGTTATATATTATATGGATCCAGATGAATGTTAGAACCTCTGAAATGCATTTGCTCTCTTTTTCTAGCAATTATTCTATTAAAACCATCTCTGGTTTCCCTGGTCACTGGCGGGGCATTCTAACTGATTTGTACAGCTTCTCTTAGAACCCCCACTTGTGTTTTAGGTAAATCTGATGAATGTGAGCAGCCTCACTAAAGCAGGTCCATTTAATGAATGAAACAGCGATTCGTAACATTGGCTATTAAAAACAGGGGACCTAGTGCCTCTGATGCATGCACCCTGAGTAATAAAAACTCTGCAGGGGTACTAACCCTTCTCTGTATGGCTGTCGTTGGACTTTAAACCTTTATTTAGAAACTGGTAGTAATGTTATGTCAGTTTACAAGCTGTTTTTGAGGGTAACGATTCTGAAAAGAAATGCCCAGAGAATTATGGGGTTAACTGCCTCTTTTACGCACATTTCCAGTGGCGTGTGAATGCGTGTGGCTAGTCAGGGTTACTAACCACCGAAAAAAATGTAACACACCTGTGACACAGTAAATAAAAAATATGTCGGTGAGAATGTTACCACAGGCACTCAAAAGCTGGACTGAATTTATTGTATTTTTTTTACTTTTGGTTTAAGCTAGTACAGCAGTTAAAGGGGAATTCCTGCTCTACCAACTTTAGTATCCTATTTCAAAAAATAAAAAGGCATCAGAAACTTGTACCAAAGTAGGCCTTGTAGTGATGTATGTGTGTACTGTGTGCAGGAATAGGGGTGTGTAGTGTGTGCAGGGATAGGGGTGTGTAGTGTGTGCAGGGATAGGGGTGTGTAGTGTGTGCAGGGATAGGGGTGTGTAGTGTGTGCAGGGATAGGGGTGTGTACTGTGTGCAGGAATAGGGGTGTGTGGTGTGTGCAGGGATAGGGGTGTGTACTGTGTTCAGGAATAGGGGTGTGTAGTGTGTGCAGGGATAGGGGTGTGTACTGTGTGCAGGAATAGGGGTGTGTAGTGTGTGCAGGGATAGGGGTGTGTAGTGTGTGCAGGGGTAGGGGTGTGTGGTGTGTGCAGGGATAGGGGTGTGTGGTGTGTGTACACCTACACAGACCTACCTGACCACTACACAGACCTACCTGATTACTACACTGACCTACCTAATTACTATACTTACAATTACACAAAATGAAATGAATGGGCTGCCTACATGCAGAACACATGTAGCAATGTTATAAAGCTAGCCTCATATCCTTCACATCGCAATTCTGTCATTTCAATAGTGTTCTCAGTCCCCCTGCACATCACAACCCCCCCTCTTCACATTACTGTCCTCAGCCCACCTTCATATCCCCCCCCCCCACACATCCTTGTCATCGCCCCCCCTCCTTTACATTCCTATCCTTATGCCCCTTTATAGCATGCCCTTCCTCCTTCACATTTCTGTCCTCAGCCAGCCTCTGCATTCCTGTCCTTAGCCCCCCACCCCTTTACATTCCTGTCCTCATCCCCAGTACCCCTTTACATTCCTGTCCTCATCCCCAGTACCCCTTTACATTCCTGTCCTCAACCCCACTACCCCTTTACATTCCTGTCCCCTACTACCCCTTTACATTCCTGTCCCCAGTACCCTTTTACATTCCTGTCCCCCACTACCCCTTCACATTCCTGTCCCCCACTACCCCTTTACATTCCTGTCCCCCACTACCCCTACCCCTTTACATTCCTGTCCCCCACTACCCCATTACATTCCTGTCCCCACTACCCCTTTACATTCCTGTCCTCCACTACCCCTACCCCTTTACATTCCTGTCTCCCAGTACCCTTTTGCATTCCTGTCCCCCACTACCCCTTTACACTCCTGTCCCCCACTACCCCTACTCTTTTACATTTCTGTCCCCCACTACCCCTTTACTTTCCTGTCCCACAGTACCCCTTTACATTCCTATCCTCAGTTTTACCCCATCTTCAGATTCCTGTCCTCAGCTCCCTCCCATCTTCAGGTTCCTGTCCTCAGCTCCCTCCCATCTTCAGGTTCCTGTCCCCAGCTCCCCCTTCACAGCACCCTCAGCTTCCTCCACAATCCACATTACTCACAGAGCGGACAGCAGATGGACAGCTCCGCATGGACGGCGGCAAGCATTAAGCTGACATCAGAAGCAGGACAGCTCTAGAAGGAGGGCGGGATCTGCATACATTTTCCAGGTAACCAGCTTGTGATTGGTTGCTAGCAACCAATCACCTTCGGGTTAACTTGAAGTCCCACCCTCCATCCAGAGCTGTACTGGCTCTGATATCAGCCTCCCGCCGTCCATGCAGGGCTTGTTCAGGATGGCTGAGCGGGCTCATAAATGGCAGCGTGACACTGCCCCCCCAGATTTTGCACCCGGTGCGGCTGGCCCCCCCAGCACCCCCCACATTACGCCACTGCTGAATGGTGGGTATGGCCAAATTGTGCTAAAAGTGGGAAGGACTTAGCTCAAGGAAGAAGAAGGAAGCAATCCCTGATGCCACACATCCATGCAGTGCAGCATCAGGGATTGCTTCATTCTTCTTCCTTGAGCTACTGCTAAGACCCAGGACAGACTCTGTCCCATGCCGGCACTCCCTGCAGCGTAGGCGGAGGAATCTACACATACCCCGTATCGGCAAGCCAGAGCAGCACACAAAGCAACTGCCAGGGGTCACAGTGGGAAGGACTTAAAGTGGTATGGTCAAGAGTGGATAATGCAGGGGTCAGGGGTGGGTAATGTATAGAGTGCAGGAGTCAGTAGTATGGTGCACACAGGTCAGGGGTTAGCATGAGTAAACAACGCAGAGTGAATGGATCAGGAGTAGTTAACACAGAGTTCAGAGGTCACTAGTAATGCAGAGTGCAGAAGTCAGTAGTATGTAATGCAGAGTACAGGGGTCAGTAGTGAATAACAACAACAAAAGAAGAACCTTGTAAATTACCACTAAAAAAATGTATCAAAATCCAAAAAGGTAGCATACGTTGTACTCACAAACATGAGATGTATACATGCATTTAGAAAAGGGAGACCAATCGCCCCCAGGATACTCCTATACTGCTGTATGACGTGATGGTATCCGGAATGGTCTGGCTGACCCATTTCGAGGGAGAACCCTCTTCTTTAGAGCCAAAGTGCTAAAAGTGCTAAAGGAGCAGCACTTTTGGCTCTGAAGAAGAGGGTTTTCCCTCGAAACGGGTCAGCCAGACCATTCCGGATACCATCACGTCATCCAGCAGTATAGGAGTATCCTGGGGGCGATTGGTCTCTTATTTCCACAGTGCAGAGGTCAGTAGTATGTACTGCACAATGCAGAGGTCAGAAGTATGTAATGAAGAGTGCAGGGGTCAGCAGTGAATAACACAAAGGTTTGTAGCAAGTAAGGCATGGTGCAGTGGTCAGAAGTAAATAATGCAGAGTTTGGAGGTCAGGAGTATGTAACACAGACTGCAAAGGTCAGTAGTAAGCAACGCAGAGTGCATTACATAGTTAATCTGGTTGCAAAAATACACAAGTCCATCCAGTTCAACCAATTAGTATGTAGCACTATCCCCATAGGGCTTGCTGTGTGAGGACTTATTGGGCCTCCTCTGATTACCTGCAGTCACTTAGTGACGGTTCAAACATCCATCCTTACTCCCAGTTGCTTGTTACTCAATAAACAGTCCAAGGGTTTTGGTTTTTAGTATTTACTGTGGAACTTGGATGGGAGAAGGGAACAGTGGGATACTTCAACTTGAACTATTTACAGTTGTTAAGGACAACTCTCACTTGGCCTCACCAAGTTACTTCTGGAAGCAGATACACTGTTTTAACCATACTGCCACTTGTATGGGGGGGAGGGGTTAAGACTTCTTGTTCTCTCTCCAGCAATAGACTTGATGCAACTACATTATCTTCAGGACAGTCTCTAGCATCCCCTTGACTGACATCCGTCCACGGACTCATCTAACTGAAGGGTTGGCCCTCTAAGGACAGGTGCCATGACACAGATCTGTACTTACTGTATGCAGAATCAGATCCTTTCCAGTGTCTCCCTTCTAACTCAGCTCTGCAGGACCTCCGGGTTCAGTTCCTCTCTAGCTCTCAGGTCTTTAGATCAACCACCTGAGGCCGCATGACAACTTCTATAGAGGAGGGGCAGCTGCCTCCTCCCTTCGGGACCCCGCTTTCCAGCTGAAAAGACCCCGAGCACATGTGCCATTGGCATTTATACAGTATCCTAGAATGCACGAGGCACTTTTCTCTGCCAATCACCAGGGCTGTACTAAATGCCTGTGCACTCATTGCCAGGTTTCCTTCCACTGTACAATATGCCTCCCTATTGGACCAGTGTGAAACACTTCAGACAAACTGAGCTGCACCTGAGCACCATGAGCAGACCTCACTAGCAGATCTGCTCTCTGGTAGGCAGAGTACAAAATAGATTTACCTGGCAATTTTCCAGTAAGCAGAAAAGATCCACAACTATACTCTCTCACTAGCACCTACCTAGGAGGGTGCTACAGTTTATTGCATTGGTAAGTGGTAATTAACACAGAGTGCAGGAGTCAGTAGTTATGCAGAGTGCAGAGTTTAGTAGTAAGTAACACAGAATGCAGAGGTCAGTAGTATGTAACACATGGTACAGAGGTCAGAAGCAAGTAACATGGAGTGCAGACATCAGTAATAAGTAATGCAGAGTTCAGGGGGCAGTAGGAAGTAATGCATGGTTTTGACTTCAGTAGTATGCAATGCAGAGCTCAGAGGTTAGTAGTATGTAACACAGAGTGCAAAGGTCAGTAGTCGGTAACGCAGAGTGCATTGGTCAGTAGTGAGTAATACAGTGTGCGGGAGTCAGTAGTATTGCAGAGTGCAGAACTAAGTTGTAAGTAACACAGAATGCAGAGTACAAAGGTCAGTAGCAAGTAACATGGAGTGCAGACATCAGTTGTAAGTAATGCAGAGTGCAGGGGGCACTAGTAAGTAATGCATGGTTCTGACTTCAGTAGTATGCAATGCAGGGCTCAGAGGTTAGTAGTATGTAAAACAGAGTGCAAAGGTCAGTAGTAGGTAACGCAGAGTGCATTGTTTAGTAGTTAGTAATACAGTGTGTGAGAGTCAGTAGTATTGTAGAGTGCAGAACTAAGTTGTAATGGCACTTTTCCACTGCAAGTCCCGGCTCGGCTCTACTCAGCCCTGCTTGGCCCGGTTTGCTTCTCCACTGCTGGTACCGCATGGTATGGTGTTGGAATGGTTTGGTACGGTACGGTATGGTTTGCTTTTCCACTAAAGTAGTACTAAAGTTAAGTGGGTGGGATAACAATGGGGTGGGTGGGATTCTCTGACCAATCAGTGCCTAGTAGTGACTGCATGCAAAGGATTGTGGGATATGGTACCGGGTATGGTACCTCTTGGAACCACAATCGAGGTGGTACTGTTTTTGAGAGCCGTACCGTTCGGTTCCATGCAATGGAAAAGCGCCACCGTACCGAACCGTTCCTACACCAAACCATGCGGTACCAGCAGTGGAAAAGCACAAAAGCGAGCCGAACCGTTCGGTTCCATGCAGTGGAAAAGCGCCATAAGTAACACAGACTGCAGAGTGCAGAGTACAGAGGTCAGTAGCAAGTAACATGTAGTGCAGACATCAGTAGTAGGTGATGCAGATTGCAAGTTGTCAGTAGTAACACAGAGTTCAGAGGTCAGACGTATGTAATGCAGAGTGCAGGGGTCAGGGGTAAGTAATGCAGGGTTCTGATTTTAGTATTATGTAATGCAAAGTTTAGAGGTCAGTAGAATGTAACATAGAGTTCTAGACTTTGTGCAAGCTCATGTTCAAGCGGTTTGCAGACAGAGTTTGTGTCTTTAGGACGAACGTAAGCAGCAGTTCTCAATTAATAGTAGTATACACATTTAAATTGTACCATATAAGATAAATGTCTCATTCTCTAGATCCCAAAAATAATAGAAAAAAGGAACCTTTACTTGTATTGATAATTTCAATGAACATGTTGAAACAAAAAAAAAAAAGAATAGGAAAAAAGGCAACTGACCCCTTGTCTGCACATGTGCCTAGGGCCAAGGGTTCAGCAACAGGGCAGATCCCCAAAAAAAAGGGCCGGCTTGACAGGTTACTTTACAGGCAGGATAAGAACCATATATTGCATAATTGTACCAAGATATTCATTTTACTGAACATGACTCTTTGTTCAAATTTCTTTTAACAAATATATGTTGTTAATAAATCTCTATGACACGTATAAAATGACTCGCAGAGCTTTTAGTGCTGAATAGAAAAGTCATACTAATGTACACAATATTCAAAGACTCTAAAAGGGATGTCAGCACTTAAGCCATAATCAACTGGAATAGTATTTGTGGCACCCACTCTGGTTTATATATATAGTCCTTACGCAATACTTTATTGTATTATTGCATAGCGTGAACAATGTAATAGCAGTCCTTGGACAGAGGTATTGAGGGAGTCTCCTTCAGGGAGGCCACTTAAAGCCCACATGTGGAATGACTAAAAGGACCTTTGCCTGGACTCTAAGGTGACCTCAATGGGCCTTGGAGACCATACTGAAGAAGTTTCTGGTTGGAGCACACAATGAAGCATGTTTGAAGAACATTAGAAGAGGAATAGAGCCATACTGAAGTGTTGTATAGAAAACTACTTAGAGACTGTAACCCAGTTGTGTAGAGACAGAGCCCCAGGAAGACCACGGAACATAGAAATGGTTGCTGTTCTGTTTCATATGCCACTTCATGCATGGACATACTCCGGGGCATATCTGCCACGAGGCAAACAAGGCATTTTTCACTGGGGTGGCACCCATGTGGGGATGATGCCTGCAGTTGCCGGCTATTGCTTTTTTAGACCCGGCAGTCACTCTCTCTTGTAATAGCAACCGGAGCGACTCACTAGCCACTCAATTGCTATTAGAAGCAGCAGGAGGGGATGTTCCCCCACCCTCCAGCCTCTTTCCACGGCTCTCTTGGGCTTTCCCGATAGTAAACAGGAGGTGATGACATAACATCACTTCTGGTTTACTTGGAAAACCATTGGCACAGTTTTTAAAAATCTAAAGCGTTCAAAAACACAGATCTTGGTGTTCTGAGTGCTTTGAAGTGCAGAGGAGGGATTTGGGGTCTTATAGACCCCAGATCTCTTCATAAAGAGTATGCCACATGCCTATTGCAACAGTGTTAAAAAAAAAAAGAATTTAAAGTGCTTTAATGCTCGTACGCAAAGGCGAACGCGTGTCAGTCTCAAACAGCACACAAACAGTGATTGTCCCCCTGAAACAGCGATTGTCCCACAGATGTGAGGTATCACTTAGAACATTAGATCATGGGGAGTAATTCTAGCACCAGACCCCCTCTGTAAATCTAAAGTGGTAACCTGTAAAGGTGTTTAAATCGCCTCCTATGAATAGAAAAATGTACGTCCTTTGTCGCAGTTGCTTGGGCGTGTGCAATTTTAAAATGGGGAAGGACAAATTTAGATTGGGGCGCCCAATTTTAGTCTTGCCTAGGGCAACACAAAACCAAAATACACCACTGGGCATTCTTCCTTAGGCCCAGTCTGTCCAAACAGTATGGTCAGCTGCTGACGTGGCACCATCCAGTGGACTGGAACCCAATAAGATGTGCTGCATGGAAATATTCTGATAAGGAAAATGCATAGAGGAGGAAAGTGTAGAGTGAGTAGAGAGATGATAACATCAGCTTATTGCTGCTCCTTCACTGTCCAATCATAGGCCAATCACAGGCATCGCATAGTGAGCTGAACCCTTCATGATCCCCATCCCATGGTGGTGCTAGAGCCGGGCCAGCTGCCGAAAAGATTCTTGTACAGAAGTAAACATGTGAAGGAGCTTTGAAGGAGGGGTTGAGGATGAGTACAGTTGGGGTGGTTGCAGGGTTGAGGGTGATTGAGGAATGGGGCTATGTCAGAGATCAGAGCTGAGGAGGGAATTGCAGATGGAGATGCAGGATTGAGTTTTTGATGGGGATGTAGAGGTGAAATGAGCTGTGGATGGGAGGTGTAGAGGTGAATTGTGGATGGGGATGTAGAGGTGAGTTGTGGGTGGGGATGCAGAGATAAGTTGTGGATGGGAGGTGTAGAGGTGAGTTGTGTATGGGGATGCAGAGGTGAGGTGAGGATTAGAGGTTTAGAGGTGAGTTGTGGAAAGGGATGCAGAGGTGAGTTGTGGATGGGGATGCAGAGTTGAGTTGTGAATTGGGATGTAGAGATGGGTTGTGAATGGGAAGTGTAGAGGTGATTTGTGGATGGGGATGCATAGGTGAGTTGTGAATGGGAGGTGAAGCAGTGAGTTGTGTATGGGGATACAGGGGCAAGTTGTGTTTGGGGATGCAGAGGGGAGTTGTGGATGGGAGGTGTAGAGGTGACAGCCAAAAAAGGTCTTATGTGCCGCACATCACTTCAAGACCCTGTGAATATGTGAAACAACATCCTCAGCCCTGATGCTGTCATTTCATATATCCACACGGTCTTGTAGTGATGTGCCACACATAGGATCTTTTTTGTCTGTTGTATCATTGTAGTTGGGATGAGCTCTGTCCTTGCCAGCACTTCTAGCGGTGTACTACAGGAGAGGACCCGGTTGGAGCCTTGAGCGGCACCCCTTATTTGTTGTCTGGTCACAGGTGTACGGTGAGTTGTGGATGGGGATGCAGAGGTGAGTTGTGGATGGGAGGTGTAGAGGAAAGCTGTGAATGGGGATGTAAAGGTAAGCTGTGGATGGGGTGCAGAGGTGAGCTGTGGAAAGGAATGCAGCGGTGAACTGTGAATGGGACTGCAGAGGTGAGTTGTGAATGGGGATGCAGAGGTGAGTTGTGGATGGGGATGCAGAGGTAAGTTGTGGATGAGGATGCAGATGCAGAGGCGAGTTGCGGATGAGAGGTGTAGAGGGGAGTTGTGGATGGAGGAGGCAAAGGTGAGCTGTGGATGGGAATGCAGAGGTGCGTTGTGGATAGGGATACAGAGGTGAGTTGTGAATTTGAGGTATAGAGGTGATTCGTAGATGGGGATGCAGAGGTGAGTTGCAAAAATAGGGTGCAGAAGAAACTTGTGGATGGGGATGCAGGGGTGAGTTGTGGATGGGGATTAAGAGGTGAGTTGCAGATGGGGGATGCAGAGGTGAGTTGTGGATTGGAAATGTAGAGGTGAATTGTGGATGGTGAATGCAGAGGTGAATTGTGGATGGGGGATGTAGAGGTGAGTTGCGCATGGGAGGTGTAGAAGTGAGCTGTGGAAGGAGGATGCAGATGTGAGCTGTGTATGGAGGATGCAGAGGTGCACTGTGGATTGGGAATGTAGAGGTGAATTATGGATGGGGAATGCAGAGGTGAATTGGGGATGGGGGATGCAGAGGTAAGTTGCGCATGAGAGGTGTAGATGTGAGCTGTAGATGGAGGATGCAGATGTGAGCTGTGTATGGATGATGCAGAGGTGTGCTGTAGATGGGGATTCAGAACTGAGCTGTGGATGGAGGATGAAGAGGTGAGTTGTGGATGGGGATTCAGAAGTGAGTAGCAGATGGGGGATGCAGAGGTGAGTTGTGGATTGGGGATGCAGAGGTGAATTGTAAATGGGGATGCAAAGGTGATTTGTGCATGGGAGGTGTAGAAGTGAGCTTTTGATGAAGCATGCAGAGGTGAGCTGTGGATGGAGGATGCAGAGGGGAGCTGTGAATGGGGGATGCAGAGGTGAGTTGTGGATGGAGGATGCAGAGGTGAGTTATGAATGGGGGATGCAGAGGTGAGTTATGGTTGGAGGACACAAAGGTAAATTGTAGAGGGGGGGTGCAGAGGTGAGTTGTGGAGGGGGGATGCAGAGGTGAGCTGTGGATAGGGATGCAGAGGTGAACTGTGGATGGGGATGCAGAGGTGAGTTGTGGGTGAGAGGTGTAGAGGGGAGCTGTGGATAGAGGATGCAAAGGTGAGTTGTGGATGAGGGATGCAGAGGTGAGTTATGGTTGGAGGATGCAGGGGTGAGTTGTAGAGGGGGGATGCAGAGGTGAGTTTTGGATGGGGGATGCAGAGGTGAGCCGTGGATGGGGATGCAGAGGTGAGCTGTGGATAGGGATGCAGAGGTACAGTAATCTGTGAATGGGGATACAGAGGTAAGTTGTGAGTGCGAAGTGTAGAGGGAAGCTTTGGATAGAAGATGCAAAGGTGAGCTGCGGATAGAGATGCAGTGGTGAGCTGTGAATGGGGATGCAGAGGTGAGTTATGGTTGGAGGATGAAGAGGTGAGTCGTAGAGGGGGATGCAGAGGTGAGTTGTGGATGGGGATGCAGAGGTGAATTGCGGGTGAGAGGTGTAGAGGGGCGCTTTGGATGGAGGGTGCAAAGGTGTGTTTTGAATGGGGATACAGAGGTGAGTTGTGGATGGGGAGATGCAGGGGTGAGCTGTAGATAGGGGATGCAAAGGTGAGCTGTGGATAGGGATGCGTCGGTGACCTTTGGATGAGAGGTGTAGAAGGGAGCCGTGGATAGAGGATGCAAAGGTGAGCTGTGGATAGAGATGCAGTGGTGAGCTGTGGACGGGGGATGCAGAGGCGAGTTGTGGATGGGGGGATGCAGAGGGGAGCTGTGGATGGGGATGCAGAGGTGAGTTTTGGATGGGAGGTGTAAAGGTGAGCTGTGGATGGAGGATGCAGAGGTAAGCTGTGGATAGGGATGCAGTGGTGAGCTGTGAATTGGGATGCAGAGGTGAGATATGGATGGGGGGATGCAGAGGTGAGCTGTGAATGAGGGATGCAGAGGTGACCTGTGGATAGGGATGCAGGGGTGAGTTGTGAATGGGAGGTGTAGAGGTGAGCTGTGAATAGGGATGCAGAGGTGAGTTGTAGATGGTGGAGTGGAGAGGTGAGTTGTAGATGGTGGCGTGCAGAGGTGAGTTGTAGATGGTGGAGTGCAGAGGTGAGTTGTAGATGGTGGCGTGCAGAGGTGAGTTGTAGATGGTGGAGTGCAGAGGTGAGCTTTGGACAGGGGTCCACAGGTAAGCTTTGGGGTAGGGAAGGGATGCAATGTTGATGTTGCTAGTGTTGCTATTGGCATCCAAAGCAGCAGCCTTCACACAGATAAGTGACCTGACCCTATTACATCAGGTTATAAATCCCTACACTGCTTTGTTGATCAGTACGGACTGCCGACAGGCTAAATGTAAACAAAGCAGTCTTTATTCAGGTGATGACAGGTCTCCCACATGGAGAAAGAAATACCAGAGGTTACCGTTTAAAACTGGACCTAATAAAAGAGTTTATGCCCTTGAAAATACCAGCTTTTCTTAAACGGGGGGGGAGACAAAATTCGGCGAGCATTTGGCGCTGTGGGCGAGGACTGCGAAAAGTGTTTACCTATTACATCTAACCTAAAATAAACACGCATAAGATGAGGTCCCAGATACCTAGAGAATTTCAATTCCGACGACTGTCTGAAATGCCACCGCGGATGTCGCCGCCGCGACTTTCCTAATGTCCCCCCGTTCTATTACTTCCCCCGTTGATACAGATCAAAGATTTACGCCGCGGCCCAAACTAATGTATTTTCATAGTTCCGCGTGTGACTTTGGTGGGCTATCAGACAAATAAATGGTTTTTACATGATGGGATGTAGAAATGCCTACAGCGGCTTTGGAGATATGGAAAAATGTAAATCTCTCCTACTGTTTCACTAGATTATTTCAATTCTCACTGTTTCCCATGTTAATAGACTTCCGTGCCACTGACAGTATTTTATTTTAAAACAGGTCCTTGCTTCTTTTTTTTTTTTTTTTTTTTTTTACCGTCTCTCCCGTTGAAAAGAAATAAAGATTGTTGAAAGCTCAGACCGTGAGCAATGTCTTGTGTTCCTGAGCTGGAGAACAAAAATTACTTAATCCATCATTTGCACATGGAGGTACAGGAAGAAGGATGTTGTCATACTTTGCTTTATTTCTCAGCTGTTTGATAGGGAACCGGGGTGATTGATAGGCCTGATGGTCCGGAGTGCCGAGACAAATGTAGTGTTACCGGGGACAGGAGAAGATAGCATCTAAATAGGAAACTGGAGTGTGGATGAGGGATGCGGCCTGGGATCCACTTAGCATGACATAATGGATTTTTAGTAAAATTAAAGCCGTCACTCAAATGACACGTACATTTCATAGATTAACCCGGTCGGCTGTGCCGGAGGGGGCGTCTTCCGTTGGGTTTCAGTTTGAATGAGTTTAAAAACTGAACTCCAGGCAAGCAGCTAAGTACACAGATAATATGCAAAGAGGAGAGTTTGTTTAACTTATCAAAGGATTTGTATTACTGTTCATCCAGTACTGGGATTTACACAGCTCTGCTTCTCAAAACAGCTGCTCAATGTTGCTGTAGTGCTGCATTATTATCAGTTACGGCTCCTTTACACTTGCTTCAAAATGTGGCATTCTGAATGCCAATCAAAGCGCCTGTCATAAAATAAAATGGTTACCTTACAGCCCTGTTTACACGTTGTGTTTGCTTTGCTTCAAACATGGTAATCCATGTCACTTTCTTGGTGCTCCAAAGTGTCTCCAAAGCCTCCTGTCAGAGAACGGTTCACCGAAGAATTGGCACATCTGCTAATGCTCAGAATCTCAGATTGTGGGCATCTAGGCCAGCGCAAATGCGCATGCGCAGTCACAAATGGCTGTGAACAGCGCCAGGGCGAATGCAATGCGTGACAGATTCTGGCACTCTGTGGCCTATTTAAACCTAGCAGCTTGATCCATTAGTTGCTGGATGATCTTCCTCCCCCGTGTGTTTCTGAGCTTCTGTTCCTGCTACTATTGGATTTCCTGTTACCTGTTGCGGCTTGCCTTTGACCTGTCCTTGTCTCCACTCCTGGCTTTGACCCTCAGCTTGCTCCATTGACCCCGCTTCTGTCAGCTGATCTGTGTATGACCTTTGGCTGCTGCTTGATCACCAGTGTATGTCTTGAAGGGGGTTTGGTGCCTCAAGCCAAAGAAAGTGGGACTTTATTAGCTTAGTAAGACAATGTATGTAAAATTATAACAATTTACTGAAAATTAAAAAAAATAGAACAGAAGATAATAACACTCTGTCATGTGTTTGGGTTATAGACCCATTTGTGAGGGTGAAGTAAGTTTAGAAATAAGTGACACGGTGATATGGTGACATATGAATATATCTCTCTGCTATTCCATGCTTGAAGATTCAGCCTGGGGTCTGCAGGGAGGGAATATCCTGTTTTTCCTACGCGTTTCGGCTTACAAATACAGCGCCTTTATCAAGGAAGGTTTGTTCACCATATCTGTAAGTATAGTAGGTAAAAAAAAATCAAGCCTGAATCAAACCTGAATCTTCAAGCATGGAATAGCAGAGAGATATATTCATATGTCACCATATCACCATATCACCGTGTCACTTAATCTAAACTTAGTTCACTCTCACAAAACGTACTTCCCCCTCACAAATGGGTCTATAACCCAAACACATGACAGAGTGTTATTATCTTCTGTTCTATTTTTTTTAATTTTCAGTAAATTGTTATAATTTTACATACATTGTCTTACTAAGCCCATAAAGTCCCACTTTGGCTTGAGGCACCAAACCCCCTTCGAGACATTTACCAGGGATGTTGGCTAAACCCACTGCCTAGGTTGGGAACCACACCTTTGATTACCAGTGTATGAACCTGGCTGACTTTGCTTGCTGCTTTACCCCTGGCTGATATTCCGTGTATGACTATTGGCCTGGCTCCAGACCCTGCTTCCGGCTCTCCCTTCTGCCAAGTCTCATCTGGTACATCTGAGGGACTCCTGCCCAGCAGGGCATCCTGCTTGTCCAGCCGCCATCCAGCGGACATCTCCTCATCCTGTCGCAGCTGGCAACCCCTGCTTCTTTGGGCATAGCACTCCCTGTTACCACCTTCAGGGGTGCCCTTTACTCAGCCGCAAAGGAAGCCCTCTAAGCACTTCAGGCTCCGGACAGGTACGTTACACCCCCATAGTAATCTATGACAACGTTCGCCTACAGCACCTGCAGCTTTTGAGGGGCTTTTATTCACAGTTAGCTTTGCTTTGTTTTGGAGGTATGGCAGGTATGAGATTTCCCAGGATGCACTGGGAAACCAACAAGTGAACCAGAAAGACATCACCAGCTGTCACTTCCGCTTAATGTGTATATATTCTTGAAGGGTCTGGTTGGTGCAGACGTCACATTTGGTGTGCAGCATGAAGCAGCAGGAAGGTGAGCGGGATCTGGAAATGAGCAGAGCAATTAGCAGATTGCACAGATTTCTGGCTCCCAGGTGTCTTCTATAGAGTTAACGAGCTGAGATTAGGATCACTCTCTTAAAGGGAGTGCTCCTAATTTCAGCTTGTTACCTGTATAAAAGACACCTGTCCACAGAAGCAATCAATCAATCAATCAGATTCAAATCTCTCCACCATGGCCAAGACCCAATTGCTGTCCAGGGATTTCAGGGACAAGATTGTAGACCTACATGAGGCTAGAATGGGCTATAAGACCATCGCCAAGCAGCTTGGTAAGGGGGTGACAACAGTTGGTGCGATTATTGGAAAATGGAAGAAACATACAATAACTGTCAATCTCCCTCGGTCTGGGGCTCCATGCAAGATCTCACTTCTTGGAGGTTCAATGATCATGAGAACAGTGAGGAATCAGCCCAGAACTACACGGGAGAATCTTGTCAATGATCTCAAGGCAGCTGGGACCATAGTCACCAAGAAAACAATTGGTAACACACTATGTCGTGGGGGACTGAAATCCTGCAGCGCCCATAAGGTCCCCCTGCTCAAGAAAGCACATCTACAGGCCCATCTGAAGTTTGCTAATAAACATCTGAATGATTCAGAGGAGAACTGGGTTATAAGTATTGTGGTCAGATGAGGCCAAAATCGAGCTCTTTGGTATCAACTTAACTTACCGTGTTTGTAGGATGAGGAATGCTGCCTATGACCCCAAGAACACCATCCCTGCCGTCAAACATAGAAGTGGAAACATTATGCTTTCGGGGTGTTTTTCTGCTAAGGGGACAGGACAACTTCATCGCATCAAAGGGATGATGGATGGGGTCATGTACCCTCAAATCTTGGGTGAGAACCTTCCCTCAGCCAGGGCATTGAAAATGGGTCATAGATGGATATCCCAGCATGACAATGACCCAAAACACATGGCCAAGGCAACCAAGGAGCCAAGGCTCAAGAAGAAGCACATAATAAGGTCCTGGAGTGGCCTAGCCAGTCTTCAGACCTTAATCCCATAGAAAATATGTGGAGGGAGTTACCAAACATCAGCCTCAAAACCTTAATGACTTGGAGAGGACCTGCAAAGAGGAGTGGGACAAAATCCCTCCTGAGATGTGTGCAAACCTGGTGGCCACTCGTTAAAATGCAAATCAATTCATAACTTTTTTGAAACTTTTTTCTGGATTTATTTGTTGTTATTCTGTCTCTCACTGGTAAAATAAACCTACCATTAAAATTATAGACTCATCATTTCTTTGTCAGTGGGCAAACGTACAAAATCAGCAGGAGATCAAATACTTTTTTCACTCACTGTGGGATCTCTTAGTAGATGGAATAGGGAAGGATTCCAACTAAGGAAAAGATTTTGGCCTGCCATATACTTCAATTTGATTTATTTAACCACTTCAGCTCCGGAAGGTTTTACCCCCTTAATGACTAGCCCATTGTTTGCGATTCGGCACTGCGTTATTTTAACAAAAAATTGCGCAGTCTTGCGACGCTGTACCCAAATAAAATTGATGTCCTTTTTTCCCCACAAATAGAGCTTTCTTTTGATGGTATTTGATCACCTCTGCGGTTTTTAGATTTTGCACTATAAACAAAAAAAGAGCAATAATTTTAAAACATTCCCAATAAAAAAATTTAAAAAATCAAATTTTTTTATCAGTTTAGGCCAATTTGTATTCTGCTACATATTTTTGGTTAAAAAAATCCCAAAAAGCGTATTTTAATTGGTTTGAGCAAAAGTTATAGCGTTTACAAACGACAGGATAGATTTTTGTTTTTTTATTTATTTTTTTGTTTTTATTAGTAATGGCGGCGATCAGCATTTTTTAGCGGGACTGCAACATTGCGGCAGACAGATTTGGCCCCTAACTGACATTTTTGACACTTTTTGGAGACCAGTGACATTAATACAGTAATCAGTGCTAAATAATATGCACTGTTATTGTATAAATGACACTGGCAGGGAAGGGGTTAACACTGGGGGTAATCAAAGGGGTTAATGTATGCCTAAATATGCTTGCTGACTGTGTGGGGGAAGGGCTCTGTGACAGGCACAGAGAAATCGAAGTTTCAGCTTAGCTGAAACCTCTGATCTCTCCCTGCCTGTCTGACAGAAGACTCGCCTGCTTTGTTTACATAAGCAGGCAGGTCTTCTGTCAGTTTATCTGACGATCGCAGGAGGTCGGCGGCAATCGCCGCCGCTCCTCCCGAGGCCCGCCTCCCGCTGTGTCTGAACACAGCGGGAGCGTGGCTCTGGTGCACGAGATTATGTAGTACTACGTGATTTTGCGCAACCGAGCCGCCCTGCCGCAGTAATACTACGATGGCGATGAAAATTGTAATCATTATTATTTCCAAATTGTTGTATCAGTAGCCATTCAGCATGTAGAAATTATTTCTAAATTCTAACAGGTTTCAATTAGGTTCCTTGGTGACCTGCGCATGCTCACTGTTTTGCTGGTGGCCGGAGCAGATGGCGGTGAAGCATCTAATACATAGGCTGTTGAATGAAGAACTTGAAACCTATATAAGATTTGTATAGACGGAGCCCAGCGCACAAGCTGATGATCTCATACCATTATTTTTATCTTCATACATTGATAATTAATTTGTCTGACATGGTATTGATTTTGTGCCTCTTGTTTTATTGACAGTGTTTTCTGTTTAATGTAGAAATGGCAAGCCTCCCATTACTGCGGTTCCAAATGAAAACACCGGTCTATGAGTTACGGGCACAGACAAACTGACCTTCTCAGAAAGAGTTCTTCTAAATCATGCCGAATGAGTCCACAGACAGACTGGGATCACTTCACCCCATTGCCAGTTCAAGGGTTCCACATTAAAGGCCCATTAACGCTTTTCAAAAAATTAGCAAATAACAAATGAACAAACCTCTTTTTAGACATTTTATTACTTTTTGTTAATTTTTTTTAATTCTTTAAATATTTATAATTATTTGACATAATTCTAATGTTAGGTAGGTGGGACGTAAAAAGAAAACTGCACATCAAACTTATCATTTTAGAAAATTAACAAATATGCAAATAAACAAACAACAAATACACATTTTTTAGATAAATTATTTTTTGTATTACTTTTGGTGTTTATATTTTTTTGACTCGGAGTATATAAATTTCCCTGATTCTGATGTTAGGTAGGTGGGGCTTAGAGGAAAACTCCATTCTCTGTATTTCTCTGGAGAAAATTAACATAATACAAATATGCAAAGAAACAAACAACAAATGAACAAACTTTTTTTAGATATACAGTTAGGTCCATATATATTTGGACACAAGCACAATTTCCATACTTTTGGCTCTGTATGGCACCAGAATAAAACTTAAAAACGAAACAATCCAAATGAATGTTGCAGACTTTCCACTTTAATTCAAGGGGTTGAACATAAATATCAAGTACAATTTTTAGGGAACTGCAAACATTTTTATACACAGCTCCCCCCCCCCCCCTCCATTTTTAGGGGCTCAAATGTAATTGGACAAATGAATATAATCATAAATAAAGTGTTAATTTTTAATATTTTGTTGAGAATCCTTTACAGGAAATGACTGCCTGAAGTCTGGAACCCTTGGACATTACCAAAGACTGGGTTTCCTCCTTTCTGATGCTTTGCCAGGCTCAAACTGCAGCTGTCTTCAGTTGTTCTTTGTTTGTGGGTCTTTCTGTCTTTAGTTTTGCCTTCAGCAAGTGAAATGCATGCTCAATTGAGTTGAGATCAGGTGATTGACTCGGCCATTGCAGAATATTCCTATTCTGTTACTTCAAAAGCTCCTGGGTTGCTTTTGCGGTGTGTTTTGGATCACTGTCCATCTGTACTGTGAAACCCCATCTAATCAACTTTGCTGCATTTTGGCTGAATCTGGGCTGACAGTATACTGTATCTCTAAACACTGCAGAATTCATCCGGCTGCTTCTGTCTTCTGTCACATCATCAATAAACACCAATGACCCAGTGCCACTGGAAGCCATGCATGCCCATGTCATTACACTGCCTCCACCATGTTTTACAGATGACGTTGTGTGCTTTGGATCATGAGCTGTCCAAGCCTTCTCTACATTTTTTTTCCCGTCATTCTGGTACAGATTAATCTTAGTTTCATCCATCCAAAGAAAGCTTTTCCAGAACTGGTCTGGCTTTTTTAGATGTTTTTTTGGCAAAGCCTAATCTGGCATTTCTATTCTTCAGGCTTATGAATGGCTTACACCTTGTGGTAAACCCTCTGTATTTGCTCTCATGAAGTCTTCTCTTGATTGTAGACTTTGACAATGATACACCCACCTCCTGGACAGTGTCCTTTACTTGTCTGGATGTTGTGAATGGGTTTTTCCTTTCCATAGATGGGATCCTGCGATCATCCACCACTGTTGTCTGCTGTGGACGTCCAGGCCTTTTTATGTTACTGAGCTCACCAGTGCATTCTTCTTCCCTCAGAATGTACCAAACTGTTGATTTGGCCACTCCTAATGTTACTGCCATCTCTTTGATGGATTTGTTTCCTATTTGAAGCCTTACAATGGTCTGTTTCGCTTACATGGACAGCTCCTTTGAACACATGATGTAGGTTCACAGCAAAAGATTCCAAATGCAAATACCACACTTAGAATCAACTCCAGACCTTTTACCTACTTAATTGATGAAGAAATAACAAATGAGTAGCTCACACCTGTCCATGAAACAGCTTGATACAATTTGGTAAATATCTGAGACCTGTGTCCAAATATATATATGGACCTAACTGTATGTTTTAAATTTGTATTACTTTTGTTTTTTACAATTCTTTAATTATAAACCTATAATTTCCCCTAATTCTAATATTAGGTAGGTGGGGCTTAAAAGAAAACTCCCCAGCAAGCTTTTTACTCGAGAAAATGAACACATGCAAATAAATAAACAACAAATAAAAAAAATGTAGATAAATATTTTATTTTTTTTATTATTTCTGGTGTTAATAATTTCTTGATTTTGAATTGATAACTTTCCCTGATTCTGATGGTAGGTAGGTGGGGTTTAAAGGAGAGCTCCACTCCAAACTTGAGAAAATAAATATGCACATAAACAAACAAAAAATGAACAAACTTTTTAGATGCATGTTTTAATTTTTTTTTTTTTTATTACCTTTGGTTTTTACAATTCTTGAATTCTGAGCCTATCATTTTCCATGATTCTGATGTTAGGTAGGTGGAACTTAAAATAAATATCCACATCAAGCTTTTTGCCTGAAACAATTAACAAATATACCAATAAACAAGCAACATATAAACATTATATATATATATATATATATATATACTGTATATATATAATTGTTTTTGGTGTTTAAATTCCTTGACTCTGAGTCTGAATCTATAATTTTCCCTGATTCTGATATTAGATAGGTGGGGTTTAAAGGAAAACTCCACTCCAAGCTTTTTAGTCAAGAAAATAAAAAATAAAAAATATTCAAATAAGCAGACATTTTTTTAGATACATGTTTTATTTTTATTATTATTATATTTTTTTTTAACATTCAATGATTCCAATTTTTTAGATTTTATGATTCTAATGTTAGGTAGGTGGGGTTGAAGAGAACACTCCACACCAAGATTTTAACCTGAGAAAATTAGCAAACATATAACTAAATATAACATTTTTTAGGTATATGCTTTATTTTTTTATTACTTTCAAACAAACAATCAATAAACTTTTTTTTTTAGATGCCTGTTTTTTTCTGATGTTAGGTGGAGCTTAAAAGAAACCTCCACACAAGGCTTTTTGCCTGAAAAAAACTAACAAATATGCAAATAAACTAACAACAAATAAACATTTTATAGATATATATTTTATATATATTTATTTATTTATTATTATTATTTTTTTATTATTATTTTTGGTGTTTATAATTTCTTGATTCTGATTCTTGAATTCACCCTGATTTAGGTAGGTGGGGCTTAAAAGAAAAGTTCCACCCCAAGCTTTTCACCTGAGAAATAAACAAATAAACACATGTGCAAATAAACCAACAACAAATAAAAATGTTTTGTATCACTTTTGGTATTTATACTGTAATTCCTCGATTGTGAGTCATTTATTTCTCTGTTTCCTAAGTTAGGTAGGTGGGGCTTAATTGAAAACTCAATTTTCTTTACAACAATTGATACATATAATTAAAGTGGACCTAGCATCAAATATGTGTTCATGTTAAAGTGGAACTATGGCCAAAATCAATAAATGACATATATGATGAAATCTGTCAATTGCATTAACACTGAAGTATTTTCTGATTTCCCCTGTAACATAGATAACCGCTTGCTGCCCGTCCACAGTACATTTACTGATGCAGGTCAGCATGGGCAGGCTGGATCACGTACATGTTATCATTAATGCAGAACTGTACTGCATATGAGCACCACAAACCAAAAACGCCATTCTATTTATTTTAATATTCAAAGCAGGATCTTGGCAAACTTCTTATAGCCTAGGCCATCTTTATGTAGAGCAACAATTCTTTTTATTCAGATCCTCAGAGAGTTCTTTGCCATGAGGTGCCATGTTGAACTTCCAGTGACCTGTATGAGAGAGTGAGAGTGATAACACCAAATTTAAGTGAGACCTTGTACCACCAACGAGTCACATGACACAACGGAGGGAAAATGGCTAATTGGGCCCAATTTGGTCATTTTCACTTAGGGGTGTACTTACTTTTGTTGCCAGCTGTTTAGACATTAATGGCTGTGTGTTGAGTTGTTTTTAGGGGACAGCAAATTTACACTGTTATACAAGCTTTACACTCACTACTTTACATTGTAGCAAAGTGTAATATCTTAAGTGTTGTCACATGGAAAGATATAATAAAATATTTACAAAAATGTGAGGGGTGCATTTACT
Organism: Pelophylax lessonae; assembly: GCF_965119305.1. Lineage (NCBI taxonomy): Eukaryota > Metazoa > Chordata > Amphibia > Anura > Ranidae > Pelophylax > Pelophylax lessonae. The sequence goes on from NC_138780.1 coordinate 169,884,674, forward strand.
TTTGTGAGATACTGTAAGTTCTATTCCAATGTTGTAAAGTGCAATAATAGTCCATTTGTTGATTATACAGAGAAAAAAAGGTCTTTCTGTGCAATCAATTTCAATTTCCGAAGTGCAGAGTGCTCAAATGTGCTCCTTATAAAAGTTGGCCGCTTACCCTACATAGTGGATCCCGAATAGGGATCATATGAGCCTGTATTCCGTGCGACACTGCGTGTTACCAATATCAGTGGATATCCCGGATCACAAACTCTGTATATACAAATGGCTAGAAATGACTTTTAATCTTCCTTCAGTTGCTCATCAGCAGTAATCATACAACGCAAGCAGGGAGAATCTCATAGTGTAATATAGCATGCATTTATTAAAAAACGATCTTTTAGTCTAAAGCTCACTTTTGTTTACTTTGATGTAAGGGAACAAGATAGTTTTTTAATAAATGTGGGCAGTGCCGGGTGGAAAACACAGGCTCGTATGATCCCTGTAATTCGGGATCCACTATGTGGGGTAAGCGGCCAACTTTTATAAGGAGCATCTTTGAGCACTCTGCACTTTGGAAATTGATTGCACATTACAACCTTTGATGTAGGACTTATGTTTTGTGAACAATTTTTTGAATTTTTTGCTCTATATTTGCACTTTTTTTTCATTAACCACTTTAAGACCGGAAGGATTTGCCCCCTTAATGACCAGGCCCTATTTTGTGATTCGGCACTGCGTTACTTTAACGGACAATTGCGCGGTCGTGCAAAGCTTTTCCCCAATAAAATTGATGTCCTTTTTTCCCCACAAATAGAGCTTTCTTTTGGTGGTATTTGATCACCTGTGCAATTTTTATTTTTTGCGCTATAAACAAAAAAATAGCGACAATTTTGAAGAAAATATATATATTTTTCACATTCTGCTATATGACATTCTCAAAAAAAAAAAAATGTAAAAATCAAAACTTTTTAACATTTTAGGCCAATTTGTTTTCTGCTACATATTTTTGGTAAAAAAAAAATTGCAATAAGCGTATTTTGATTGGTTTGCGCAAAAGTTATCGCGTCTACTAACTACGGGAAAGATTTATGTCATTTTTATTGCTTTTTTACTAGTAATGGCGGCGATCTGCAATTTTCTGCGGGACTGCGACATTGCGGCGGACAGATCGGACCCCTGACTGACATTTTTGACACTTTTGGGGGGACCAGTGACATTACTACACTAATCAGTGCTACAAATAGGCACTGTTACTGTAATAATGCCATTTGAGGGGGAGGGGGTTAACCCTGTGGGTGATCAAGGGGTTAAATGTGAGCCTAGGGGAGTGTTTCTAACTGTATGGGGGTTGGGCTTTTGAAATGATCATAGAGACATGTGATCCTATATAGAAGGATCACAGGTGCACTGTGATCATTCCAGAGAGAAGAACGGTCAGCTGTGTTTACAACAGCTGACCGTCCTTCTCTCTCAGCGGGGAGCGATCGCGGGTGTCAGGCGGCAATCGGAGCCGCCGGCCACATGCATCAGAGTCCCTGCTGCGTGGCTTTTGAAATGACCATAGAGACTTGTGATCCTATATAGAAGGATCACAGGGGTCTATGACCATTCCAGGGAGAAGAACGGTCAGCTGTGTTTACAACAGCAGACCGACCTTCTCTCTCAGTGGGGAACGATCGCGGGTGTCAGGCGGCAATCAGAGCCACCTGACACAGGCATCGGCTTCTCCGCTGGCGATCGGGGACGCTCACCCCCTAGCTGCCACCAAGCGAGCAATGTATCCATACGTTGTTTTGCCTGCACGAGCCACCCTGCCCCTGTATATATATTGTAAGCGGTCAGCAAGTGGTTAAGGTGATACATACATATAGATGTATATATATATATATATATTGTGATTAATTTTTTTTACACATGTTTATTCAACTATTAGAAGGACAGCACACTATTGTTTGTAAAAGGTGTACAGTATAGTATGCACTCAATATATTCTGTAATATTCTAACTCAAAATACTTGGTCGGGGCTCCTTTTGCACGATTTACTGCATCAATGCTGCGTGGCATGGAGGAGATCAGCCTGTGGCACTGCTGAGGTGTTATGGAAGCCCAGGTTGCTTTGATAGTGGCCTTCAGCTCATCTGCATTGTTGGGTCTGGTGCCTCTCTATGAGATGTACGTGTACAGCTGTCACATGATCCATTTTTTTCCCAGCCTGCCTTTACACACACATGAACTTTAATGGCATCCCAGTCTTAGTCCGTAGGGTTCAATATTGAGTTGGCCCACCCTTTACAGCTATAACAGCTTCAACTCTTCTGGGAAGGCTGTCCACAAGGTTTAGGAGTGTGTCTATGGGAATGTTTGACCATTCTTCCAGAAGCGCATTTGTGAGGTCAGGCACTGATATTGGATGAGAAGGCCTGGATTGCAGTCTCTGCTCTAATTCATCCCAAAGGTGTTCTATTGGGTTGAGGTCAGGACTCTGTGCAGGCCAGTCAAGTTCCTCTACCCCAAACTCGTTCATCCATGTCTTTATGGACCTTGCTTTGTGCACTGGTCCAAATCATTTAGTGGAGAGGGGGAATTATGGTGTGGGGTTGTTATTCAGGGGTTGGGCTTGGCCCCTTAGTTCCAGTGGAGGGAACTCTTAAGGCGTCAGCATACCAAGACATTTTGGACAATTTCATGCTCCCAACTCTGTGGGAACAGTTTGGGGATGGCCCCTTCTTGTTCCAACAGGACTGCGCACCAGTGCACAAAGCAAGGTCCATAAAGACATGGATGAGCCAATTCGGGGTGGAGGAACTTGACTGGCCTGCACAGAGTCCTGACCTCAACCCGACAGAACCCCTTTGGGATGAATTAGAGCACAGACTGCGAGCCAGGCCTTCAAATCCAACATCAGCGCCTGACCTCACAAATATACAGCAGGGATATATAATCCAGGAGAGAGACAGAACTGCAATCTGCCTATGTAAACAAAGCAGATCACCGCATTAGACAGGGAAGGGATAGATTCTGTGTCCCAGCAAAGCAGGGAATAAATTTAATGTCTTCTCCTAATAAAAGCACCTCCACTACAGTATCGTAAAACACTGGCTAGTCACACATTTAACCCTTTGATCGCCCCTAATGTTAACCCCTTCCCATCCCGTGTCATTAGTACAGTGACAATGTATATTTTTAGCACTGATCAGTGTATTAATGTCACTGGTCCCCAAAAAGTGTCAGTTAGTGTCAGAATGCCCGCCGCAATATCAGAGTCCCACTATAAGTCACTGATCGCCACTATTTCTAGTAAGAAATAAGTAAATAAAAATTCATAGAAATATCCCATAGTTTGTAGACACAATAACTTTTGTGCAAACCAATCAATATACACTTAGTGGTGGTTCTTTTTGCCAAAAATATGCAGCAGGATACGTTAGCCTAAACTGATGAAGAAATTTTTTTTTTTTTTTTTTTATTGAATGTTTGATAGCAGAATGTAAAAAAACATTTTTTTTTTTTTCAAAATTGTATTCAGAAAGTAAAAAATATTGTTTTTTTTTTTCAGATAAATGACATAAATCTTTCCCGTAGTTAGTAGACGCGATACATTTTGCGCAAACAAATCAAAATATGCTTATTGCGATTTTTTTTTTACCAAAAATATGTAGCAGAAAACAAATTGGCCTAAAATGTAAAAAAATTTAGATTTTTACTTAATTTTTTTTTTTTTTTTTTGAGAATGTCATATAGCAGAATGTGAAAAATATATTTTTTTTTTTCAAAATTGTCGCTCTATTATTGTTTATAGCGCAAAAAAAAAAACAAGAAAACGCAGAGGTGATCAAATACCATCAAAAGAAAGCTCTATTTGTGGGGAAAAAAAGGACATCAATTTTATTTAGGTACAGAGTCACACGATTGTGCAATTGTCAGTTAAAATGATGCAAAAAATCGCCTGGTCACAAAGGGGGGGAGGTAGAGGGGGGGGTAGAGGGGGAGTAGAGTCTTCCGGAGGTCAGTTGGTTAAACGTGCCTAAAAAACGTGGCTATAGGCGCATTTTTGATGCTTCTTTTTTCCTGGCATTTAGAAGAACTGGATGTCACCTATAAATGTTCCGTTTATTGATCATCTGAGGGCGCTATACCGTACGTGGCACTTGTCAAGTGGTAGACTTTAGTATATAAAAGGAAAGCAAGGATGTGTTCCCTGTACGGCAGCGTGCGATCTCTGCGCTGAAGTGGATATGGCTTCCTGTTGCTCGTGTAGGTGGAATTAGAGAAGCGGTATTGACATATTCCATTAAACGTCTAGTGCCCTCTTCACTGCTAAACGGAGCATCCAGGTACATAGGAACACGACTCCTGAATGTCAGAATAAACCAGAACACACATCACAATATTTAATCACTTCTGGACCGGAAGGATTTACCCCCTTAATGACCAGACCATTTTTTTGCGATCTGTCACTGCGTTACTTTAACTGACAATTGCGCGGTCGTGCGATGATGTACCCAAATAAAATTAATGTCCTTTTTCCCCACAAATAGAGCTTTCTTTTGGTGGTATTTGATCACCTGTGCGATTTTTATATTTTTGCAAAACAAAAAAGAGCGACAATTCTGAAAAAAAAAATATAAATATATATATATATATATATTTTTTTTTTTTTTTTACTTTCTGCTATATAACATTTCCAATAAAAAATAAATAAAATCTAATTTTTTTCATAATTTTTGGCCAATTTGTATTCTGCTACATATTTTTGGTTAAAAAAAATCCCAATAAGTGTATATTGATTGGTTTGCGCAAAAGTTATCGAGTCTACAAACTAGGGGAAAGATTTATGTCATTTTTATTTTTTTTTATTTTTTTACTAGTAATGGCGGCGATCAGCGATTTTTAGCGGGACTGCGACATTGCGGCACCTAACTGACATTTATAACACTTTTGGGGGTACCAGTGACATTACTACAGTAACCAGTGCTAAAAAATATGCACTGACACTGGCAGGGAAGGGGTTAACACCAGGGGCGATCAAAGGGTTAAATGTGTCCCTAGGGGGTGCTTTCTAACTGTGTGGGGGATGGGCTTGCTGCATGAACACAGGGACCTGTGTTCCTAAATAGGAGGAACACAGCAGCCCTGTGTTCATAACTGACAGAACAGCAGTCTGCTGTGTTTACATCGGCAGACCGCAGTTCTGTCTCCACGGGGAGCGATCGCAGGTGCCCGGCGGAACCGCTGATTTTGCTTTCCCTTTGGCGAATGGGCGTCGTCTTGCGTGAGAGAGCTGACCTGCAGCTGTAAAACTACGGCGGCTGGTCAGTAAGTGGTTAAAGTAATACCGATGTCAGGGAACAACAATCTAAATTTGATTTAAAGGGACACTATTTGCACCCACTGCTGTCCATCAAATTCAGTTAGCCAATCAGGAGACAGAGGGGGTGGGGCCAAACAGCAGCTCCGTGTCTGAATGGACACACAGAGCTGAAGCTCGCCTCAGGTGCCCCCATAGACAGCTGCTTGCTGTGGGGACACTCGTTAGGAGGGAGGGGCCAGGAGCTCCAGCCAGGGACCAGAGAAGAGGAGGATCGGGGCTGCTCTGTGCAAAACCAACTGCTCAGAGGAGGTAAGTATGACATGTAGGCTATTGTAATAGGAAAAAAAAGCAAGATTTTACAATCAATTTTAAGATGAACTCCAGGGAACAAAAACTTTAATTTAAATACACTGTATTCCTCAATAACCGCCAGGCCTGCTGTCAGAATATACGGAGCCCCATACAGCCTACCAGACAGGACCTCCCCCTCTTTTTCCTTATATATTTTATTTACCAACCTTGTTGGGCGACCTTTGGTAAAATATCAGGGGTGTAATATCAGGGGTGTAATATCAGGGGTGTAATATCAGGGGTATAATATCAGGGGTGTAATATCAGGGGTGTAATATCAGGGGTATAATATCAGGGGTGTAATGTCAGGGGTGTAATATCAGGGGTGTAATATCAGGGGTATAATATCAGGGGTATAATATCAGGGGTGTAATATCAGGGGTATAATATCAGGGGTGTAATATCAGGGGTATAATATCAGGGGTGTAATATCAGGGGTGTAATATCAGGGGTATAATATCAGGGGTGTAGTATCAGGGGTATAATATCAGGGGTGTAATATCAGGGGTATAATATCAGGGGTGTAATATCAGGGGTGTAATATCAGGGGTATAATATCAGGGGTGTAGTATCAGGGGTATAATATCAGGGGTGTAATATCAGGGGTGTAATATCAGGGGTATGATATCAGGGGTGTGATATCAGGGGTGTAATATCAGGGGTGTAATATCAGGGGTATAATATCAGAGGTGTAATATCAGGGGTGTAATATCAGGGGTATAATATCAGGGGTGTAATATCAGGGGTGTAATATCAGGGGTATAATATCAGGGGTGTAGTATCAGGGGTATAATATCAGGGGTGTGATATCAGGGGTGTAATATCAGGGGTGTAATATCAGGGGTATAATATCAGGGGTGTATTATCAGGGGTGTAATATCAGGGGTATATTATCAGGGGTGTATTATCAGGGGTGTAATATCAGGGGTATAATATCAGGGGTGTAATATCAGGGGTGTAATATCAGGGGTATGATATCAGGGGTGTGATATCAGGGGTGTAATATCAGGGGTGTAATATCAGGGGTATAATATCAGAGGTGTAATATCAGGGGTGTAATATCAGAGGTGTAATATCAGAGGTGTAATATCAGGGGTATAATATCAGGGGCAGAGGCGTAACTAGGACCTTCAGGGCCCCGGTGCAAGGAACCATGAAGGGCCCTTCGAACCCCTGGCCGGGGGGCCCTTCCCTTCAAGCCTGGGGCTCTTCCCACTGATCCTGGGGTCCTTTACTCACCTTGCGGGGCCCTTTATTACAGTCCCACAGCGGGACCCTTTCACAAATTCTGCAGTGGACCCCTTCCTGCCATCTTGGGGCCTGCAGCTATAGGAGGAAAAAGGAGGACAGTGATTTCTCTACATGCTGCCCCCGCCACCTCTCCTATCCAGGTGTACAGGGGAGCTGCACAGGCCCCCTGGAGCAGGGGGCCCGGTTGCGATTGCAACCCCTGCAACCCCTGTAGTTACGCCCCTGATCAGGGGTATAATATCAGGGGTGTAATATCAGAGGTGTAATATCAGGGGTATGATATCAGGGGTGTGATATCAGGGGTATAATATCAGAGGTGTAATATCAGGGGTGTAATATCAGAGGTGTAATATCAGGGGTATAATATCAGGGGTATAATATCAGGGGTGTAATATCAGAGGTGTAATATCAGGGGTATAATATCAGGGGTGTAATATCAGGGGTGTAATATCAGGGGTGTAATATCAGAGGTGTAATATCAGGGGTATAATATCAGGGGTATAATATCAGGGGTATAATATCAGGGGTATAATATCAGGGGTGTAATATCAGGGGTGTAATATCAGGGGTGTAATATCAGGGGTATAATATCAGGGGTGTAATATCAGGGGTATAATATCAGGGGTATAATATCAGGGGTGTAATATCAGGGGTATAATATCAGAGGTATAATATCAGGGGTGTAATATCAGGGGTATAATATCAGGGGTGTAATATCAGGGGTATAATATCAGGGGTATAATATCAGGGGTGTAATATCAGGGGTATAATATCAGAGGTATAATATCAGGGGTGTAATATCAGGGGTATAATATCAGGGGTGTAATATCAGGGGTATAATATCAGGGGTATAATATCAGGGGTATAATATCAGGGGTATAATATCAGGGGTATAATATCAGGGGTGTAATATCAGGGGTGTTATATCAGGGGTATAATATCAGGGGTGTAATCAGACAGTCTCAGCTGCACTGGACAGTGAATGAATGAGAAGCGCTCTGAGGCTCCGAGTTCATTCACAGACTGAAGCATAGTTAACAGAGTTTACCTGGGGCTGGTACATGAGGGCCGGCTGTACTGCCTTATCAGCAGCCCTGATAATCGTGCAAGATGTAAATCCACTTTGAGTGCACCAAATTTCTTTTCCCACCCAGATATTACCTTGTAAAAGTGGCAGTGACATCATCACTGTGCTGTACATAGTCTGTGCAGAGGGCAGAGCTGTGGGAGGGGCCTGGCAGCTCCACCCATTACAGGCTGCCTACAGAAAACTAGAGGAGGGAGTAATGTAAAGGGGGACAGAGGACTCTACTGTGGGGAGGGAGTGATGTAAAAGGGGGCAAAGGACACCACTGTGGGGGGCAGTGGACACCCCTGTGGCACACTATGTGGTCTTCATGCTGTCTTTTTGTTTGGGATGTGATAGTTTTTTTTTTTTTGCTTGTTTGTTTTATTAAATCCCCCCCCCCCCCCCCCAGGGATCTTTGATTTCCTCCATGTTGTTCAGGTAGATCTTACCCTCATGAAAGGTTGCCCACCCCTGGTGTACAGAATGCCCCCAGGTTGTCATATTGCATTGAATTTTACAGAAAACGGCTTGTGTAACAATTGAATATGCTACATAATTTTTTTTATTAATTTTTAATCCCCCCCCCCAAAGGGGAGTTACCCTTTAAATGTGATTTCTGATAAGCAGTGCAGTGCCCCCCCCCCCCCCCCCCCACCACATAATGATGCCTTGAGATAAGCAGCTGGGAACACGAGGAGGTTTTTGTGAATTCTCTGTGTGCCGTACGCGGGGTTTGCCGTCCACGGGAACACAGCGCTGTAATCTCCATCATGTTTTATTTATGGGCAGCAATGCACCAGATAGGGTGTTAACAAATACAGATGATTGCTTCGGGGGCACCGACTTGTCCGGAGGTAATTAGGACAAAAGATGTTTCACTGGATGGGGATTCAGACAGGCGAGAGGAATAGAAAAAAAAAAAGGAAAAGATGGATCTACGGCAACTAAACCTAGGGGCCCTTTCATGCTGGGGCACCTAAAAATGTGCTAAGCTTTTTTATTTGTTTAGTGCGTTTCTCACACTGTATTCAAAATGCATCAGGTGTGCGATCTGCTGTGGGTGTCATCGTATCCCAAATGCAGATCGTAAATTCAGTGCATTTGGCTGCATCCAGTGTAGCCCATGGTGCAATGGCACCTTTGGCTGCACTGGATCGCACGGTACATCAGTGCGTTCTTTGTGCGATCTAGTGCCATTTCAGCCTATTCAAATGAATGGGCTAAAAAAAAAAAAAAACGCACCACACCGAATCTCACAGGAATCACACGGAAATGCAAACTGCGAACAGCATTATGTTGCCTTCTCACCACCTGTTCTAACCCTTAAAAATTGGCTGCGCCATGCTGCAAAATACCAAAGTTTGCTGCAATTTTCAACTTCAATCCAGTACTTATTTCTTCCACTAGATGTCCTCAATCTGACAGCCAGCATCATTAAACCGGAGCTCCACCCAAAAGGGGAAGTTCCGCTTCAAGCACTCCTCCCCCACAAGGGGTGGGCAGGAGGGGGTGGCTGCCCTGGGCGCAATGGTTTATTGCAGGGATGGGCGACCCTAAGGGAAGAGGGGAGGGGTGCAGTTTTGCATCTTTGCCCTGGGCTCTGGAGATCCCGACACTGCTTTGGCGGCTTATGCTGAAGTTCTCTCCTCCTTGCAATCTTCTGGGACACGTCACAGGTCCCAGAAGATTGCCCAGCCAAAAAGGAGGCGTTGCATGGCTCGCGTATGCCTCAGTGCACACCCAGCTGTGAAGCCGCAAACTGTCACAGCCGGGTCCCCCCACTTGCAATGCCGGCGCCGCGGAGAGGAGAGGGAGAGGAGCGAGGCTTTGGGCGGTCACATCGCTGGACCGTGAGACAGGTGAGTGTGTGCGGTCATCTGTATCAGATCACTTCATATTCCAGGGACTCTGATCTGAGTCCGAGGATTTCCTTCCATCTGGGGGCACCATTTGTCCATCCGCCATTAGACTCCCCCTCCCTCCCCAACTTCCGGGGCAAGAGTTGCACCTAACTACTTCCGGACCGCCCGCCGCCAACTTACTACGGCAGGCTGGCCCCCCTGCGCGAACCGACGTAGACCTACGTCGGTCGCGCGCCTGCAGCTAGGGGGAAAACGCGTGCCGCTGGTGGTGCGCTCCCGCCCCCACTCAGAAGCGGGGACTCTGATGCACGGGGCAGGCAGCTCCTATTGCCGCCTGACACCCGCGATCGCTCCCCGTTGAGAGAGAAGGACGGTCGGCTGTTGTAAACACAGCTGGTCATTCTTCTCTCTGGAATGATCACAGTGCGCCTGTGATCCTTCTATGTAGGATCACAGGTCTCTATGGTCATTCCATAAGCCCCGCCCCATACAGTTAGAAACACGCCCCTAGGTACACATTTAACCCCTTGATCACCCACAGTGTTAACCCCTTCCCTGCCAGTGTCATTATTACAGTAACAGTGCATATTTTTAGCTCTGATTACTGTAGTAATGTCACTGCCCCCCCCCCCCCCAAAAGTGTCAAAAATGTCAGTTAGGGGTCCAATCTGTCTGCCGCAATGTCGCAGTCCTGCAAAAAAGCGCATATCAACGCCATTACTAGTAAAAAAAAAAAAAAATAAAAATGACATAAATCTTTCCTGTAGTTTGTAGATGCAATAAATTTTGCGCAAACCAATCAAAATACACTTATTGCAATTTTTTTTTTTTTTGTACCAAAAATATGTAGCAGAAAACAAATTGGCCTAAAATGTTAAAAAATTTAGATTTTTAATTTTTTTTTTTGGGGGGGAATGTTATATAGCAGAATGTGAAAATTATTGTTTTTTTTTTTTTTTTAAATTGTCGCTCTTTTTTTGTTTATAGCGCAAAGATAAAAATCGCACAGGTGATCAAATACCACCAAAAGAATGCTCTATTTGTGGGGAAAAAAGGACGCCAAGTTTATTTGGGTACAGGGTCGCACGACCGCGCAATTGTCCGTTAAAGTAACGCAGTATCGCAAATTAGGGCCTGGTCAGGAAGGGGGCAAATCCTTCCGGTCTTAAAGTGGTTAAACTCCCGTGGGCCCTAGTCTCTGTCTTTGTGATAATTTGATTTGCACATATATGGATTTAGCGATATTTATGATTTTTGTTCTGCATTTTTTTACGCATCAATTCACAATATATTTTATGCATTGGTTTGTTATCTGGTTTAAAGGGACAGCACTCTTTTTTCACGGTGCTTTCTTTTATCCCGTATTCAGGATTTAGTTGCCGCAGTCTCAATTAAATACCATCTAGCGCAAGGTTTACATATTTTTATGACTATTGCACTCAATGCAGCTCCATGTGACCTTGCACCGCCCCTTCCCTTCCTTTGAATAAAGGAATCTGCTTTCAACCACGGTAGAGGTTTTTGCAAGGTTTTTGTTGCAGCCTTAATACAGAATAAATAAATACGGAGGGCAGATGACCTGATCCTGCGTGTGATTTATGTTTTATCTGGCTGGAAGGTCTTTGATCAGGTTAGACGGTACTTTGCAAATATGTTTCTTTTTTCCCCTGCAGCTTTTCCATCATCATTCTCAGAGCGCGTTTACATTTCGCAAATTCCCACTAGCAGGTGACACCGATCTTACAGGACATGTGAGTCGAATGTTTGCAGACAGGTCACACTATCACACCTTCCATGTCACAAGGAGAAAACTTGGTAAACAGGTTCGCAACACACCGAGTAACACCTGGGGCCACCGGCAGACCAGGAACCAAGAGCCTTAAAGCTGAACCCCACGTTTCAGTTGACTTCGTGCCAAGCTGGCCTAAACCAAGTCCCTTGGAGTCCTTAGCGGAGCCGGTCCTGGTGCAGGGGAACGGCGGTCTCCTGTGGGGGACAGGAGACAGTCCTGGTCCATAGCTGCAGTGGGTTGCTGTTATGCATGTGGAGGGGCCTGAAAAAGGAGCGAATGCTCCGCAATGCGTCGCCGATTGTCCTAGGCTTTGCACACCAGGAAGTGATGTCACGGCCCCTCCACACGCGGAACAGCAACCCACTGCAGCTACGGACCAGGACTGTCTCCTGTCCGCCACAGGAGACCGCCGCTCCCCTGCACCAGGACCGGCTCCGCTAAGAACTCCAAGGGACCCCCTGGATGTGAAATGCCCAGGACCTCCACATATAACTTGATGCCTGTTACCACTTCACTCTTGTGAGTTATATTGCTTTTATCCTACATTAAAGGTTTTAAACTGCTACACTTAGATCGGCGCTTTGGGTCTCTCTCTCCCCTTGTATTTCATACAGAGTTGCTTCTCTCTTCAACCGCCAGCAGCCATCCAAGTGGACCAGAACCTTTTGGACTCTCACTGGAACTATAAAAACCCCCCTTCCCCTCCTCCTCCCAGCCCAGCATAGACTGCCCTAGGATCACTGGCATTCTGCTTGCGCCAAATATCCCCCTTTCTTGCTATTTCTTACTCAGTGTCTGGCCCCAACATTAATCCAGCCCTTAGTGCGGCCTTTTTACTCAGAATCAGAGCGGCCCGGGGGGCAATTGCCACCCTGCCCCCCTTCCCAGTCCTCCCCTGATGGGGGGGTCTCCATGGTGACGGTGAGGTGAAGTTGTGTCTGGCCGCTCACCTGTGTGATGATATGACAGGAGGAAGGGGGAGGGGATGTCGCTCACCTGTACAGTAGCGGTGTATAGCCCTGTATCCAGGCGGTGGCGGGCCCTCTCCAGGTGGTGATATCCGCCCTCCTCGCCCGAGCTCCTCTGCGCTCCCCTGCCGCTCACATCCCAACCGCCTGACTCGTCTTTGTCTGTCTCCCGGCCGCCATGTTGACACTCAGCACCGCGCACCTTCCACCCCCCCCCCACCTCAACACTCTCTGTCTCTCACACACACACAGACTGGCCGAGCTGCCCCGGGGAACTCTGGGAGTTGTAGTTCTCCCCGGGGAGCGAGGCGCCGGGACTACCTCTCCCAGAGAACAGTGCAGGCAGACTGGGCAGGGCATTACGGGGGAGGCGGGGCTCAGCTCATGCCCTAACAGACTGAAGTAGGGCGGGGTGAAGGCGCCTGCCGCTTCAACATTTTCGCCCGGCCGGCTGAAGTCTCTGCGCTCCAAGTCCCAACGGCTGTCCATGGGGCACATGCGCAGTAGCGCAATCCCACGGACACAGGGACTGGACGCAGAGACACTTGTACTTTATTATAGTGGATTGAATACAAGGCTTTATCTGATTGGCTGAGGTAGAAAGGCAGGTGGATGAATTTACCTTCTCTACCTCAACATATCAGAGAAAGCCTTGTGTTCATTCATAAAAATACAAGGTTACCAGTGAATGGTTGAGCGGCCCGACTTGATTTTGTTTCGGGAAGAGGACAGAAAGTCACCATACAGCTGTCGGAACCCTGCGCTGTATACTATATGTAGCTGATTCTAGTCGTATTGCGAATCATATCCATTTTCTTCCTAAGCTACACCAGCAGCCCACTCATTTGAATCAGCTGCTGTACCTGTGGGAAACACTGAAAAAAGGACCTTTTCCAAAACTGCAGCCTCATGGAAACCGCATACTGCTATTTGCGTTTCTGCGCACGGGAAAAGCGCAGTGGTTGCCAGTGTGTGGGGGTGTTATAAGAATAAATTGCACCCCTGCGCGTCTGCTAGACAGCAGTCATTGCATGTTTGCTGTGGGTGCAGGAATGCATGCGATTAAAGCCCCTTTCACACTTATGCAACTTGTCATGCAACTTTGGACATCAGAGTTGCACGACATGTCGTTCCCCAGGTTTTCCAATGATACCCATTCATATATGCGCAACTTACAGTTGCAGCAACTTCAAAGTAGTTCATGCACTACTTTGGTCTGACTTTCATACAACTTGAGGGCCATAGACTTCAATGGTAACCCTCAAAGGTTGCATGAAAGTCATACCTGAATACAATGCAACTTGTGTGCAACAGTTGTCCATTAAAACTGGTCAAAGCCAAAGTTGTATCCAAGTTGCACCCATCCAAAGTTGCATCAAAGTTGCACCAAAGTTGCACTCCAAAGTCAGCGCAACTTTGGAGTCATACAAGTGTGAAAGGGACCCTACACCCAGTCCCACATCTATACAGATGTGAACTGAACTTACTTTGCTTTGAATTGTTTGCAGAAGTCACTGTTACAGTGTTGTCTATTATTGCATGCAGGGCCGCTGATAGGGGGGGACCACCAGTCCTCCTGTAGGGGGCCCGGGCACACAGTGGGGCCCCAACAGTATGGGGAATTGGTGCGGTTGGACAGAGGGGCAATTACAGAAGGAAGCCCTGTGCGGCTCTTCCAGTTTCTCCTCATCCTGCCAGCTTTCAGCTGCTGCGGGGAGAGACAGAGACTCAGGGCATCGTCCCTGTATTTGCTTCTCTGAAACCAATCTCCCTTCCTGTTCTGCCTGCTTCTGATTGTCTTGATTTAATATATTTGGGGGGGGGCTGCTAGGTAGGCTGTACGGGGGCCCTGATTTCTAACAGCAGCCCCGATTGCATGTACTGTATTTATAAATGCATAAAAATAGGCCTTTTGTGCATGGCATATCGGTGATCTGTTATTAGGAATGATGGATGTATACCTTTGCTATGGCATGGTAATGGTAAAGTAGCTCTAAACCCAATCACTAAAATCTCATTTATTATTGATAATTTAAATCTGAACTTCAGGAAACTTGAACAATTTCCCTTGCAGTGCAGCGCCCGCACTGCAATACTTTATTGCTCGTTTAGATTTAGGGGGCTTGGAAAAGTAGGTATATTTACCTTATCCTCCACTTCTGCATGCTGCTAGATTGGTCTTTGAAGTGTCTTCAGGGCAGGTGCAAGGATTTTTGTCTACACAGGCAAAGGTGCATTTTACTCTGTTTCAGTTATGAATGAACACAGTGAGTGATCAGTACCAATCGCTCAGTGTGTTCATTCACAAAAAAAAGGGATTGGTAAATATGACATATTTACTAGCCCCTTCCCCTCTCTCCATCCTGAAAGCAGCAGCAGCTGGCGGGGGAGAAGAGGAGGGAAGCCGGCGGCGGTATAAGGCAGAGGGCACACAGTTAGAGGATGGTACACAACAGAGAGGGTGATCAGTGCGGAGTGGAGGGGGGGGGGTGTAATTATGGGAACGGATCCCCTGTGTGTCTCTCCCTGCACCTGTTGGAAGCCAGCAAGTGGGAGAGGAGGAGAAATCAACTTTCAGCTGCTGCATGGAGAGATACACAGGTAATTGGTTCCTATAATTGCCCTCCCGTTTTACCAATCACCCCCTCACCTGCTTACATCTGATTCCACTGCTGCCCGGGCAACCCTGCTGGCCCGGGTCCAGTACTACAGGACCAATGCTATATCCTTATCAGCGACCCAGTCCGAATCTCAAAGCCATCTTAGCGCTTTATGCTGGTGCCAGCCCTGAGTGTCTAATCCCCCATACTCAAGTAATCTTGACATCATCAAGACCAATGCAGAGGCCATAGCCCAGATTTGGACATGATGATGTTGAAGGATGGTCCACTGTCTGAACATGGGAGAGCACCATCTGTCAAGTAAACAGAAAATCAGATAAGTGAAAGTGTTTTTACTTTCACCTACACCGAAATGAGTAGTTGCTCCTGCAGTGCAGACGCAGTTCCACTGCAAAGGGGAAATTCCAGATTTTCCAGTATGTTTCTTTAATGTAGCTAAAAACGTTTCTGAAATTTCAAATCTGCAACTTTTATTACCCCTTTTATGCAGGGGCTTTAAATTGGCCTGGAGCTGGTAGGAGGACCTTCTGATCTTTGTGCACTATAATTGGCTGGACAGTGCTGACTCGGTCGGGAGCCCATCCTACTGGCTCCTGGTTGGCACTAGGTGACAGCTTGATCACAGTTCTGGTAGAGCACGCTCCAGAACTGCGCAACAACACATATATTAGGTGGCTGGGTGATAAACCCATCAATTTAACAGTTTCAAAAAACAGCAACTGTCACATTGGTTTTTCTCACAACCAAACTGTCAAGCCATCCAATGGCTGGTGTCATAACGGATCTAATGTGCAACATCATGACAGTTGTAGATCAAACAGAGGCCAAGATGGCAGCTTCCTTGGCTGAAAACGATAGGAGGGTTTAGTTCCACTTTAAGGGGCCACTTGCCCTGCTGTCGATTATATGTGTATAGTGGTCCTAAACAGGTAAATTATCTGGTGATCCTACCATGAAGGTCCATGTTTAGGCACTTCCTGTTCTGAAGTGACAGTACTCACCCTATCTTATGTGCCTTCATTGGGGACTGTGAATTCTAATGTGGATGCTGATTATGCAGGCACAGCCCCCTGTCGTCACCATTAGGGAGGCGTTTGCATTTGTTCAGAACTGGGTTTAGGTTTGAACCTAGAAGCCAACTGTCATTTCTGGTCCAAGGAGCTGTGGGTGGAAGTTATCGTTCCACTGCTGATTTTTCAAAAGGGGTGGGGATGCTTGTCACATCATTGACCTAATATGGTCACTTGGGCCTTGTGGTCCTGAGACCAACAACTATTGCTGTAGAAAATACAGTATATGATGGCAGAATATGGCTGCACTGGGATGCAAAAGAAGGGTGAAAAAAGGTAAAAAAAATACAGTATTTAATAGGAAGAAAGCATGACCATTGTTAATGACACACAAAGCTTTAGCCAACTAAATGTCATCCAGTTAGGGTCTAATTAAGATCACATATCGAAATTGCGTTGCATGAAAATACTAGAGGTACCCAAACTGTGCAATATATATACATTTCTGGCAATTTTTGATTTTACTGAAGTTCATATATTAAATGCAGAGATTATTCAAGTTATCTAATTGAAATGTGCACTGTCTAGGGCACAGTGATAAAGTGACCTTACAGAAACCATTAGAATTCCGGCTTCAAAGAGAATATTTAAAATAGTCTTCCTTAACATACTTTATTTAAAAGGCTTCATGAAAGGTGGGTGTATGGCCGCAGTAAAGTATTACATTAAGGGCATAAGACCTTTTTTTTTTTTTCGGGGCCTTGATAAGGTTTATTTTTAGGCCCTTTCTACTGATAAATGGCTTAATGGATAATATGAACCCAAATTAAAACTGCTTTGGAGAAAGTATTAAGAGTCAAAGTAGAGATATAAGCCCTAGCATGGTGACATTTAACTTGCTAAAGCCATGTGAATCATAAACATTTTTTCCATTTTTCTTTTCCAATAGTTTTTAATGTTTCAGTTGTCATTAAAAAATTTGCTGTATTAAAGACATGAAATATCAATAAAGTGGTGGTCGTCTGCACACAGACACCGACTCCCTGTTGCATAAATGTGAATGAGATGGGTAAAAGATGGCTTCAGCTCCTGTTTTCTACATGCAGAGACCTCCTCAGATGCGTGTCGCCCTTTTCAGGGCCTGAACGTAGAAGCTCCCATAAGGGGTGAAATGCCCCTGAGGAGTTCTCTACAGGTGGAGAACATGAGCTGAAGCCATTTTGTACTTATTTTATTCACATTTATGCAACAAGGGCAGGGCTTTTTTTCAGCGGGAACGCGGGGGAACGCAGTTCCGGCACCTCCAGAACTGAATGTATGTATGTAATGTATGTTGCTGGGGGTCAGTTGTTGCTGGGAGGGAGGTACTGTAGAGGAAGGGGTCTGTTGATGCTGGCTACTGAGGAACCTTTTGTTGCTGGAAGGGATCTATTTTTGCAGGGGGGGGGGTCTATCGTTGCTAGCAGGGATCCATTGTTGCTGGGGGTGAATCTTATGTTGCAGAGGGTCAATTGTTGCTGGGAGGGATGTACTGTTGAGGGAGGGGTCTTTGTTGCTGGCTGCTGGAGGGCCTATTGATGCTGGCTGTTGGGAGTTATTGTTGCTGGGGTGGGTTTATTGTCGTTAGAGTGTCCATTGTTGCTAGATCTATTTTACTGTATTTCTTGTTATCATTAACAAATTCTATACAAAATACTTAGCACCACAAAATAATACTTGGGTCTGTATTCTCTAAAAGGGGCAGTATTGGGAGGTGGGTAAGGGGTGGAACCAAGGAACGGTTCTTGGAGGTGGGTAAGGGGCAGAGGCGAAGCGTGACTTAAAAGAAAAGAGTTCGTGAACCTATTCTCTGAGAAAAAAAGCCCTGAACAAGGGTATTGGTGTCTGGTGGCAGACAACCACCATTTTGTTGAAGTCTAGTAGAACCTGACAAGCTGATCCTGTTTGTCTTGCACCAGTCTGTTCACATGCTGACCCGACTGACATTTGCGGGACATTTGAGCAGTACTCTTTTCATTGTTTTGAGCTACATGAAATATCAAGTTAGATTTGGATCAATATGAATTTAGATATATTTAGTTAGATTTTGGCCAATATGGAAGAAGTTGAGGATATCATTGAAAATGTTTACTGAAAGTCACAGTTCACAGGTGATGAGTAGAGACAATGCATTTTGGGGGAAGTGCCCCTCCTTCGTCAGGGCTGTGATGGTTGGTGTGGTCAGGTCTGACCTGGAACTGGAGATTGAATCCAATAAGAGCTCCGTAGGTGCTGTAAAAGGGGGGGGGTAGGGCATGGCACTTCCCCTAAAACGCATTGCCTCTACTCATCACCTGTTATCTATGAGTTTAACCACTTAAGCCCCGGAAGATTTTACCCCCTTCCTGACCAGGGGGTATTTTGCGATTCGGCACTGTGTGACTTTAACGGACAATTGCGCGGTCGTGCGACGCTGCACCTAAACGAATTTGACGTCCTTTTTTTCCCACAAACAGAGCTTTATTTTGGTGGCATTTGATCACCTGTGCAATTTTTTGATCATGTGCTATAAACAAAAAAATTGCATAAATTTTGCAAAAATAACAATATTTTTCACATTTTTTTATATGAAATTCCCCCCCAAAAAAAATGTAAAATCAAAATTTTGTAACATTTTCGGCCAATTTGTTTTATGCTACATATGTTTGGTAAAAAAAATCGCAAAAAGCGTATTTTAATTGGTTTACGCAAAAGTTATCGCGTTTACTAACAAAGGGAAAGATTTTTGTCATTTTTGTTGTTTTTTTTTAACGCATAATGGCGGCGATCTGCGATTTTTTTTGCAGTACTGCGACATTGTGGCAGACAGATCGGACCCTTGACTGACATTTTTGACACTTTTGGGGTTACCAGTGACATTTCTACAGTAATCAGTGCTATACATATGCACTGTTACTGTAAAATTACAATGGCAGTGAATGGGTTAACTTTATTTGAGAGGGAGGGGCTGTGTGTGTCCCTAGAGGCGTGATTCTAACTGTGATTGGCTGTGGCTTGAGCTGTAGGAACAATGATCAACGGTCCTACATAGTAGAACCGTATGATCATCATTCATACACAGGGGAGAATGACAGGCGGCTTGTTTACACTAGCCGCCTGACTTTCTCCCTCTGCAGCAACGATCGCAGAGTGACCGGCGGACATCGGGTCCGCCGGTCACACGCGCGGGGGGGGTCCGTGACCGCGCGGGAGCGCGCCTCCGGCGGCGCGCGCTCGCTCCCCAGAGCCTCACAGGCTAGTGACGTTTATAAACGTCACTTTGCCTGTGAGGGGCTGACCGCCGCAGTATATCTACTTGCGGCGGTCGGCAAGTGGTTAAAATAATTTCTAATGATAACCTCAAGTGGGACAACCTTTCATATAGAGTGCACCTCTACACCCATCCAAAACTATCTTGCAGAGTGCGTTTTTGTTGCTACCAGAGAAGCAGCAGCCAAGACCCTAACAAGGCTCATCCAAGTCTTAATTTAATTGGCCATGTACCCCCTTGAAGAACAACAGGTCCAAGATTACCTCCAGAGATACAAGACTCCACCCGGGTCCAGTGCTCACACATACATGATATAACAAGTGATAGCTGCTTCCTCTACACCTAGATTATACAATGATAAATATTGCATAGATGGTAGTTTGGTTGGGGTCTACAAGTATCAACCCCAACTACTCACCATCTTCTGTTGTCCATATCTTCATTCATTCCATATCTAATCCAAGATATCAATGTATTTTTTATTTTTTATTAAAATAACGCTTTATCCTTTTTTCCATCATTTCTTTCATCTCTTTCATCTTAGTTTTGCTAATTTCATTTGCTAATTTCATCAAGTGTCTTTCAAGCATATCAGACATGATGCCCACAGACCTAGGCCTTAGGAGTTGGAGTTGACTAAACAGATTTATACAGTATCCCACAAAAGTGAGTACACACCTCACATTTTTGTAAATATTTTATTATATCTTTTCATGTGACAACACTCAAAAAATTACACTTTGCTGCAATGTATAGTAGTGAGTGTACAGCTTGTATAACAGTGTAAATTTGCTGTCCCCTCAAAATAACTCAACTCAACATGTCTAAACCGCTGGCAACAAAATTGAGTACACCCCTAAGTAAAAATGTCCAAATTGGGCCCAAAGTGTCAATATTTTGTGTGGCCTCCATTATTTTCCAGCACTGCCTTAACCCTCTTGGGCATGGGGTTCACTCGAGTTTAACAGGTGTCCACTGGAGTCATCTTTAGAAGAGGCTTCCTTCTGGGACAACAGCCATGCAGACCAATTTAATGCAGTATGGTCTGAGCACTGACAGGCTGACTCCCCACCCCTTCAACCTCTGCAGCAATACTGGCAGCACTCATACGTCTATTTCCCAATGATAACCTCTGGATATGACGCTGAGCACCTGCACTTAACTTTTTTGGTCGACCATGGCGAGGCCTGTTCTGAGTGGAACCTGTCCTGTTAAACCGCTGTATGGTCTTGGCCACCGTGCTGCAACTCAGTTTCAGGGTCTTGGCAATCTTCTTATAGCCTAGGCCATCTTTATGTAGAGAAACATTTATTTTTTTCAGATCCTCAGAGAGTTCTTTGCCATGAGGTACCATGTTGGACTTCCAGTGACCAGTATGAGAAAGTGAGAGCAATAACACCAAATTTACCACACCTGCTCCCCAGTCACACCTAAAACCCTGTAACATTAACGAGTCACATGACACCGGGGAGGGAAAATGGCTAATTGGTTCCACATTGGACATTTTCAATTAGGAGTGTACTCACTTTTGTTGCCAGCGGTTTAGACATTAATGGCTGTGTGCTGAGGTATTTTGAGGGGACAGCAAATGTACACTGTTATACAAGCTGTACACTCACTACTTTACATTGTAGCAAAGTGTCATTTCTTCAGTGTTGTCACATAAAAAAGATATAATAAAATATTTACAAAAATGTGAGGGGTGTACTAATTTTTGTGAGATACTGTACATACTACTTTTGGTCAGCATTAAAGTTTCCTTTATAGGTTCCTCTCTTGATCCACTAAGGTACTGAGTCTTGCGTAATATCCAGCTGGATTTGTTCTGTAATTTTGATGACATTTCACCATCCATCTAAGTAGATTTAATAGTTCTTAACTGAGTGGGGTATTTCGAGGATTTGTGAAACTTTCTCAATATTTAATAACAAGCCCAAGTTGAATGTGACTAAATACTACAATGTAACCATGACCTAGATCAATAAGAACCTTCTTGTGAAGGAACATCAACAATATCCCCTATCTAGTGTAAGCCCAGGAAGAACTTGATGTCCGCATTGCCAATTAGCCCTTTTGCCTAAGGCATTAAAAAAAAATAAACTTATGAGTTATTATGGGCATCAAGACAAGTTCCTACTTTCAACACATGAGCACTCAAACCTCTATGTTGTGCTGGTTAGAATTGGAGCACTTTTTAACTTGTGCATATCCAGTTTTGTGTGTATTTTTGATGCATGTTATTGAATGAGTTCATGTGCATTTTATACACGCATTTTGTACTTTACATACCTGCATTATCATTTATTCATTATTCAAAATGAGGTAGAACATTCAAAATTCAAGTGTTCCACTGTACAGATGTGTTCAAAACTAGCCAAACTATGATACACCTGCTTTTGTGTATAATTTTCATTTGAATGGTTCTGCTCATACATTTAAACCAGTCATCTAGTAATAAATGTAATTATGAATTTAAAATGTGTTTAATGCAAAAACATGGACAAGTGTGAATGGAGCACTCCAGTTGGCCTTATATGTGTGGTCAACTGGGGTTACACTCTGAGCCTTGCTTGAATTTGGCTGAGCTCAGAACAGTATGGATGGATGCTGGAGAGGTGTTGACCATTCGCTGCTTATGAAGCCCCAAGATTTGCGTTTCTGAAGTCTGTAGTTTGCTTGATTGTTCTGCTGAGCACCATGGAAAGGATCTGAGAAATGGTTCATTAGGCCACATGAGGTATGCTCCTCAGGAATATACATTTTATTACTGCTATCTCACTACAGTGGAAAGCATAAAAAAAAAAGAGTTGCGTAGACCAGATTTGTCAATCTGGTCGAACGCATGTGTTCAAACGCAAAACAGAGGAGGGGCTGTGTTTGACATGCTTTGCCTGAAGTTAACAGATCTCAACAGGCCCTCAAAGAAACCCAACATAGTTCAAACACATCCTCCACACTACACCACAATTAAAGTTTGTTTCAAAAGTAGAAACACAAAGGGGGACATTTACTAAAACTGGAGCACTCAGAATCTGATGCAACTGTGCATGGTAGCCAATCAGCTTCTAACTTCAGCTTTTTAAATTAAGCTTTGATAATAAACACTGGAAGCTGATTGGTTTCTATGCAAAGATGCACAAGATTTTGGATGCTCCAGTTTTAGTAAATCCCCCCAACGTCCATCAACACGAGCCTTTGCATTAGGGTTTCCCAAAGTGGTTGATGGGACTAAGATTGGGAAATTGCATATTTCATATTTCCCTATTTAAAATAGTCTAGTTGTCTCACAATATCTAAGAAAGCAGACCTCCAAAGTCTAGTTACCTTAAATGACTTCATGCTATAGGAATGTCAATGTAAAATGACTTTATTGACAAGCCAGCCCACTAATCTCCTTTCAGGAATGTGCTTACTTCCTTAGAAGGTCATTTTGCTCCAGGGGTTGGTTGACCATTTCCTTACATTCGAGTCCTGTATATACTACAGCTAGAACTGTAATAATTGTCTCACCTCAGAGCTGCTATTAGGCATGCGTCTGATCTGGTTATTGTCCGTATCATCATAGAGGGACCCATGGCAGAAACAGCATCTTTCGTTAAGTATCCTTGCTATATTTTCTATTATTATCTGTATCTGTCATTACTTAATTAAATGTTATACTTATAAGTATTTGTGTGAGCTCTCTTTGCACATATCAAATACAACCCCAAAAACCTAAACTATCACGTATCTATAATAAAACCGACTATTCAAGGATTCCATAAATGGCTGAAGATCAAAAGGAGGTTGGTAAATGTCTAGGAGTCAATAGGTGGTGGTTAATAAATAAAGGTTTATAGGGGCATTTAGTCTTGTTTAGGTCTTCATACAGCTACACGCTAGTCCCTAGTCTTAAAAATAAAGTGGCCAGTGGCAAAACAGTGTTTCCCAATGTTGGATGGTTAGCCACCAGCAAGAGCAGCCTTGAGGTGTCTCTGTCAGCTGTGTATTGATAGTTGTCCCATTGACCAGTGCTCTTTGCATTATGCCTGTGACCTCTCGTAGGTGTAGTATTCCTGTTTACTTGCTATACTGAGCACAATCCTTCATCTGGAGGGCCAGTAAATTCTTAACCCTTATTAGATATCTTTCATATGTTACATATTATCTATTTTATAATAAGCTATTATTATTAGTAGAAGTACTATAAGTTAAAAGTAGTGTTTATTAAATCTTTTTAGCAAAATAAATGTTTAGCAGTCGATGACCAATTTGAATCTTCACAAGGGGTTGATAAGCTGAAGAGTCTGACCTTGCTTTACATGTTTCTTCTCAGATGCTTTCTACTGTGCTCATGAAGACAACCATGAAGTAGCTTTCACATCAGCAGAGCTAATAACAGCAAAGTATTCATGATGAAAAACCCACCTTGTACCTACCTAGTGCCGTGCAAAACGTTGTTGACCACTTTGGCACTTCACAATCCTTTATTAAATATCAAGGAACGTCTAAGTGTTTTGGTCTAGAAGAAGGGTTAACAGTCTTTCTTTATTACTATAGAAGACTCCAGACTCTGGACTTCATGACATGCCTAATCAGTTTGACTTTTTTTCCCTTCCAACTGCCTTTTGACTGCACAGCTTTTAATAAATTGATTTATGTCGGTAAGAGTAACAAAGTAATGTGTGCGCCTGACTTGACCTTATCGATACTTCTATCAAAACGAAAACCCAGCTGTAATTTACAGTCAGCACTGAGCCAAGCACTTCTACAGAGCGTATTAACTCTTATCGGTGACAATTTGAAGCAAACCTGTCACCCAATAAAAAGGGCTTAAATATGGGAACCTATCAGGGGGTTCAGATCCTGACAAAGCTCCTTCTGTGTGTCTGGGGAAACCCCAAACATAGGCACACACTTCTTGTAATCCATGACTTAGCTACAAGGCAGAGCTTTGGTAAATTTTCCCACAAAACCCAATGCAATGTGCATATCATTAATCTACATGGTGTGCAAAACCAATATCTCAGTGGTTATCAATGTAAAAATGTGTGTGTGAAAAAATAAAGTTAACTCATATTAAACCATAATGAACAATGTGCATCAATTAAATGGGGAAATAGCAAACCTATAACATATAATTCACCTAATTCACAAAGAAATAAACTTCAAAGAGAAATATATAAAAGTCTAAATGTGAAACCTCCCTGGCGGTATGATTCTTTCGGATTTTAGGTGCTGAAAGCGGTACCATTATTTTGCATGTAATTCTTGTAAATTAGCAGCCAAAACCAACTATTTACATATGATTTTTTTTTTCTGTGCGTTCTTCTTTATAACATTTTGGGTATGATAAAGTTTGAAACACAAAATCATAAATTATAATATAATAAAAAACGATAAATAAGTTAAAGTATGTATGTATACATATATATATATATATATATACTGTATATATATATATATATATATATATATATATATATATATATATATATATATATATATGTATACATATATTATATATATATATATATATATATATATATATATACACGCATGTATGTGTATATATATATATATATATGTATGTGTGTGTATATATATATATATATATATATATATATATATATATGTGTGTGTGTGTGTGTGTATATATATATATATATATATGTGTGTATATATGTGTGCATGTCTATATATATATATATATATATATATATATATATATATATACATATATATACATAAAAAGTACAGTAAAACTGCAGGAAAAGGCACTGGGGGGCAAACTAATGTGAATTTATTTTATTTTGAATTGTATCAATGTGTTTGGTGTGTTTTGAATTTGCCGCCGGTTCCACCCCCCTGCGAACGTCACGTCGCAGGAGACGGAAGCCGGGGCACACAGAGGATCCCGAGGAAGATCCGCCACCACACCCTGCCGGGATACATCGCTGGATCCCGGTGGGAAGGTAAGTAACCCCTCTACCAGGATCCAGCGATCTTCCTAGCAGTACCCTGAGTGTGGCTCCGGGTTACCGCTTTTGGCACTGAAATTTAACCCCGAGCCACACTCGGGAATACCGCTAGGAAGGTTAAATGGTGAAATAGCAAACCTATAACATATAATTCACAAAGAAATAAACTTCAAAGAGAAATATTTAAAAGTCTAAATGTGAAACCTTAAAAATGGACGTCCGTTGCACCACGTGTAGGGCGAGGCCAGTTGCATATGACGTTGTACACCCGTTGTTGTTCCCTGGTGTGGTGTGTTTTGCCTGTGTTACTAATGGTGGCTCAACCTGTGGCCCCTCTAGCTGTTACAGAACTACAAATCCCATGAGGCATTGCAAGGCTGACAGTTACAAGCATGATTCCCAAAGCCATGATGAGAGTTGTAGTTCCACAACAGCTGTAGGGCCACAGTTTGAGCACCTATTCTCTAACTTTTGTTAATATATCTACTTTTAAAAAATCATGTGGTTTTAGCATACTACTCTATGGTCTTTTGTCCTTTCTCCGACCCATTATTACTTGGAGGTGCTGGCTTTGAATAACCAGTGAAGGAGCATTGAGGCGGTGGAGTCAGTGGTGTCTTGAGTGGTGGCCCCCCATTGGATGATTTCTGCATTGTTGATCTCTTATCATTTGGAGATCGTTACTGTTTGGTAAGGGAACTGGCACACTTGTCTTTGGTGTGGTTTGGGATTCTTACACGTGGACTTCACATGGACATCATTTTCAAGATTTTACATTGGGACTCTTTGAAGTTTATTTCTTTGTTATACATAACTGAATTAAATGTTATGGGATTGCTATTTCACCATTTATTTGATGCACATTGTTCATTAGGGTTTAATATAAGTTACTTTATTTTTTCACACACATCACTACAGAGATATTGGTTTTGCGCACCTTTTAGATGAATTACTTTTGTAATTCCTTTGTGTCCGGAATATAGGTTTCTGCATTACCTTATTTTGCACTAAGCACCCAATTTGTTTCTGTGTTTTTACAGGGATTGATTTACTAAAACTGGAGAGTGCAAAATCTGGTGCAGCTGTGCATAGTAGCCAATCAGCTTTCAGGTTTTTTTTTTTTTGTCAAAGCCTAACAGAAGAAGATATAGTTAGAAGCTGACTGGCTACCATGCGCAGCTGCGCCAGATTTTGAACTGACCAGTTTTAGTAGATCAACCCCATAATGTGCAAATCAGTGGCCTATAACTTTTTTTTTTTTTGGAAGACATAAAATGTGCAAATAAATGCAGCTCTGTAATCATTAAAACTCAGCTCCAGGCTCAAACACATTAATATATTTCTCAATAGCTACAAAGCATATAAAACATTTTCTGTGCACTTAATACATTTGCAAACCCTGTTATTACCTTAAAGTAGCAGTGATGTCATCACTGTACTGTACATAGCCAGTGCAGAGAGCAGAGCTGTGGGAGGGACCCAGTGGTTCCACCTACTACAGGCTGCCTGTAGAAAACTACAGGAGCGGGGTGGAGACAAGACCAGTCACCCTGCACAAGGAGAGAGAGCAGCAGTGAGCGGTCTTTATTACAGGAAGCTCCTGCACAGAGGGAACGTCTCACACTGGATTACTGCACAGATCTGGAAGAAATACACAAAGCACACGGATAAACAAGGAAGAATACACATTCATAAAAAGGATATCAGGGAAGTGGAGAAAGTGCAGAGAAGAGCAACCAAACTGATAAGAGGCATGGAGGAGCTCAGCTATGAGGAAGGATGAGAGGAACTGAATTTATTCTCTCTTGAGAAGAGGAGATTAAGGAGGGATATGATCAACATGTATAAATACATAAGGGGTCCATATAGTGAACTTTTTGTTGAGTTATTCACTTTCAGGTCATCACAGAGGAAAAGGAGGCACTCTTTACGTCTAAACAAGAGGAAAAGATATTTATTTTCCAAATACCAAAAGGCTTCTTCACATTAAGAGTTGTGAAAATGTGGAACAGTCCCTCAAGAAGTGCTTCTGGTCAGCTCAGTAGAATGTTTTAAGAAAGGCCTGGATTATTTCCTAGATACACATAATATAACTGGATACTAACATTTATAGGTAAATTTGATCTAGGGAATACCCGATTGCCTTTTGGGGGGTCAGGAAGAATTTTTTCCTCTGCTGTAGCAAATTGGATCATGCTTTATTGTTGTTGGTTTTTTTGCCTTGCTCTGGATCAACTGTGCGTATAGGATTGTGTATTTATAGGATTGTATGTGTGTGTATGTATATGTGTGTGTGTGTATATATATATATATATATATATATATATATATATATATATATATGTGTGTGTGTGTGTGTGTGTGTGTAGTTTTTTTTTGTTCCTCTATTGGTTGAACTAGATAGACTTGTGTCTTTTTTCAGCCAGACTAACTATGTATCTATATGTAACTATGTAGCTATGAATGTATTTAAACAATCTTAGCAATAGACCCCCTGCCCTGCACTGGAACTGGAAGACTGCTGCAGCTGTGACTACTACAGTGATTTCCTGCTTCCACAGGGATCACTCAGGCATTAGATATGCATACATACATTGGCCAAGGTGGACCACTATGCAAGAAAGTCCATACCTAAACTTAAAGTTGAAATGAGTTTCTTTGAAATGCAAGTACAGTAGTATATGTACCTTAGTTTGACTTGGTATCAGCCTTTTGCAGTCCTGTAGAGAACAAAGCAAAAAGAAAGGAAGAGAGAAGTAACAAAAGGAGCCAATCAGGTGTGCTGCAGTGTAAGGAACATACTGATAGGAGCAGAGAGCAGAGTGACAGAGAGATGAGCTTATCAGTGTGCTGCTTCTCCTTTCACTGTCCCATCATAGGGTGGGCGGTGGAGACCTGTAAGTTGAAAAGCACAGCATGGAACAATCAGGTCCCCTCTGCTGGCTAGACAGTGTTGTGCTTGTTGGCAGAACTGGATGGACAGATTGCAACATTTTTTTGCCAGGTAAAACAGCTTTCTTATTTGTGTGTTTAGCTGTTGCACCGGAATTCAAATTTCTAAGTCAAAATCAATATTTTTCATATTTTCAACCTGTGACATATTTGCTGTGCATTGCTTTGTTACCATATTTTAATTGGGCTCATTTACTAAGGGGAGTTGATTTACCGTGTGAATGTCTGGATGACTGACGAAAAAAGCAACTTTAACTTTTTCCTTAAGCAAAGTGAACGTTCGCCAAAAAGTTCACTTAGCTTAGTGAATAAGGTGAAGCTGCAATCGGGTCAATCATGAGATCATGTGCAAGCAAAAATCCTCCATGTGATTGGTATTCAAAATAATCATAGTTTATTCATTCTCTACGCCAGGGATCCTCAAACTACGGCCCTCCAGCTGTTGCAGAACTACAGATCCCATGAGGCATTGTACAACTCTGACATTCACAGAGATGACTAGGCATGATGGGAATTGTAGTTCCTGAACAACTTGAGGGCCATAGTTTGAAGACCCCTGCTCTACGCTAAGTACTGCACTCTTCACACATTATCTTTATAAAAAGATTCCTTTTTTTTTGTCTTCGGCTTGACATCTTCAAAAGTTTTAGGAGGTTAGTAAAATAGTAGACCCAGATCTGAGGTTATGCTTTGCATGTTACTGACCCCTTGCCTACAACATGCTGATTGGCAGCATAGCTTGCACATATCTGAATAGGATAAACCCCAATGCCCCATGGGGCCTAAACTTTTTTTTACTCCTGTTTCAGTCTTGTTTAACTGTAACACACTAAATAAGAAAAGTAGTCATTTAGACCTTCATTAGGCCTATAAACAGTAAGGCTCGGTTCAAACCTATGCGTTTTTTTGGTGCTTTTTGCAGAAACGCACTACAGTCTAAATTTATTTAACATGGTTTCCTAGGAGAGATGTTCACATCTATGCTTTTTTCAGCCACTGCATTTTTGGAAAGTCAAGTAAATATCCCCTGCGCTCAAATAGTGCATGTAGGCCAGAGAGGCATTGGCTGTACCATAAGCATCAAAGGTCTTGCTGAGAGAGGCATTGGCTGTACCATAAGCATCAAAGGTCTTGCTGAGAGAGGCATTGGCTGTACCATAAGCATCAAAGGTCTTGCTGAGAAAGGCATTGGCTGTACCATAAGCATCAAAGGTCTTGCTGAGAGAGGGATTGGCTGTACCATAAGCATCAAAGGTCTTGCTGCCCTCTTAGGATGATGGGTATCCACACAAACTGAAAGCAAAAAAAAGAAGAGAGGGGCACACCGGCCTAGTGCAACACCATAAAATATTTATTGACAGATGGTTAAAACAACATGTATTCTACTCACAAGGGTACGTGCAATGTGCAAGCGAAAAAGAGAGTCTCTTCAGTTGCCCAGAAACCACAGGAGCCGACAGCTCTGAGAAAGTGGGTTCTCCCTCGAAATGCGTTAGCCATATGGACACCTTCACGTTTGCCTGTCACAACTAAGCATCACGGTCCTGTGGTTTCTGGACAGCTGAAGGGACTATGTATTCTACTCACAAGAGTACGCTATGTGCAAGCGAAAAAGAGAATCCCTTCAGCTGTCTAGAAACCACAGGATCCGGCGGCTCTGAGGAAGAGGGTTCTCCCTCGAAATGCGTTAGCCATATGGACACCTTCAAGTTTGCCTGTCACAACTAAGCATCACAGTCCTGTGGTTTCTGGACAGCTGAAGGGACTCTCTTTTTCGCTTGCACATAGCGTACTCTTGTGAGTAGAATACATGTGGTTTTAACCATCTGTCAATAAATATTTTATGGTATTGCACTAGGTCGGTGCGCCCCTCTCTTCTTTTTTTTTTTGCTTTTAGTTTTTGGAAAGTGTCAGGAACTTTGTTTAAGTGCAAAATGCTGATTTTTTTTTTTTTTTGCTTTTTTGGTTACATAGACTTCAACGGAGAAGCTGCCAAAAAGCATGTAGTTTGTTTTTGTAGCGATTTTGCTGTGATTTTACAGCGATTTTGCTACGATTTGCGTTTTTTAATCTCCCCAACAAATTGGTCCAAAAAAAAAAGCATTAAAAAATGCGAAACACACAGCAAAATGCACTGTACAATGCAGCAATCGCAAACTACATAGAAGTGAATTGACCTTAGAGTATGCTTTCGGTCCTTATGTCTATCCCTAGCCAGCCAATCAGGTAAAGTGAATTTTTTCTGGCAATACAAATAGTGCTTAGTGGTGTTTGTTTAGGGTGTATACGTAGCCAAATGTACTTTTATTGTTTTAAATAGTCCTGGAAAGGGTTACCCTTACCAGGTTTTTTTTCTTTTTCGCTAATGGTGGAAAAGTTTTACTTTGATTCCTGCCCTGGAGCTGTAACAGGAAATGAGAGGAAATTTCTCCAAAGTAAACAACATTTCCATCTTGTCACAGGAATAAGTGTCCTCCAGTGAAAGCTTTTCCCTGATCCCTGGCTCTAATGACAACTCCAGATTTGTGTATTTTCCATTACTTTCTGTCTCGGTGACAATGGTCACTAGTAATAATAAGCTAAGGTTTGGGCTGAAGTGGGGCTCACAGGAAGCTATCACATGATAGCAGGCCACGGCTCAATAAGCTGTGGCCTGGGAATGTGGATGCTGGTGACATCATTGATCCAATATGGCCACATGGCTATCATGTGACAGCTTCCCAATTTAGTCACTTGTAATGATAAGCTATGTTTTGGGCTAGAGTGGGACCCACGGGAACTTATCACAATAGCAGGCCACCGGTTTAATAAGCTGTGGCTTGGGAATGTGGATACTGGTGACATCATTGACCTAATATGGCCACATGACTATCATGTGACAGCTTCCCAATCTAGTCACTAGTAATGATAAGCTAAGGTTCGGGCTAAAGTGGGGCCCACGGGAAGTTATCACATGGTAGCAGGCCACTGGCTCAATTAGCTGTGACCTGGGAATTTGGATGCTGGTGACATTAATGACCTAATATGGCCACATGGCTATCACGTGACAGTTTCCCAATCTAGTCGCTAGTAATGATAAGCTAAGGTTCGGGCTAAAGTGGGGCCCGTGGGAAGTTATCACATGGTAGCAGGCCACTGGCTCAATTAGCTGTGACCTGGGAATGCGGATGCTGGTGACATTAATGACCTAATATGGCCACATGGCTATCACGTGACAATTTCCCAATCTAGTCGCTAGTCGTTAGTAATGATAAGCTAAAGTTTGGGCTGAACAAGGGCCCTCCGGGAAGCTATCACATAATAGCAGGCCACTTGCTCAATAGGCTGTGGCCTGGGAATGTGAATGCTGGTGACATCATTTACCCAATATGGTCATATGAGTATCATGTGACAGTTTCCCAATCTAGGCACTAGTCACTAGCTAAAGTTCGGGCTGAAGTGGAGCCCGCAGGAAGCTTTCATATGATAGCAGGCCCCCTGCTCAAGAAGCTGTGACCTGGGAATGTGGATGCTGGTGAAATCATTGACCTAATATGGCCACATGGCTACCATGTGACAGCTTCCCAATCTAGTCAATAGTAATGATAAGCTAAGGTTCGGGCTGAAGTGGGGCCCATGGGAAGCTATCACATGATAGCAGGCCCCCCGACTCAGTAAGCTGTGACCTGGGAATGTGGATCCTGGTGACATCATTGACCTAATATGGCCACATGGCTACCATGTGACAGTTTCCCAATCCAGTCACTAGTATTGATAAGCTAAGGTTCGGGCTGAATGAGCTATGACCTAGGAATGTGGATCCTGGTGACATCATTGACATAATTATAGCCGCATTGCTATCATGTCACAGTTTTGGCCCAAACCAAATCCAACGAACCTTAGCTCTTCATTAGCTACCAGGACAAGTAGAGGCGTGAATCTTCCCAGCTGGAGACAGACAAATTGACAAAGGGTCTAACCCTTCCCCACTCTATCCAAAATGTAAAAAAAGAATGTACCTACACACCCTTTAACACCAGTGAAGACTGATCTGTCACCACTACTAGCATAAACATAGTGATGAGTTACCAGAGAAGTAGAATGTTGACTTAGGCTAGCAAAGCTGCGTTCACTTCAGTTAACCAATAATGTGAGGGAAATTCATACTTTATGTTTTTTTAGCTCCCTTGCTTATGATTGGTTATTTGATTTGAAATCTGGTTTACTGGGCTTAGTGAACTTCATACTCCTCAGGTAAGACTACCCCTTAGACCAGCCTTTCTCAACCAAGGAACCCCAGGGTTACACCAGAGGCTGCTAGGGGTTCCTTGAGCAATGAGTTATTTCTAATTTTCGTATGGAAGGGATTCTTCTCAATGACACCAAATGAAAAGAGCATTATTCCCAATGACCATCACACTTAAATACTGTGGGCAGTGGATATAGGCATTATTAGCATGGGTTCTCTGAGCCTGGAAAGATATTTTAGGGGTTCCCAAAGTTAAAAAAAAAGGTTGGGAAAGGCTGCCTAATGGGCCATACACACTATAAGATTTTCTGAAGACTTTTTCCTTTAGATTTACCAAAACCATATAATATGAGGTCAGACCTAAACACTTTCAATTTGTATGCAATCTGGAAGGCCCTTGCACTACATAGAAAAGGTAAATCTGAACGAAAAAATCTTCAGAAAATCTTATAGTGTGTATGGCCCTTTAAGGCCCGTACACACGCACCGATTGTTGGCCGTAAATTTTCGGCCAACGTCCGATCGGCCGATTATCTGCTTGTTAGTATGATGCTTCCGACAACCGACTGCGACTTTTCGGCCGAACAGAATCTGGTGTGCAGGCTTTAAAATTTCTGTTGGCCGTCACCAGAACGGCCGATTGTTCCTCAGTCAGTACAGATTTCGGCCGACAAAAATGTGATGATCAAGACTGGGCATGCTCAGAGAAGAAAAAACACACGAAAAGTAGACCAGAACATGACATCACTTCTGAAGTTGGTTGTTGTTGGCCGACAAAATTCGTGTGCAGTCTAGAGCACATTTCAACCAACACAACAACACTGGACAAAAGACGGCCGATCGGTGCGTGTGTACGGGGCTTAAGACTTTAGCGTGTGTTCAGAAGAGCATGCCAACCTTTGGCTCCATCCAGAATGTTTAGTTACCGTATTGACAGATCTTTAGAAAGCAGAATAACGTAGATAATTCATCAATCTTCTTCTTAAAGAAGATTCATTGTGAAGACCTTGACAACATAAGACAATTTTTAGCTCGTAACCTTTTCACGCTGCTGGTGTTTTGTGACATATTCAGGGACAAAATATCCATGTACCGCACTTCCATCTGAACCAGTCAGCAGATTAACACAGTGAGCTGAACTTCTTCACACTCTACAAGTGACACTGACACCAAGCCCTACATAATTAGCAGTTAAAATTTAACTTTTTCTCCCCTTCTTTTATATAAACTCAATTATTTTCCACTGTTTGTAACATTGTATATCACCAGTCAAGCTCTTTTGACTGGCGATGTTTTGCACAATTTTTTTTTTTTTATCGTTATTTGTAAACCGTTAAAAAGATGTTTTAACAATTTTCAGTATAGCGGTAGAAAAATAAGCAAACAAAAAAAAGAAGAATCGTAAGATTGTCAAGTTTAATGTCCAATTTATTTTTCTTTTTTTTTTTTTTTCATAACTTGAAAATTGGAACAAGCTTTGTTTTTTTTTTTTTTTTTTTTTTGAACGAGCGTACAAATGAAATGAAAGACACATGCTGAACTCAACAATGTGACAGTACGGTAAAGAAAGACCATATTCTTGTACAGATAAAAGAAACAATAAATATTTTCACCTAGCCATGTTGAAAAGACCTCTAGCCGTCCCAACATTTTATCCATAATAATAATTAATAAAAAAAAAAAAACAAAAAAAAAATTTGCTCTTGTTTTTAAAACAGAGCGCATATTCCAAGCAATAATAAATAGTTTCAAACTTGTAGTAAAAGACAAAACCTCCAAAACAACAAAAGCTCATACAATAATAGAAAAAGGTAATAAAAAATATTTTGCCTTGCCGTACAAATGCTAACAACTTAATTGACATTAATTTTGCTTTGCAGTTCTGAAAAATACAAAGAGCACCATAATGACGCCTGCAATACACAAAAAAATGAAGGACTGTCTTATCATGGGCTGTGATGAAACGCTGGTGACCACTACAAGAAAGTAAATCCAACTGGGGACAATGGGAGGTCTTGCTTATTGTGCTTGTATTTTTATTTCGGGGTCATGAAAGAGGGAATATTCATTCTATTGTAATCCAAAAATATCACATTTGTGCTTGAATTAAAATTATTTAAATTTACATTATTT
This sequence comes from Pelophylax lessonae, assembly GCF_965119305.1. Taxonomy (NCBI): domain Eukaryota; kingdom Metazoa; phylum Chordata; class Amphibia; order Anura; family Ranidae; genus Pelophylax; species Pelophylax lessonae. The sequence goes on from NC_138780.1 coordinate 169,919,454, forward strand.
TATCTGGAACTATAGGCGTACAACGTACCCCCACGTCGGGTCAGGAATAATTTTCTGCATTTGCTGGTGAAGTGTCCAGATTATCTAAAATTTTGCCTTCTGACCTCTTGAAATATCCACAGGTGGTCATTTTTGATTGGCCTGTATAGAAGGAGGTTGCAGATCCAAAACAGCACGAATATGTCAATTTGGAATTGCCAATATTCAATATAAATAGGAAAGGAGCGGGATTTCATCTCAGCCCATCAAACATTCAGGAACTTTATGGAATGTACAAACAGCAAAGCAGACGCTAAATGGATTGGCAAGAACTGGGTTTGGATTAGGTCCTGTTCTAACGGGATCAGATGACTGTGCCTGGACCGAAAAACTGGCTAAAAACAGCTTTGTCTGTAATATTGATTAACAAGTTTGTGTTATCAAGGGCACCACCGGGAGAGGGGGGGTTGGGGGACGGTAGGGTAGGAAGATTGAGAATAGTTCTCTATAACAGGTTTTCCTGGAACTGTCACAGGTGTACTGCATGTGGAATGTTCCTGTAAAATTTTATACAAAAATTGAGATTATATTTTACATGGGTATCTAGTATTAATTTGTCAATACCTGCTAAGGCCTTGATACAAGGTCCAGGCACCTTATGAATTGTTACATCCCTGCATGAACAGTACTCTATTTGTAGGCCCCAATCATGAAAAGAATGTACAACTAATATTTCTGGTGAACAAAATATTTAAGACTTTTTTTTTTGTTTCAATTACCCAGAAGCTGTCAAACAACTTCGTTGGGTTTTTTTTGTATTTTCTGTACATTAGGACTTAAATTACAAATGTTTATTTGTTTTCTTTTTTTTTTTTTTTTCTTTTTTTTATATTTTATCCTGCCAAATTAAAAAAATATATTATGGCAGCATGTGTTTTTTTTTTTTTTTTTCAAATCCACTAACAAAAAGGTACATTTAATCCTTTTAAAAGGACAAGCGTACAGTTAAAAAATTACAAGCTCCGGTAAAAATACAGCAAGTGCCTACATCATGTGAACCAATCAATATCAATATCCATTCCAGAAGGGGGGAGGGGAGGGGTGGGAAAGGATAAAAGAAGGAAATTAAGCACAGTTCAGAAACGTGATTTTTTTTTTTTTTTTTTCTGCAAAGCAATAACAATATTAAGCACTTTTTTTCTACTTACTTTTTCTACATGGTGTAGCAATCACCTTTTATTCCCCAAATACAAGTTTCTATACAGTTTGAAATAAAAAATAACACCCAGGCAGGAAAATAAGTACTAAAACTCAGACTTTACAATTACAGTGACAAGAACAATGTTATAGACCCACCATTAAAGTTTTTTTTTTTTTTTACTGCAACTTTTTTTTTTTCAAGGAATTTTTTTTTCTGGTTTTGCAAAATGCCCAGGCATTCTCCATTATTACAAATACTGGTCCACTTTTACAGTAATCAAGAAATTTTAATATATATAATATATACTAAAACCCCGTCACCAAAAGAAAATATTATAAAATAAAAATAAACAATATACACATGGCCGGTATGGCATTTTTATAACCTATTAAGCAACTTTGAAAAGAAATGATCGTCCAAACACACATACACACAATTATTTCTTATTTTTTTCTTTTTTTTTAACCCTTGTACGTATTGAATACTGTAAACGTATTTTAAGACAGAGTGCACTAAATTTACCGTTAAAAAAAAAAAAAAAAAAAAAAAAATAGCCGTTGTTCCTGAATTGTTTTTTTTCCCCATTCAACGATAACTGGTATGTTGTGTCATTTCTTTTTCAATTCAGCAGTAAATAATTTTCATTCCGTTTTCTAAGCAGCGTTGTCCTGAAAAGAAACACAGCTGACGATAAATCAGCTTAAGAAGGTTCAAACTTGTGCTGAGTAAACATCTTCGTTAGATTGGGTCTTATGGCAATATTGTGTCCACTATGGTCAACCAGATTTTTTTTTTTTTCTATACGTAAATGTGGCTTTTTGTTTTGTTTTTTGTTGATTTTTTTAAAGAAATGTAAATTTCTTGTATTACTATTTTTAAAAGTTCTTTTTTTTTTTTCTTTCACAAAAATGTTTTGCATTTTGTCTCAAGAGACTCACATAGGAAGATCAGTTTTCAAGGCACTCACAAAAAATCGAATGGCAGTAGACAAACCGTCCAATAAATTATATATATATATCTTTTATAGTGCCAGCATTGTGAATGCCATGCTTAGCAACACTGGCACTTAATCTCAGGTGTTCCCTTTATTGAATCCAACCCGACCATTGGGTTGCGCAGGAGAATAGGCTGTAATTTCTTGTTCAGAAGCCATGGAAAACATAGAAACTCAACTTTTAAAGTGCGGTCAACAAAATTAAAATGGGTAACCTTTCGTTCTCAGCTGTCCTCCTGATGCACGCAAAGACAAAAAAGAAAACAAAAATGGAAAAACGATCTTAAAAGCAAATGTCATTATCATTGGAACGTTCATTATTTAAAATAAATTACATTCGAAAATTCATAGTCCACAATATTTTGAAATAAGCAACCAATTACAATGACATAACTCGTACTGAACTGTGTTGATGACCCTTCAGCTTTTCAGCACTGAGGGAACTGCAGGTGGCTTCAGTGGGTAAAGTTCTAACAGTGCATCTTTAACCATTTGCTTGCCAAGTGGCCTACACCACAGAGCCCCCCTTGAGTAGGGAGCTGCAGGAACACTTCAGCAGCAAAAAAAAAAATAAAAAATATGAGACTGCATTCAAAACTGGACATTTCTCAATGCTGTGCCTCTCAAAATATTTAGACAGGAGATGCATTAAAAATAAAAATTAAAAAAAATGCAATGGTGCAGACAATGGATTGTGATTTGCACACTTATGATTCTCTCAAGTATTAGGTTCCTCAAAAATTTCAGGTTGCATTTTAACTGTTGCATATGAGATCCTATCATGCAATATAAGTGCTAAGATTTTATAGATTGTAATCCGCTGCGTAAATATTCTATCTGACCCCATTTAAGTAATGGCAAGATAAATTTAAAAAAATAAAATAAAATATTTAAAGAAAAAAAAAATAATAAAATAACAGAAGAAAGCTGATGGCTTCTTTTCAAGAAATTACAAAGGTTTAGCTTAAATTCCAGAAATGTAGCAGCCCAAAATGATAATTTAAGATACAATTCTCCACTACTAGGACAAACTGGCTACTACTCTGATAAATGGGGTGTGGGAAATAATGGGGGATTAACCCTCTTTGTCCTGCAGGGGGGCTGAAATTTATTGTTAAATAAAAATTTGCTAGTCCCTGCAACACAAGAGAGGTTTCAAGGTTTTTTCTTTTTTTTTTTTTTTTTTTTTAACAAGGATGCACAACAACAAAAACAATTTAAAAAAAAAATATAGAAAGAAAATTAAACAGCAAAAAAAGTACCTGCACATGCCAAAAATGACAAATAAAACCCAAATAAATACAGAAATTATTGCACAGTTAAAAGGCTCCAAAAGTTTTACTGCCTTATTCAACCCTCAGGTTTAAAAAAAGAACTGCAGACACAGGTTGTATTTTTAGTGCCACTTTTCGACACCTAACATGTTTACGCTAAGTTATGTTTAAGGAGGCAAGTTAATTCAGCTTTTTCTCAGTTGGCAATGGTTAAATCTGTACAAATTTAAACTGATTAAACCCATCTAGGGGGCCTTAGCTTCTTTCTGCCTGCTCAATTTTCACGTCATTTGTCAGCAAGTGTTCTCCGTGCCACTTTTTCATGTGTTTTTCCAGGGTGCTGTAAACACTGAAGGGCATCTGGCAAATGTCACAGCGGTACACCTCCTTACCTATCTGGCCATGTGTTTTCATGTGGCGCGTCAGCTTGCTGCTCTGTGCACATGCATAGTTGCAGAGCTCACATTTGTAAGGCCGTTCTCCCGTGTGGCTCCGACGATGGACCGTGAGGTTGCTGCAGTTCTTAAATACTTTGCCACAGTACTCACATGTGTCACTCCTTCTCCCTTCTTTAGAACTGGGTCGACCGGGGCCTGGTCCACCGATGTGAGGTGTACTGCCCCCACTCGCTGTCCCACTCCGCCCTGAGAGACCCCCGTCCAGCATGTCACCTGGTGGTGTGGAGAACCGCAGGCTGCCATTTTCTGAAGAGTGTTCAGAAGAAGTTGCAAAAGGGGATTGTCGAGAGTCCGTGAATCCTAGAAATGGATCTTTCATGAAGTGCCGGGATGCTGCATATCCAACCAGCCACTGCGAGTAAACGTTTTCGGAAGGGATTATCGTTGCTGGTGGTAAGTCTAAGTCTTTTTCTATTTTTATCCTTTTTGAGGAATTATTGAGACCAGAGCCAGAAATGGGCATAGGTTTTCGAGGGAGCAGACCTGGAAAGGGTTCACCTGAGCCAAAGCTTCTTCCATTGACAGCCCCTTCTTCGTTCCGGATGATTTCTCTTTCATCGCCATCTTCTTCACCCGGAATTCTCCTGCATAAATCTCGTGGGTCAGAAGACCGTTTCATGAAATGGCTTCTCTTCTGTTTGTCATTAAGCATGTCATTATATTGCTGCATGCTTCCCAAGTTTACATTCTCCATCACTTTGCCAAGCGCGAGTGCCTTCTCATCATGTAGAGGCTTGGCCCCATTTTCCCGGTTACGACTTATTTCTGAGTCCATACTGAAACTTGACTCTGGTCTGCTTTCATTTTCTAGCTCCTCTTCCTCTTCTTCTTCCTCCTCTTCTTCTTCTTCGTTTTCATGGCCCAAAGAGGGGTCACTCTCATTCCTAAAATCTGTCTCGTTGGACTTTCCCCCTTCTCCAGTTAACTCACTAGTACCTGGCTCTGGTGAGCTTGTGGCAGACAGTCCATCGTCAGACCTGCCAGTCATGGAACCGGCTTTGTGCATATGCGTTTTCATGTGGCGTTTTAGTTTGCTTGCCTGTGAACAAGCGTGGTCACACAGCTGACATTTATAAGGTTTTTCACCCGTGTGACTACGACGATGAACTATGAGATTGCTCTGGAACTTGAATGTCTTGCCGCAGAACTCACAGGACTTGCTCTTGGCCTGTGTTTGTGGTGGCGTTGTACTGCTTGGGGGCATGGGTGGCAATGGCGGGGTACTCATAAAAGGGGATTTAGGGCTTGGCTGAAAGGGATTTAGTAAGCGATGCATAGGATTACCACGGTTAGGAGACACTGGAGGAGGAGTGGGGTTGTTACCTGCCAGTTCTCGAAGCCTTCGGGAAAAATCCATTGCTGGAGATTCAATTGCCATTGGATTTAAACGCATAACTCTGTCAAAGGCACTGGGATGCTGGGCAACTAACCCCATTTCTTCAGCACTAAGGCGGTGCGGGTCCAGATGATGGCGAGGGGGTGGGCTAAAGAGTGGCGGCGTGTTTGGGAGCCGAGTGTCACCGAAGCCTGGATGCTCACGTAGAATGGGTCCAGTCATTCGTAGAAGGTTGAAAGGGTTGCTATCTCCAAGGAAGTTCATCAGGGGGGATGGTGCAACAGTCTCCGGTCCCAGAGGTGGGGGAATAGTAATTCGGGGTGTAAGGGAACTGTTAGTTGGGCTTGTTTCCAGGTAGATGCGAAATCCATGTGTGTTTTGAGCATGCTGAAGCAGGAACCAGGCGCTATTGAAAGGCTGCTTACACGTTGTGCAAATATAGCTGGTAGGCTCGTCTTTACCTGCAAGAAAAGAGAACATCATTAGTATAACTGGTTGCTAATTAGCACATTTAAAATATCTCTTATGTAACACATTTACTATTACCCTTAACAAATATGAAGGTTTGAAAAAATCCCATACCCAGTTAGCCAATAAATCTAAAGATTTATAGTTGGCATCTAACTTTTGGAACCCAAAATGCCTAAACGTATCTTTCTATCACACCTCTACCACTCCATTCAACTGATGGCAGCAAAAGGAAAGTTCTGTGTAGGTTTGGAGTCTCTAGACTCGAGTCATCATTTACAGCTAGGAACTCTCCGCACAACAGTGCTGATTGGCCCAATGCTGTCACATGGAGGATATCATAAGCTCTTCCATATTTGGTAGTACTGGATATTTTCTTCCACCGATCAAAACCAACAAGGGTGTAAAGGATAGATAAGTGTATGTTGCTGGGGATGGTCGAATTAAAGCAGACCTGTTGATTTGCCCTAAATGTACAAAGCACAGGTCTGCTTTAAGAAGACAGACAGGTTCATTTTAACATTTAAAAACATCACCAACAATTTCACTGTGAATTTTAACATTTTTTTAAACAAATTATGTAGCCTTGTATCTTTATCATTTCTGCTATAATCCTCATACACCATGACTTGCTGCTAAACACAGAAGTAAATGTTTGCCAATAGACTCATATCACTCTCTTATCAGCTCGGTGCTGAGATGAATATGTGCAAAGAAAAAACAATTCCTGATCAATATACTTCACCTAAACACATTTACATTGATTTTTTAATATACTGCAATTGTGCAGATGGAACAATGGGGCTCGGCTGAGCCCGACATTGCGGCTTATCTGTTACTAAACGTCTATACTTGTCACTAAATTTATTTTAGATCATTCACAACGACAACGATTTGCTGTTCAGAGAGGATTATGGGATGCTTTCCACTGTCAACAAAGAATGCAGCATCGGAGGACCAAGACACAATGCAGACTATAAAAGAAAAATAATGTAGAGAATGTATATTAAAGGGGTTCACCAGGAAAGAGTTAAACTCCTTTTGCTCATGGAAGGTTGATGTTTAGTGATTTAGAGCATATGTTGGCTTCTATAGAAGAGAAAGAGCTAGGTGTGAGTATTGATATATGCACCTCCCCTTACAAGCAGTCTCTTTGTAGGGTTTCAGATAAGGGGCCAGAGCTCACACAGCCATTACTTCTCCTGTGAAGGTAATGAGTTGAGTACTTGAATCATTGAACTGATCCTGAATTTGGTGTTACCCTTCTTCGGTCAATGGACATTCAGACCACAAGCTCAAAGCTGCTGCATAATCACCACACCAACTATCTTGATTGTGTCATGGCTGGTGCAGAAAGCTGCATTGCCATTTGCAAACAAGATTATAGCGGGGGGGGGGGGGGCAAAATTAGTTCATACTTAACCTAGGCAGAGTTGGTTCTGAATATCCATGACTTTACCTTCCTAATTACCAATCTGTCTTCCCTTGTTTTCAGAGTAGAGCTTAGACCTCAATCAATTCTTCATCTTCTGCTAAAGGTAATAGGCTAAGGGCTGTGATTTACTGAGCAGACTCTAAGTTCATATATGGCCAAGTCCAAAGTTTGGTATTAGTATCCTTGCATGTTTCTTCTCTAATGACCAGCCTATCTCCTCTTGGTTAAATTTAAGGTCCTCATGCATCCCTCAGCTCTCTCGTGGAAGATAAGCTAAGGGCTGCAAATCAGACTTTCTTTGAGAGTAAATGGGTACAGAGCGTGGTGCAAGAAAGTTCTGGACCTTCACAACTCCAAGCTTTCTATAGGTTTTCCTTGCCACCCATTCGAGCTTCGTCAGGGTTGACGCAGAAAGCTGAACCACCACTTCATGAATGCAAAGAAAGCATATAAAAGGTTGTTGCTCCATACGTAAGGAAATCAGTCTATGTATGACCCTCATTTTATAAATGCACACATTGTTTGTTCAGGTGGTCTGCGCCATATTTGACAGCAGAACATCAAGCATGTGAACTTTGCACTGTAATATCTAATCTGCAAAATGCAGAAACCCACAGCAACCAATCGACAAAATCTTTTACAGCTATAAACCCACCAAATACGTGGCTGTGGCTTACTGTACACCCTTGCTGTTTGCAATGCTTTGTAAACTAAGCCAAAAAAACGTTCTAAACTGTCATTCTATACAATAGCATGACTTGGACAAAGGTAGAAACTTTGAAGGGGAGTTAAAGTCAGGCGTTTATAGCCCTCGGTTATATCCTGGCAGCGTATCTTAGAGTATGTCTTGAAGATGTGCTGTAATTAATCAGTATGATGTCACGGCTAACACAGTCTGCATTTATTCTCCCAAATATACCGTATGTTCAACGCTTAGCCCAGAAGCTGCAGGGACTTGTATAAACATGAAGAGTTCCATCCAGGTAAACCAGGATTACCGCGGCTATTTAATTCAACTGAACTGGTCGTTTTTAAAATGACAGGCCTGCTCACAATCACTTGCTGGGGCACGCTGACAAGAATTTGACCTTTCTTACCTGATGTCTCCTGATCATATAACACAAGAGACACATGACTGTACTTTATATACGGGCTTCTGAGAATGTGACATGTTCATAGTTCATCTGATAGAGTCTTACGGAGCAAAAAAAAAAAAAAAATGAAGAAATAAATCAAACTACTAAAACTATTCTGGAACCATTGCAAGTGTTAGAAATTTCCCCTAGTTAACCAAAATCAGATAAATACAATAGTTTGGCATATTTATTTGATGAATGTACTCCTGTACAAATTTTTGGTAGCTGCTGGAATTTTGTTTTTATGAGGATTATAAACTGTGGCGCAGGTGTCATTTAATCCAATAACCAAAACCTGAGCTAGATTTTAATTTGCTCCTCCAACACTGCTGTTATTTGACTATCTGCTAAGAAATGTCATAGTTACATAGTTACATAGTTAGTGAGGTTGAAAAAAGACATCAGTCCATCCAGTTCAACCTATGATGTGCGCGTGTGTTTGCTGTTAACCGTACATTGTATATTCCTGTATGTTGTGGTCTCTAAGGTGCCCATCTAATAGTTTTTTGAAACTATCAATGCTTCCTGCTGATACGACTGCTTGTGGAAGAGAATTCCGCATCCTTACCGCTCTTACAGTGAAGAACCCCTTACGCATTTTAAGGTTAAACCGCCTTTCCTCTAGTTTTAGTGAGTGGCCACGTGTCTTATTGTATTCCCTTACTCTGAATAGTTTGTTCCTTATGCTAGGGTCGCCAGTACAGTATTTGTACATTGATATCATATCCCCCCTCAATCGTCTCTTCTCCAGAGAGAATAGGTTCAGTGCTTGTAGTCTTTCCTCATAGCTGATGTCCTCCATTCCCCTAATTATTTTTGTTGCCCTTCTCTGGACTCTTTCCAATTCCAGCACATCCTTCCTGAGGACAGGTGCCCAGAACTGGACAGCATACTCCAGATGTGGCCGGACCAGAGTCTTGTAGAGCGGGAGAAAAATCTCTTTATTTCTGGAGTGAATCCCCTTTTTTATACATCCCAGTATTCTGTTGGCTTTGCTTGCATCATTAGTAATAGTAATGATTAAGCACACATATTAGTGTGTGAAACGCGTCTACCTTGCCACTTTTTTGCCACATTGGGATGTCCAATAAACCTGGATTTTGACCACATCTGAGTGCAGCCATTTCCTTTCATTATTGACTGTCCACGGAGGCGAGCCGTGGCGAGCACCGCTGTTGGTCATCAAGCTTCCCATTACCTTAAGCAGTGTATCTCTTTCCTTTGTATTTATCTGTGTCTTACTGATCTTCCATTTGATGGTGTCGACATAGGGCCAACACCACGCCAGCAGCAACATGCCAATGATCTTTTTATTATTCTGTAAGGGGGCATTTTGACCAGCACTATAGGGGGGGCATTCGTTCCTCTGACAACCAATGTGAGGGGTATTTTTATTCTTTTGCTGCAAGAAATAGTGTCAAAGTCTGTCAAAGGCTAATTTCTGGAGCCATTTTTATGAGTTCCTAAGTGACATTCTATAGCAGCCATTCTCAACCAGGGTTCCATGGAACCCTAGAGTCGCTACAGATTTTGCAATGGGTTTCTTGAGATGTATCTTATTGACCTCTAAATTGATGGTGTCTACATAGTTTTGGGACCAAAGCCCCTTGACAAAGCTAGCAGCAAGATGATCTTTTCTGTAAGGTTGCGTTCTGACCACCAATGTAAGGGCCAGCAATGTAAGGGGATTTTTTTTTTCACTGGCCCTCAATGAATTGGTTTCAGGAAAGGTTCCCTGAAACCTTCAAGTTCTTCCACGGTTATCTCTGGAATTAAGAAAGGCTGCTCTATAGTATTTGCCTTTGCTGTCTAAATACAAGAGCCATGTGTATTCTTACTTTATTCTAGGTTACTTTTGAGTATTTTTTTGAGTATTTCTTTCAAATCTTTGCAATAATCCAGCAAGAACCAACTTTGTTTCCTGTAATAAGGACCAGTCACTGCTGCTCTATCTACTTGTGTAGGGTGACTGATCTTGTCCCTGCCCATTCCTTTAGTTTTCTGTAGGCAGCCTGTAGTGGGAGGGCCTGGTGAGTCCCTCCTACAATAGTGATGGCGTCATTGCTACTTTTATAAGGTAATACCAGGTTTGCAAAGCATTTAGTGCATACAATCCTGGTTTATATTCTTCGAGGCTATTAGGGCATATATGTAAATAAAACTTTTATTTCGTGGCATAATGTCCATAGAGTTCAGGTTTGATTAAATATTGTCTAGTTCATAGTCAGAATACTGTTTTTTAATGAAGAGCAAAAATGTAAACCACAAAGCTGACATACTCAACAACTAAGCACTGCTGCCAACTTTAGGTATTATTGTGAACCTGTCACAAGCCTTCTTATTAGCCTGCCTCCTCTGCTACCAATGGTTAATTAATTTTTGCACCTACACTATCCAGTTCACCTGAAGGAGCCCCAAATAGAAAAAAACCTGTGCACAGAGTGATACATTGTGGGAGAAAGAGAGGGTCACATGCTTCCACATATCAGGAAGCACTGAGAGTTTCACAAGCTGTAAATTGGTATAGAAGCTGAGAGCGGCAAACGTATTCTCAACAGAAGGGCTGGGCTATCAGGGTGACCTGTTACTTTGTCCTGAATGGGTAACTTTAAATTCAATGAAGATCACTGGCTACATAGCTCGTGCAGGTTCTGAATAACATCCTAATGTATGTTTATCCTTAAAGGTTCCCATTGAGTAGTTCATTATTCTACTGGCCCTCTTCTGTAATGGTTTGTAGCTTCTCCAAGCCAATTCTAGAATTGAAGAAATGGTTTGGACAAGCTATGAAACATCTTGAACACTACAGAACAAGTCCAGTTGAATGTGACAAACTACTGCTACAAATCCCAATACATCAGAGGAGCTCTTTTCCTTCCTGAAACCTACACAAATTTTACAGAAATGGTTAATAGCTTTTTTTTTTTCCTTTTCCTGAAATTGCATTGGTTATATTTGTGGGAATTTTTGATACAAACTCTGCAAGTTATTTTATAGGTTTTTCTAAAGTCAATAGATGTCGCTTCTACACCCGTCGCAAGATGAAACTGTAAAAATGCCAGAAATAGCGTGTCGAAGGACGTCTAAGACTAATTTCCGAAGCTGTCCGAGACATTTTTATGAGTTCTTTTCTTAAACAGGAATCGGTATGCATTTCCTAGTTCTACAAAAAATATAGGGAGGTCAAAGAAATTGCGTATTTTTCTGCAAACGGTGAAAGCCTAATTTCAGGCATTGCATAAAAAAAAATTGGAAACAACTTAAAATAGTTTCCAACAAAGAAACTTTTGATATACATTTTTACACTCTTTTGGTGTTTATGCTTTTTTATGTTAATATTCTATTGCATGGGATTCCGAAACTACGGCCCTGCAGCTGTTGCAGAACTACACATCCCATGAGGCATTGTAAAACTCTGACATTCACATACATGACTAGGCATGATGGGAATTGTAGTTCCTGAACAACTGGTGGTCCGTAGTTTGGGAACCCCTGTTCTATTGCATATTTACATAATAAAATTATAAAACACAAAGTAAACAATATTTTCAATGAAGTCATGAGCTTCCAATTTTCCTACAGTTGACAAAAACACATCAATTTGATCAAGATATAGGTTATGTTTGTCTAGAAAAAAGTTTGTGGCTAAAAGCAAAGGAGTTCTATGGTCAAACAAGCACGACATGAGAAACGGGACCCTAATTCTACCATAGATAAGACGTGCCTATAGTTAATGTATGGGGGATTGAAAGCAGCCATAGGATGCGCTAATGGTATTCTGGTTTCATACGCGTACGGACAAAAAGCTATGAGAAACTGTGAGTGAGTTCAACGCAATTGTAAATTATAGAGTGTAACCTATTTTGAAGTTGTTTTAAATGGGCCTGTGGTTAACCCATAAGTTGATCATCTGCCACTGCCTGTTTTTTTCTTCTAGTTTTATTAAGAACTGTTGTGGTGATAAACCCTTTTTTTCCAACACACGGTCAACTGTAGACCATCAAACATCTGGCCAAGGTCCAATAGGCTGGCCATTGAATGCATTGTTTTGGTTACAAAAAGACCATTTAAACAGGTCCTATGGCCTAGGGAAGGAGGGGATGAAGGCCAAAATGAATCCAATGTGTTTTGAGTTTCTGGTGGATGTGGCAACGGAGGAGAAGTGGGTCGTGGGATGTGTTGGAAGCTTACAAGGCAAGCTGAGTCTATTATGGTTTGTGGTTCCTCTAATAGAAGCCTAAGGATGAAGGGAAAAAAAAAATCTGGTCTGAGTCTCTGAAATAATTATGAAAAAAAAGGGGAGGGGAAGATGACAGCTGCGCAGAGCCTTAAAAACCACCCTGCGTTTGAAACAATGACTGTATAAGGCCAAGTAACTGTCCTTTCAACTGCTGAGCCTCTGTCGCCCTCCTGAATACTCATATCTGTACACAGGCCCTTTGTCTCTCCTCTAAACACATGCATAACAGATCCACAGCCTTGATATGTACCGTTGATGTCAACAGAGGATAGCGTGTACAAGGAGACGAGATGCTGCAGATCAGTAAAAGTCACAATTATATTTACAAGGTTGGCATTCTATGGCAAATACCAGTACAACAATGCCTTTTATTTCTGTATTCAAAACAGCCCTGGCAAAAAGAAAAAAAAAAGGAAAGGAGGAATATATTACAAGTGAGAAAGCCTTTTTTTTAAAAAATCTGAAGGAATTCTGGAATCTTTAAAAATAATAAGGTCACTAAAAGTTGTTCAGAATTTTTAAATTGTGGATATAAAAACAAAACAGATGACTTCATCTAACTGACCTTCAACCTGATCGTAATAAAGTGACAACAGCAAACGTAAAAGGAAAAACACCCCACCAACTATGCATGACAGACTTTGAGAGATAAAAGATAGTAGAGATAGATAGATAGATAGATAGATAGATAGATAGATAGATAGATAGATAGATAGATAGATAGATAGATAGATAGATAGATAGATAGATAGATAGATAGATAGATAGATAGATAGATAGATAGATAGATAGATAGATAGATAGATAGATAGATAGATAGATAGATAGATAATATGACTATAAATACTGGGACAATTTTTTATCTGGGGTTGTGAAACCATCAAGAAGATAAATGGTATACATTTTCAAATATGCTGTAGTTCTTCACAGTCTTTTAAGGTATCCCCACTATCCAATGATATTTTCTCATTCCCAATGGAGCAAGTCTTCAGGTGTGTACAACTACAGAATGGCGCAGTTTGCCACAAGTCGGCAGTTCCCTTGGGACGACAAGCAGGCTTTACATTTCCTTTGGGCACAATGGATATTTCAAGAGTCTGCACAAGCACAAAGCAGCTAGACAAATGGTGAACTGTTACTATGTTATTAACCTCATTAATTTACTGCCCTGCTTCATTGTACTGCCTAAAAGAATTGGACAGACATTTCTCTTTACTGCTAAATAAGACTGCTTTGGAATACTGATGACAGTTGTGCCTTTTTTTTAAATTTTTTTTCATTAAATTATTTGAAAAATATTTTGAAATTAATAATATTGTTTGCTTGTATTACACATAATGGTCCTTTTCTCAGTTACCCTTTGTACTTTGAACCATTAAAGTGATTTTTTTCTGTAACAAACTGACATTGCTGAATTCTTTTTCTCCAAACACTGGTCCTGCCAAGCCTTTAAATCTAATCCTAGGGGGTCATTAACTCGCACCGCGTAAGTAAATGCTTCTGCTGCAAAAGTTAGGGGTTGGAGTGGCTCATCGCAACATCCTATTAGTACTTCAATCTGATAGACAGCTCCAGTTTCCACCAATAGGCAGTGCATTTTTTCTTCTACCCCAATGACAAATTCTCCCGGTTAACATGCAAAATCACTTTACATAGGAGATGTGACATTGTAGGGATCCTTACTTGATTCTGTACTGTAGCTGATACCAGCCTTAAAAGGCAATTTTTGTTTCAATTTAACCCCACTTTCTAAACCCTAGGATTTATAAGTACTGTAAATTCATTAGTATATAGCAGCCTTTCTCAAACAAGGTTCCATGGAAACTTAGGGTTCTTCCAAAGGTGGCTTGGGGTTCCTTGAGCAAAAAGCAGTAATCTCATTAATTAGGATCCAGGGTATTGAGAATACCATATATTCTGCATGTGGTATTGTGAATTAATAATTACAAATGCAGACAAAAATGTAAATTGGAAGAGAGATATGGATACATATTATCAGAAATTTAGATTTGGTACTGTTATTGTGTATTAGGATATCTTAATACATGTTACTATGAATTATATGATGGTTGAACCTGTTTTCCTAAGCATCCCTATACCATTTATTGCATAATTTTCCCTTTAAGTTTGGGATATGGTTTGACATTCATATGATATTTCCAAGCACATCGTTAAAATTTTTGCAGGACACTTACAAAAAGCAGGGTACACTGATTCCCTTGTCTGATGGTGCCTGCCTAGTTATAGCACCAACCTCAATTGGCTCAGCCATCAGCCTGGGAATAGTAGATACTTTTCTGAAATCAATAAAGTTTGGCTTTCTTTAAGGAGTCTTTCTACCAATCCAAGGGGGGCTTTTTTCCAATGTGACCACCAAAGAGGACAATTTTCTAATGACCCCCAAATGTAAGGAGATGTTTCTTTACAGACAATCAATGTAAGGGAAAGTTTCCGTAATGAGTACCAAGTATGTATATGTTTTCTTACAGGCCAACTCAATGATAACCCTAATGTACAATAAACTGGAGATATAATTTAAGCAAAGGTTCACTAAGACCTCAAAACTATTTACCTTGATATAAAGGTTAAAAAAGACTGCCAGATATAAGGCTGCCTGTATTCAACTTATAAAGGCCTGATGTCATTTTAAAATAGGGTGTAAATATAAATACATTGCAAGAGTAACAGTGATGAAAACCCAGAGTCCCACTTTAAAGCTGCCTACTCCAAACACTTGTACATCTTGTTTAAAGGCAGTGTACATTTGGCTGTGTGGGTATAATTGACAGGAGGCTGTCTTATATAGGTTATCTAATACAAAAGAGACTCATTAGCAGCCCAGTACAAACAAGAAAGCAATATACATAAGTTGTTCAGAGTGGCAATATAGAACATTGATGGGGTCTGCGGGGATTTATATAACACCAAAAAAAGCAGATGCGCACTTGTAAATTTGCCTCACTTGTCTGGCAAGTTAAAGGTTATTCCCTTGATCGGAATCCATAATAAAACGTAATAGGGTGTAGGGCCATTGCGGAAAGTTTGAATATTTAAACTGCGCAATGACAGGAAATTCCAGGGTGAACACCCAACTTTCTAATGGAAGATCTTCCTAGGTACCTACCAATTAACTGTATGGCTTTAAATTAAATTGCAAATGCCTTCAATGTGTTTTACTGCCTTTTGTGCAGCAGAACAAAGTCATTTTCTGTAAGATCAAAGGTGTCGTCTGTTGGTGATATGGTAGAACCACACGCTCCAGCAGACCAGCCATCCTCTAGCTTAAGAAGTCCAAATGACCACAGGCCACTGAAGCTTAGGTGCCCAGACCAAATAAGGTCTGCCAGCTACAGATGTCACTGTGTCTTCCTCTCTGTGTACAGCTAGTGCAAAGAGAGAGAGGTAGAG
Organism: Pelophylax lessonae; assembly: GCF_965119305.1. Lineage (NCBI taxonomy): Eukaryota > Metazoa > Chordata > Amphibia > Anura > Ranidae > Pelophylax > Pelophylax lessonae. The sequence goes on from NC_138780.1 coordinate 169,935,383, forward strand.
CCGGTTCACACTGAGGCGACACGACTCCTTACTACTTCGGGGGCGACTTGTGCATTACCATGCACCACAACTTCGGAGCGACTTGCAGGGTCTTCCCATAATGTATGTCTATGCAAGTCGCTCCGAGGTCGCCCCAAAGTAGTACAGGACCCTTTTTCTAAGTCAGAGCGACTTGTGTCACTCCTATTAGAACGGGTCCTGTAGCGGTTAATGGACCACGAGGGAGCGCGGCTTGTCAGGCTGACAAGTCGCCTGACAAGTCGCGCTAGTGTGAACCGACTCGTACCGTGATCAGCAGACTTGTTTGTAAACAAATCACAGATTAGCTGTGAAGGTGGATGGGAATTAAGCTGATTGGTTCATGAACCCCAGCAGACCTAAAATAAAAGCAACATTTAATTTAGCTTTGCATTGGGTAAAAAATCCTTAAGGCTGGGTTCACACCTAATACCGATGCGACTCACAGCAGGGGTCTGGTGCGTCCCTGTTCTCTGTTTCAGGGATAAATCAGGCCCGATTTTTTGCCTGAATTCGGACCTAAAATGGAGCCCGAGATGCACAAGACCCCTGTGCAATGCGCTCTGTATGAACCAACTCCATTGAAAGACAGGCACACTCTCCTGTTATGAGAATTGGGTGCAGGGAAACCTGCATCCAATTCGCATAAGTGTGAACCCAGCCTAAATGTATTTTTATAAATTCCAGATAGTAGTCTCCTGCAATCCCTTGAACAAGAGTCATATGGCGCTTTTCCACTGCATGGAACCGAACGGTTCGGCTCGCTTTTGTGCTTTTCCACTGCTGGTACCGCATGGTATAGTGTAGGAACGGTTCGGTACGGTACGGTACGGAGGCGCTTTTCGACTGCATGGAACCGAACGGTACGGCTCTCAAAAACAGTACCACCTTGATTGTGGTTCCAAGAGGTACCATACCTGGTACCATATCCCACAATCCTTTGCATGCAGTCACTACTAGCCACTGATTGGTCAGAGAATCCCACCCACCCCGTTGTTATCCCACCCACTTAACTTTAGTACTACTTTAGTGGAAAAGCAAACCATACCGTACCGTACCGAACCGTTCCAACACCGTACCATGCGGTATCAGCAGTGGAAAAGCAAACCGGGCCAAGCAGGGCCGAGTAGAGCCGAGCCGGTACTTTCAGTGGAAAAGTGCCATAAGAGAGGAAGGTGCACCACACTGAGCCAGTCAGGGCTTTCTTGCTTTGCACAGTATGAACATGATTAAAGGGAAGGGTAGAACAAAAGGTCAACCTCCTCTATGTACTGCTGCTTTTTTACTGTCCAATCACAGGCAGGGGTGGGTCCCAGGCAGGGCCACCCTATTTAAACACAGTGTTAGGCTCAAGGCCAGGGAGTGAAGTGTGGCAGGTGTGCCCTGACCACAAGACTGGCTAAACAGAATCATAAATCCTTGGGGGAGCTTAAATAATTTACACGGATGTATTTCCACAGTGCATTTAATTGTTTTCCTGAAATTCGTGCACGTACAACATCCAAGCTGACCCACCTGAAAGGTCAGAGATGCAAGCTACTACTATGTTATTAATGTTGCCTACGAGAGATATAAGAAAAGTTAAGGAAGCCCCCAATGCTCATCTAAAGTAGAAATATCAGTTTTGAGAGGAGATGCCTTTTAGCTTATGTTAAATGAAAATAAGGTATACAGAAAAAAAAAATCGTGGTTAGTAGCACAGCATGCTAATCTCCAGAGCACAGGTTTGCAGAGGTAAGGCTTTCACCTCGCCTGAATTCCGCAGTCGGCTCAGGTTAACCAACTCCTGCGTAAGAATAACTCCTGCAGACTTGTCACCGAGCACAAAAGTCATCAGTGGCTGAATGTTCTCTCCTGCACCGCAATTAAGACGAATCAATACGACGTGCCACAAATGGTATTTTATTCTCAATAAGAACTCGGTCTGAGTTTATTCAGAATATTTCAGAGCTTCCCTGGGGGATTTCGGTCCAACGCAGATGGCAAATAAAGTACTCTGCCTAGGGCTAGAGCACATTATGCTAATTCTAATGTCAGATGTACTTTAATATACAGCTCTATTTAATCACCCCATTATTTCACATTTCCATATGAAAAACCTGCGGCACTTCTACAGAGCTTTCAGCCGCTGACAATGCCAACTCCCCTCGCCTGACTGACGGAGGAACAGAAAAAGGAAGCTGGTCAATCTCGCTGGGGCTGACTGCTATTTGCTGTTTTCACCTCTGTCTCGATTTTAAAGCTTGCCTGATGGAATGAAGTGAAAGGGGGTCTTTCAGGAATGTCAGCACACACCGCCGCAAAAGGTCCCTATGAGGCGGGATGGCTCCAAAGAGTACCGCGTAGAGTAATCTGACGACGTGCTCTGGGGGATTACGGTAAACCAATCTATAAACTGTGGGGCAATGCTACCAAGCTAGACGTCAGAAAAATACCACTGGCAAGGCTAAACCTTTTGCTTTTTTCAATGTAGAGCTCAAGAACAAGATTTAACACACATATACACATGGGAGATGTTACAGTGAACTATTCCATTCCAAAGTACAAAATTAATGTGATACTTCTACATAGCATCTCAAATAACCTTCTCTGTTTCAAAACTAAGCATTTTCTTTTAAAATACGGTAGTTTGGTCCAAGGATTGGGGTAGCCAAAGTGCTCCAAAATGGTGGCCTTTTCTACTGTCATCAATGGAAGCCTTAGGCTTCAAAATGACTACTTCCGGATCGGACTCGGGATCGGCTATTTCACAAAGCAAAAGATCGGCATCGGGATCGGCACCAAAAAAGTCGGATCGGTGCATCCCTATTAACTAGTTTGTGCCATCGCATCCCTAAAGCCTGGAGAGGACACAGAGGGGTCAAAATGGCCATGGGAGATCACCCAAAAGGAAAACTTTTGTAGTTGTCTCAGCCAAAGCTTCTAAACCAGGGTTTCTCATTTAGGGTTCCTTCAGAGGTTGCTAGGGGTTCCTTGAGCAATAAGCGCTTTATGCCTCTCAGATAAGTTTCCATAGACACTATTGACCTTTTTAGCTATCTGTAAGGGGTGATTCTACCCAATGACCACAAGTGTAAGGAGCATTCTTCCCACTGACATCACACTAATGTGTCATAGGTTGTAGATATAAACATTTTTAGCAGGGGTTCCCTGAGACCGGAAAGGTATTTCAGGGGTTGTTGAAAAGGATAAGAAAGACTGTTCTAAACTGAGGTTGCTATCTTCCATCCAGGGCTAGCTAAGCGATCAGTAAGGGTCTGCATGGAACTAGTACTTTTAGTAATATTAGTGCTATCTATATTGACATTTTTTGTCAACAAATGAATATATATATTTTTGTATTTCGATATTGTAGACCTGAGTAATGTTCTTACCCTCGAAATGTGTTGGCTTTTTTTTTCTAAACAGTACAAAATTTGGATTCCATGACTCAGAATGTCATTCTATTGGCACTCTGACATTTTACTCAACCAAGACTACTACAACCCCCATAAATTAAATAGCAGGCTAAGCTGGCAGAGCCAGTGAGAGGAAACTGACAGATTGCCTTTGTTTCATATTCCATCTTTGTAAACCACTGTCCTAGATGTCTACTTATTTTTATATATAAGCGATGAATGTCTTAGCTTGCTGTAACCACAGCTTAGGACTTGACAATAAGTACAGTCTACAGCAGTGCTTTATTAAAGCCCACCATGTTGGTGGTGAACAAGCTAAAAAAATCTTTATCTCATAGCTAAGTTAGAGTAGCTGTACATGCTTGAAGTAGACGAAGTCCTAGACCAAGTAGGATCATTTTGTTAGGGGCACTAAGAGCTGCATTTACCAAATTTGAAAAAGAAAAATAATACTAAAGCACAACACAATGCAGACTGCAAACTTTTAGCACTACTAAATAAAACAATTGTGAGCCTAAGGCCTCATTCAATTCATATTCCTAATCTAGCCGAGGGCTATTTGGAAGGTTTAAGAATGTTGCATTCAGTCAAAAAATACAGTTTGGCATTCTTGCAGTAGACCAAGAATGGAAAATAAAAGGCATTGACATCAAAGCTACAATAAAATAAGATCAAATTTGAATTCACACATTAATGCACTTATCATAAAACTTACTAGTTACTAAAATAATGATGAACCCTATTACTATGCATTCTACTTTATAGGCTAGAAGATTTTTTTTTTTTAAATCAGTAAGAATATATATATATATATATATATATATATATATATATATATATATAAAATATCTACGGTATATACACACACAGTATCTCACAAAACTGAGTACACCCCTCACATTTTTGTAAATATTTTATTATATCTTTTCATGCGACAACACTGAAGAAGTTACACTTTGCTACAATGTAAAGTAGTGAGTGTAAACAGTGTAAATTTGCTGTCCCCTCAAAATAACTCAACATACAGCCATTAATGTCTAAACCGCTGTCAACAAAAGTGAGTACACCCCTAAGTGAAAATGTCCAAATTGGACCCAGTTAGCCATTTTCCCTCCCCGGTGTCATGTGACTCCTTAGTGTTACAAGGTCTCAGGTGTGAATGGGGAGCAGGTGTGTTTGGTTTTTGGTGTTATCTATCTCACTCTCTCATACTGGTCACTGGAAGTCTAACATGGCACCTCATGGCAAAAACTCTCTGAGGATCTGAAAAAAAAAAAAGAATTGTTGCTCTACATAAAGATGGCCTAGGCTAGAAGAGGATTGCCAAGACCCTCGACCAAAGAAGCTGAGTGCACATGCTCCGGGTCATATCCAGAGGTTGTCTTTGGGAAATAGATGTATGAGTGCTGCCAGCATTGCTGCAGGGATTGAAGGGGTGGGGGGTCACCCTGCCAGTGCTCAGACCATGCGCCACACACTGCATCAAATTGGTCTGCATGGCTGTCGTCCCAGAAGGAAGCCTCTTCTAAAGATGATGGACAAGAAAGCCCACAAACAGTTTGCTGAAGACAAGCAGACTAAGTTCATGGATTACTGGAACCATGTCCTGTGTTCTGATGAGACCAAGATAAACTTATTTGGTTCAGATGGTGTGAAGCGTGTGTGGCGGCAACCAGGTGAGGAGTACAAAGACAAGTGTGTCTTGCCTACAGTCAAGCATGGTGGTGGCAGTGTCATGGTCTGGGGCTGCATGAGTGCTGCTGCCACTGGGGAGCTACAGTTCATTGAGGGAACCATGAACGCAGGGCAATATTCCAACATGATAATGACCCCAAACACACCTCCAAGACGACCACTGCCTTGCTAAAGAAGTTGAGGGTAAAGGTGATGGACTGGCCAAGCATATCTCCAGACCTAAACCCTATTGAGCATCCGTGGGGCCTCCTCAAACGGAAGGTGGAGGAGCGCAAAATCTCTAACATCTACCAGCTCTGTGATGTCATCATGGAGGAGTAGAAGAGGACTCCAGTGGCAACCTGTGAAGCTCTGGTGAACTCCATGCCTAAGAGTGTTAAGGCAGTGCTGGAAAATAATGGTGGCCACACAAAATATTGACACTTTGGGCCCAATTTGGTAATTTTAACTTAGGGGGTGTACTCACTTTTGTTGCCAGCGGTTTACACAATTAATGACTGTGTGTTGAGTTATTTTGAGGGGACAGCAAATTTACACTGTTATACACACTCCCCTCTTTACATTGTAGAAAAGTGTAATTTCTTCAGTGTTGTCACATGAAAAGGTATAATAAAATATTCACAAAAATGTGGGGGGTGTACTTTTGTGAGATACTCTATATGTATATATATATATATATATATATATATATATATATATATATATATATATATAATGGTTTATATTAAGTTGATTTATATATATGTATAGATACATATATATATTTATATACATAGATATATATTTAAATATATATATATATATATATATATATATATAAAAATATAAATATATATATATATATATATATATATATATATAGATATATATAGATATATATATATCTATGTATACATCTATACATATATAATTTATAGTATTTAATGACATAAAGTGGCGGGCACTTAAGATAAGCTGTGCTTCCTTCCTATTGTATCCTTCCTATAGGTAAGTCAGTAGACAGAGGTCTGTCCAAAGGCATTATCCAAACAACACTCTTGAGGCAGCTCATCTCACCATTATTATTATGACCATTCAGCAGGGATGTTGACTGTACTACCTAAAATACAAACAACCACTATAGTGGAAACTAAAGTACATAATAGGATTGCAAAGACAACCCACAAAAGGCGGGTAAAATATGAAAACAAATACTAATAATTTCACTAATAAATTATGGATATGAATTAAAAATAATAATTTGCCGCATAGCATGTGTTGTTGAAATGTGTAGCCTTGTCACTTAAAATTTTATTTTTTAGGAAGAAAAATGCATTATCTGTGCGCCAAGTAGCATAAGAAAGCATATTACTGTGTATGAGCCCTGCCAATAAAACATTACCGTATATGGACATTTTAATAAAAAAATATATAGTGAAAATGATTACATTATTGCAAAACTGCATGCTGAAAAACCGATAATCCGCATACGCTTTTTTATTAAATCCGAATAGTACAGTCTCTGACTGCAGGCATGTGACCGATGCTGCACAAACTACGCAAAGTGAAAAGTTTTATATTCATTTTTTTATTTTTTTTTGGCTTGGAAAATGCTGCAGAAAGCAGTCCAGGCAAAACAGAGTGCAGCTTTCCTTCTTTGGATCCGAATTCATTACATAAGAGACAGAATAAAGGAATGCAAAGAATCCGCGCTCCTAGGAGAGCCCGCTGCCTAAAAGCTATTTTTAAAACAATCAGTGCAGCAATAGAAACACTGGAAAGAGAGTCAATTTTTCCTCTATTTGCAGAAGTGCGCCGGTTTTCACTGGAAAGCCGCCTGTGTTTTGTTTGGCTCTCGTTCATACACTGCCTTGGCAGGCGCTCCTTGGATAACACACGGTGAATATCTCCCTTGCAATACAGTAGCACTCTCATTTCAATGGTCCCAGCCACGCGTTCTTTAATAACACAGCAAGGCGCGGCAAAATCCTCCCGACTGCAGCTCGCCAGAGAAAAAAAAAGAGCGGAATCCCACAGCAACCCCCCCCCCTCCTCCCCCCAGGAAGTTTAAAGGGACAATATGATTTTTTTTTTTTTTTTTTTCTTTTAATGTGCCATTTTTACTTTATTTTTTACTGTTGCCCTTATTGTATATTTTTTCCTTTTTAATTCGGAATTAAACCTACCTATAAATTTATGTTATGATAAAGTTTTCTCTCTCTCTCTATATATATATATATATATATATATATATATATATATATATACTAAGTAAAAAAATATATATATATATATATATATATATATTTATATATATATATATATATATATACTAAGTAAAAAAAATAAATAAAAATACATAAACAAATAAATACACAAAAAATACTGTTTGTGTCTATATGGATATATATATATATATGTATATATATATATATATATATATATATATATATATATATATATATATATCCATATAGACACAAACAGTATTTTTTGTGTATTTATTTGTTTATTCTTTTTATTATTTTTTTTTTACTTAGTCAATTGTATTAATTTTGATAGCAAGTTAGGAAGTTGTGCTTCCCAATGGTTTACTCTCCTATCTTCTGTGGAAGATACCAGTATTTGGGCAAAGGGCACACCCCTGCCATGTTAGACCAACCATGAATAATTCATACCCAGAAAATAATTGGTGAAGTATTTTTTTCACCACTACCTTTTCTTTATAGTGGTTTTCAAAATAATAAATGCAATCATTTAGAAGTTGGATAAAGGAGCTAATGCGGCATACAGTAACATTTTTACAGTAGATTTTTAAAGAGGTCCATACATCAAACCAAAAAAAGGGACAACTGGGGGGGGGGGGGGGCGAGGAACAGAGCGATTTGGTTCCAAAGGATGAACAGTCTCTCCATATGGGAACAGTTGGGAGCTGTCCTTATGGCCCTCGGAAAGGCCTAAAAAATTGGGCCAAAGGGGGAGTATGATGGAAAGCTGTTTTAGTCCTTTAATGTGATACTTTCTTAATCAATTTCTCGACATTACATTGAGGAGCATGGAAGCCCTGCCTGTTGACTTTACACCAGGCGCAGTTTGGCTATATAGGCAACCATCTTGAGCACCACAAAGAATAATTGTACAATGTGGGTTTTACAAGAGATGATACTTAGTGCTCAAGATGTCCAAAATAGATATTGGAACCTAACAGAACCGCAGTTCAGGGCTGTATTTTATATTGATTGGACCCTGGGAAAATCTTTTCTTGGGCCCTCCCCAATCCACTTATCAAATATTCAAAGACAATGGGGGCTCAAGGGGGAGCTGCTTTGGGCCCTACAACAATGAATGGGCCCAGGGCAGCTGCCCCTTTTGCCCTGTGTTAAAGATGGCCTTGCCAGGGCGGTCTTTATTATTGATTGGACCCTGGGCAAATCTTTTCTTGGGCCCTCCCCAATCCACTTATCAAATATTCGAAGACAATGGGGGCTCAAGGGGCAGCTGCTTTGGGCCCTACAACAATGACTGGGCCCAGGGCAGCTGCCCCGTTTGCCCTGTGTTAAAGACGGCCCTGCCACAGTTAGATTTTAAAATAAATCTCCAAACCAGCCATTCTCAAGCAGGATTTCCATGAAACCCTAGGGGTTCCTCCATACATTGCTAGAGGTTCCTTGAGCAATGAGCAATTCCTGCCTCTTAGATAAATAAACACTCACAATAATGATCATTTTAGCCATCTGTTAGGAGGGGATTTTTCCAACTGACCACAAATGCAAGCACCACTCTTCCTAAGGACCATCAGGCTAATGGTACAATGAGCTGCAGATATAGTAATTATTAGTAGTGGTTGTCTAAGACCAGAAAGTTTTTTCAAGGGTTCCCCCATGTTAAAAAGGTTGAGAAAGTCTGAAAGCAAACGCCACATTCATTCAATCCTATGGGGTAAGGATAGGTATTTGACACTTTAGCTTTGGACACATCAATTCAAAGAAAACCTAATGGCCCACAAGTTTTAAGGCCTTTAAAGACCAATGAAACTCTGTTTCTTGCAACAGCTTGTGTTTTTGTGTTTTGGATACAAGCTAGCACATATAATCTGATCCAAAGACCATTCCTCCCATAGGAATTGCCTTATGATCATGAAGGGTTTCTGGTCATTAGCTTGAGTTCCCCTATAGGAGCCATATGATAAAACAGAGTGGAAAAAATAGTATTATTATTATTGTTAATAAAAAAATAATGCAGTGATGGGAAAGCAAGCACTATTGTGCTATACAGCAAGGACATTTTCTATATCTTCCTTATTTGCTCTGTAGGCCCTTTAAAACAATTGGAATATGGATGCCCATTGTTCTACAGCTCAAGCAGGGAAAAAAAAAACCTCAGATTTAATGAAATTGTTTTTCTTGCCAAAGCATTTGTGTCTTTTTTTTTCCCTTTATCTGCTGGGGTTTTCCGTGAAACGCCACAGTTATGAAGCAAATCGTGTGCCTTCTGGCCAAAACATAAAATATTCTGACAATCCTGTGAATCTTTGGCGTTCGTCGGTTCGCAAGATCACAGCTGCTGGTGCTCGCAATCTGGGCCATACAATATTCATTCGGATTTATCTTCGAGATAGGCGATGCCCCTAAAACTGCCCGTTTTAGAATCTTACTCTCGCTTTTCTGCCAGATTTTAATAGTGGGAACAGAATTAAATAAAATAAATCAACATATTGAAGCCCTTATAATGATTTGTGACAATGTATTTGCAGCAATGGAAAGCTAATCAATCTGTAGGGGCAGGTAGACATCCCAGAATACTTTTATTTCCCAGAATTCCATAATTACACATTAATATCAACACATTTGCAATCTGAGTGTTCTGAATGGGTAGGCCCTCCCTACAGGCAAAGCACTGGTTCCTATGGGGTAACACAGAGTATGGCAAATTTACAGGTCAACAAAGGCAGCCAACATGATCTTCTGAGAACAGATTGACTTTAACATACCGTATTTAAATACTATAGTAATATTTTTATCATCAATTGTACTATAAGGGGTCAAAGCGCTGTACAAGTCAGTAACCTTGGTGAATAGGTTAAATAGTGGAGTCTCGAAAGTGGTCTAGGAATTATATATATATATATATTTTTTTTTTTTGAACTTGAGATTTAATAAATTTCTTTTTGCAGAGTACAAGGCGATACAAGGGTTTGTCATGAATAAATTTGGTATGCAAAATATCATAATACAGAAGGTAACTATTTTGTTTCTCGTACAATATACCTAGGATAGGTATTATTGTATGATAAAGATTTCAACAAGTGGTAAACTGTAATAATAGCATGAAGGGACAGTTCTGAGATGATGGAAGAAAAAAAGTGGGGGTGGGGGGGGTGAACGCTACCCATAAGCTACCCATAGGCTAGAGTAGCCATAAGTTACCCATAAGATAGAGTTATGGTAGAATCATTATACAAGAAGGGGGTGTTCATATTGGGTGTGGATAAAGTACAGAGGCATCAGGGCAAGAGTAAGTTACGTGAAAGAATTAGATATCATTTTTTATGTTATGTGCATGCATGTCAAGTAATGTGTAAGTGTAACAAATTCAGATATTTATTGCCTGGATCCCAGTGCTCTCCTGGAAATATCTTCATCTGCTTTTCTATCAAGCGAAGAATATTACAAATTGAGGAGTTGCAAGCACTACACTAATTTGTATAGCCCATAAAATGCTTTATTCTGTAACAAATTCCAACGAGTTTCGAGGGCTCAACACCGTTCCTTCATCAGAGCTTGTAGAGCAATAACTATAGGATGAGGGATAACGTCCTGGACTGTAAATTGGAAACAAAGTAAACATATAGCTGGAAGTGGTGAAATTGATGGCACAGCTAGAGAGGAAGGGGGAACAAAACCAAAAACAGGAGCAACGGCTGGAGATTACTCTCCAGCCGGACAGTGCCATCTTTTTTTTGGCATCATTCAAGATCACCATCTTCCTTCTGAACTGAGATGCTCAGAAATGTCACATGTAAATCCTAGTGCCTGTGCAGTTCTCAGCTGTGTTCACATATATCTTATGCAGCAAAAATTGTGTAGGGAATATGGACTTTCTCTGTACCCACGAGGACTTGATAGGATTTTTTTTTTAAATACACATTGGGGTTGATTTACTAAAGCTAAAGAGTGCAAAATCTGGTGCATCTGTGCATGGTAGCCAATCAACTTCTAACTTCAGCTTGTTCAATTAGGCTTTGACAGGAAAAAAAAAAACCTGGAAACTGATTGGTTCATTTGCAGAGCTGCACCAGATTTTTTACTCTCCAATTTTAGCAAATCAAACCCTCTTTATTACAAAAAGAACATTTAGTACATAGTCACTGGTATTGGGATGTGCTACTCTCTGTAATCATGATTCCTTATTGGTGGCACTTACACACTATCTATAGCTGATGCAGATTTTCCCCGCCGCAGCTTGTGATGTGTTACAAAATTACAATGTACAGTCTGATTACTAGGGTAGAGGAGACTGAGGAATGCTTTTTCTCTGCCTGCAGCAACATCTTAGCCTAAGTAAAGTCACCTGACTAAAGCTCAAGGATGCGACAATAAAAGGTGGGGCTGTTATAAAAGAAAAATATACTGTTGCTGTATATTGTGAAATGTCACAAACATATTTATTCAGACTTGTAAAATTGCTGAGAGGTCCACTTTAAATTTAAGCTCCTATTAAAAATAGGGATCAATATTAGGGATGCACCGATCCGATATTCGGATCGGATATCGGCCCCGATACGGGCAAAATAGCTGGATCGGGGGATCGGTAAAATTAACAGATCCACGGGCCGATCCGGTTTTGCTCTTCATAGCTTGTGAGGGAGCAGAGAACAGCTGTCAAAGAAAAAAAAAAAAGAGCCTCCTGCAAATGCCTTTCAACTCTCCCAGTTAAGTAAACACAATGATTACAATGTATCTTTTCAATTACAATGTATCTTTTCGTTCCGTCTGCCGGAGGAGGGAAGTTTAACCTCTTAAAGACTAAACCTATGACATTTTAGATTTTGAATGCACAATGTTATTAGGTATCTGCCAATACCGATACCGATCCAAAAGTATTATTTTGTTATAAGCTCACAAAACAGTACTTCCGGATCGGACTCGGGATCGGCAATTTCACAAAGCAAAAGATCGGGACCAAAAAAGTCAGATCGGTGCATCCCTAATCAATATATGGCCCTAGTATGTGTATATTTATAATTGTGAGATAGGGACCTTACTGTATATTGTAAGCTCCTTGGGGGCAGGGATCAATATGAAACTACAGTATAAAAAACACTGAGTAAATTGTCATCAGTATATAAATACCTGTAATAAATAATTAAACATGGGAAATAAAAAAAAAAATGTTAACATAAAAATAAAAAAAAAATAAAATAAAAACTACCATCTGCCTCTCTTGGTCCTTTTCAGCATTCACTAAGTTTGAATATTCCATCTCTGGGGTGGGACAGAGCATACACCCCTATCACTGTCACAGTAGCAAATGCTGCAACTACAGGCAACCTTGTGAGTGATCAAGGCTAAAAATGTGTAATGATACTAGTGGGGGGAGCAAAGCATCGATTTTAACCCTTTAGTGCTTTTTCTTTGGCCTGGAGCTCCACTTTAGTGCTTCCCATAAACCTGAACTAACAAGAGCTTTGCGGTATGGCCAGGGGTCGGATGTTTTAAATTTTGCTCCAACATGCTTCATTATGTTTAAAACTAATCAGAAAACCCTGTTTAAACACAATTAACACACAATTATGTAAAAATAACAAACTATGTGATTAAGAAAGGCGATATGAAAAGCCTGAAACAGCAGACCGCAAAGTGCTTCTGCTTTTTTAACAGCACCAACCTCAACAAGAAGCGATCTACGCGGCATTTATCTATAGTCAATGAAGCTCTGCTAGGCAATGGATCTACTTTCAAATGCTGAATGCCATATTTTTACAGCATCAGGATCTATGGCATGGTTGTCCAACCTTTTGGCTTCTCATTGAGTGTAGAGAAATTTTCTCGGGCCGCAAATAAAATATATACTGTAGTTAAGGTATATAAGTAATAAAATGCAGCCGCGCCCTTCCCATGCTGCCTCGACCACCCCCCCCCCCCCCCCAGCACTAATTTAACACAACTAGTGAATGATCCCCTCCAAGGCTGCCTCTGTGGCCGTGCCCCCGACTCAACTTCCTTCCTCCGCAGCAAAAAAAAAAAAATTGTCGGGGGGCCGCATTGCCTGCCGTTCCAGGCCACATGTTGGACATGCCTGATCTATGGGAAATGCTACCCTGACGCTTGTATGAAACACCTGGTCTTTGTGGTGGACAAATACAATCATTGCCCTGGGTACACTAAACCAGGGGTCTTCAAACTTTCTACACAAAGGGCCAGTTTACCGTCCTTCAGACTTTAGGGGGGCCGGACTGGAAGTAGAAAATGTCCTGGTACCAGTGGGAGTAAACAATGCCCCATCTTTGGTGTCTGTGAGAAGAATCATGCCCCATTGTTGGTGTCGGTGGGAGGATCTGTGCCCCATCATTGATATCATTGAGAGGAACTGTAACCCATCGTTAGTATCAGGATGAGGAATCGTGCCCCTTCGTTGGTGTCAGTGGGAGGATATGTGCCCCATCATTGATATCATTGGGAGGAACTGTCCCCCGTCGTTAGTATCAAGATGAGGAATCGTGCCCCTTCGTTGGTGTCAGTGGAGGAAGTGATGCCCCGATGTTGGTGTCAGAGGATAAAATATTGTCCCAAGGGCCAGATAAAAGCTAGCAAAGAGGCGTATCTGGACCCCAGGCTGCAGTTTGGAGACCATTGGACTAATCCTATCTATGGGCCATGGCATGAAGAACTAATAAGCTCTACAGTCTTCACCCCCAACGCTGTTTGCAGTCAACTTCAAGACACCACAAATATGATTTCAAGTAATTGCCAGAAACTAAGCAATCTATCAACCACAAGTGAGATCGACCCTATAAACTGACAGCTATAAACTGACAGCTTCAAAAGAGTTGAGAATAAATAAGGAAATTGAAATGGAAAAGAAAACATCAATTTTCTAAATTTCAACCTGAGTTTTGGTTAATACCTTGAATAGCTTATGGCCCATTTATATTTGTGTAGTTCATTATTGCACTTACGGTAACACGAGTTATGACACCCGGTAACACGAGTTGCATTAAGGATGCACACTTAAATCAAGGGGCTTCCAGAGCCCCAAAAAATCACCAAATGCTTGTCGTAATGGACCACCATGCACTACAGTACAGTGCTTTCCCATGTATTGTAACACATGTTGAGGTTGCGCTGGGGTGCTATTCAAAATGATCGGTATCACAATTTGCCGGGGCTTGACACGTGCATTAGGGTAATGCACATTTTTATCTGAGTGTTCCTGCAATACATAGATGTAAATCGGCCCTTACTGATCTGCCCTTGTTGTTTCTGTCAGACAGAGGCCAGCTACTTTAAATGGCAATAGGGTTTTCCACACTGTGAACACACCCCTGTCAGGTTCAGATTTTTTTAGTCCAATCTAATACAAATACAGGTACATTTTTCTTCAAATCTTAGGTCCTCCTACAAAAACCTCTTCTTGGAATATGCAAAACAAAAACCATTTCTCTGCAGCTTTTTTTTTCTGCTTATACTAAGAAGCGCTTTGATGCACTTCCTAGCAGTACATTGATTGCAGGACGTCTTTACGAATGCCGTTTGAGTTTTATGTGTCGAGCAGGGAAGGTCAGAGCCATAAAGCCTGGTGTTTACTGTAAGTGCACCATTGCTGTTCACCTGGATTATGGATGGTTTTTCTTTCAAATGAACAAGGAGACAGAATGACTAAATCTACCATTTACTGTTCCTTTTATATTAACGTGTAGACCCCAAACACAAATGTCTGGGCCAAACTGTTTGATAATGCAGACATAATGGTAAATGCTTCTTTATTTATGTTTATTATAAGCACAACTCTTACAAACAGAAAATAACTTTAGTTTAGTCCATACATATATTCAATGAAAAAACTGCTTTAGCTGTCTTTTTCCTTGGTCATGCAAACACTCTGTATCACCAATGGTAGCCCTCAAGAACCCAGGTGTTGTAGAAATGGCCAGCCTTTTCAAAGCAAGTTTGGATTTCAATGCATGGTTCTTAAAGCGGAGTTCCACCCTGGGAAAGTTTTTTTTAATAAAAATACCCTGGGACAGTCAGGGCTAGTGCATTCCACAATGGATAGCCTCTGATCTGTCCCGGGTTGCACTTACCTTTTAGAAGAAATACTTACCTTGAAATTGTATTGTCCAGCACTGCCATCTCAGGTGTGGGCAGCTTGAAGCCAGCGCGATCCTCTTCTGTGTCCTCTTCCATCTTCTTCGGTCCCACGATGCACTGCACCGGCCCCGCCGTCACTTCAGGTGCCGCAGCGTCATCCTTGCACAGCTTCTGGGCATGCCCAGAAGCTGTTTAGCAAGGTATGACGGCGCCTGCACCGGAACTGACGTCGGGCCAGTGCAGGCGCATTGATTCCTGGGAGCGATGACGTTCAGCTCCCAGGAATCATTGCAAGCCAGGAAGTGACGAATCGCCGTGGCCGCCGAGGGGAGGAAGAGGAAGTAAGGTAAGTATATTTTCTTCTAAACAAAGTAAGTAAAAAAAAAAAAAAAAATTGCGATTATCCATTTGTTTTTCAGGTGACCCAGAGCAAGAAGATGGAGGTAAGTATAATTTTAGGGTGCAACTCCGCTTTAAACTCCATTCCCGCATCACTGATTGTAAGCTCTCCAGGGCCCTGGTGTTTTAGGAATGCCCAATCTTTTCCACAAAGTAGGTTTAGATTTCAATGCATGGTGCTTTAAACTCACCCCTACACTACCAATAGTCAACATGGCCTCTCCGGGGTCCGGTGTTTTACAAATGCCCAGTCCCTTCAACAAAGTACATTTAGATTCAATGCTCGGTTCTCAGAGGCCACAACTGCATCATTAATGGTTGAGAAGGGCTCTACAGAACCTATTATTTTAGGAATGACCAGTCTTTTCCCCAAAGTAGATCTCAATGTCAAGGCATGGTGCTCAAAGGCCATCCCTGCATCACAAATTTTAAACATACGCTTTTAAGAACCCCAGTGGTTTAGGATTGCCTAGTCTCATCCACAGAGTAGGTTTAGGTTTAAATGTGGTGCTCAAAGGCCATCCCGGCATCACCAGTGGTAGACATGGGCTTTCCAGAACGCTGGTGTTGGCATTCAGTGAGTGGTGCTAGAGTTTTTACAGAAACCAGAGCAAAATATTAACAACTCCTGGCAAGGGCATAGTAAACAATTAGAGGTCAGGGCTGGAGGCATTTAGAGCTGTATCACAGGTAGAAAATGGAGGCAAGCAGCAGATGCCTGAACACCAGAAGGGACAGGTTAAGGTAATAACCAGAGAAGGAATCAGGGGTTTATAGAAACCAAAGACCCAAAGGAACCTACAGAGAAGTGGAATTTCTGGTGACAGGGACATGTAGAAGTGTGCCTACACTGAAGCTTCCTATTTCAGACATGAAGAAGCCTTATAACAGCATACCCACCCTGATCGGACTGGGCCCAGTATAAGAAGATACAGAGCAAGGCCAATTACCATGCCGCCTCTCCTATCGGCAGCTCTAGTATTATAGTACTACATGCACCAATGTTGGGTCTAGTATTTACAGAGCAGAAAAAAGGTCAGGAAGAGTTCAGGCAAGTGTCAGGAGGCAGATTTGAGAGTTTTCTTTTTAACAAACTGTAAGCTTACAGAACCAGAAGCATCTATATTGCATGGGTGATAGCGACAGTACCATGGCATGGAATAGGAATTCACAAGGCACAGAACAGGAGCTCACAGTCGATTATAACTGTAAAAAAACAGCTTTTTGGCAGAAGGTTTTTTTTAACGATTAGGAGATTCTCCCCTTCCGCGCCAAACGTAACTGTCAACGTACATCTTGTGGCGGTAAAAAGGTGTGTGGGCACCGTGTGGACAATGCGATGAAGGCCTACTTCATCTAGATAAATATTGTGGTGGAAAAAAAAAATTCTACCCCATGAAAACAATTAAGACTAGAAGGTAATAAATGATGAAGGAGCTTATAAGCAGCATCCTGGCTTGCGTCCCAGTATCCATTCATCCATGACAAAATCCCACAGCTCAGAGTCTTTTAGAGGGCAGCTGGGCAGTAAGGATGTCCGCCGCAATATAAATGGGAATTAGATATGATCGAATGTGCTTGTCGTATCCTCAACAGAAAACATGCCACTTCTACCCCCCCCCCCCCCCAACCTTATTTCTAAAATACATGACAAACGATCCTGTTTCTAGGCAACGTGGCAAATGACAGGATTTAAAGTTCCAGCACGAGGAAGCGACTACCTCTGGATCGTTTAGGGACAATTCAAAGGACAGGATTCTGGGCTCTGCTCATTAATAAAATTAACAGAACGCCTGTGTATGCTATTGGGTGGGGGGAGAATATTGTGGCACTGACAGCAAATACACACTGTTCATCAGTGACTCTTGTGTCAGTAGCGTGATGAAAATCCTACAAATCTTCACATGAAATTAGTCTATTGTTCTATAGTATCTAGATAAATACCTATCATCCATACCTATCAGGCTGCCCAAATATCATCCATCTATAGGTGCCCATACATATCATGGTGGTTGTAAAATACAGACACAGTTTGATCATTCAAAGACTGTGGCATTAAAAATATACAATTGTCTTGGCCCGAACGCGCACTTTGAGGACAACTCTGTGGAACAATAGTCATCGCCTGGAAAAGTCATGGTTGACAGGTCCTATCTCAGAGATTGAACAGTCTGGGGTTGGTACACACATTGAAAGATTCCTAGATAATCTGATCACAATCAGAAGGATCATGCAATCATTATCCAATGTATGCTTGTGTATCCATCCGTCTATTCAATTTCAATGAATTTCCTGAACCTTTTTTTGATTGGACTAGGTGGAGATTGTGACATCACTGTTCTACCTCTACACCTTGTCCAATCAGAGAACACTTAGCATTCATTGAGAAAAAAGTGTTTCCTGAATGACGCCTGTGCCAGGCAAGTACCCTCATGTCTCGACTAAGCAACAGGGCAGATTTTCAGCATGGGATCTGGAAGTTAGTGGCAATTACTGTAGTAGTGGAGACTTTAACAGTGATTTCCAGCTTTCCCACAGGTATGTGGAATTTCACATGTATGACACATGCATAGTTACATTGGTCCAACCTGGACCAATGTACCTACGTAAAAGTATGCATACCTGCAGCTCAACTTTAAGGCTGGGTTCGCACTCATGCGATTGCAGACATTGCATGTGATGCACACTGCCTTGCTATGCACATCACATGCGAAGCCTTTGCGACAGTTTCTATGGCTGAAATTGCATCGCATTTAGACCCTTTTTTGTCCGCACTGGAATTGGGCACATGTGTGTTCAGACCGATGTGATCAGATTCCTTCCGATTCCACAGTTCACACTGCGCTCTGTGAACCGATTTGGAGGTGTCATTAACTTTATATTGACACCTTCAGAGGTTTGCAGAGCACAGTGTAAACTACCTGCGATTCTGATGCGGTGCAGGAACCCACAAAGGAATCGCCGTGGTTCCCCCATCGCATTAGTGCCAATCCAACCTGACTTCTATCTGCTACCCCCTGCACACCAATGACTATCTACCTGCTAGGCTGCTACCCCCTGTAAATCTATCTATCTATCTATCTATCTATCTATCTATCTATCTATCTATCTATCTATCTATCTATCTATCTATCTATCTATCTATCTATCTATCTATCTATCTATATATCTATCTATCTATCTATCTATCTATCTATCTATCTATCTATCTATCTATCTATCTATCTATCTATCTCTACTTTATATTCTATTGTATTATATACTGTACATTGGTCTATCTATCTATCTATCTATCTATCTATCTATCTATCTATCTATCTATCTATCTATCTATCTATCTATCTATCTATCTATCTATCTATCTATCTATCTATCTATCTATCTATCTATCTATCTATCTATCTATCTATCTATCAATTCATAACTCCTATTTGCTACCCCCTGCACACCAATGACTCTGTCTAAAATACCCACAACCAATATTTCTTGGTCCGAAAATAAACACAAGGCCCACTTGTGCACTCGCCGGAGTCTTTGGGAAACGAGAGCTAAATAATAAAAATCATTCATTACAGAAATATTCCCTTTTCCCTATGATTCACGTCCTAGTAATTACCATGACCAGCCTAATAAAAACCGCGACAAAACGAAGGTCAACTAGCAGCGAGAAGTGTTCATTTTCATTTCAATGTATTCATCTCTGGCTCCTAATGGCCTCATTTTCTCCCATGCACTTTAATAAATACCACTGAATTACAGGTTAAATAGCTAAATTAAATTATTGCAATTACATTGTGCAGAGCCCTGAAACTGGTTTACCTTTCCCAGTTCAATTAGAGGGGAAGTTTCAACAGCCTCCGGATCGTGATTGCCGTCAGTAAAATGGATAGCTCGGGACGGGCACTACCTGCTTACATGTATGGAGAAGGGCAATTGCTGGAGGTCAAGGCAACATTTTAGCTGCAGTTATGCCTTACTTATTATACCGGCGAAGTACTAAAGGATGAGAAACCTCTTGCCAGTTTAAAGCCTAACTCCAGTCATTTATTTCTATTTCTGGATAGAGTTATGTATTTTTTATACAGTTGTAAACTTATATATGGACTTTACCAGTAGCATGAAAGGTTTTAACACAAAAGAATGTGGAGTGTCAATCCCATACACTTTCAATCTTCAGTTACTGTCCAAAGTGGCCTTGGAAGCCCCTTATAGGAGCTACAAACCCAGACATGGTACATTACCACTACCTCCACATCTTGCCTTCTATTGACTTCCTTCAGCAATAAAAATATTGTCATAAGTTCTACCACATTTCCTTTTCATTAAAAAAATGTGTCATCTGAGATATTTCTTATCAGTTCCTATCTAGAAGTATCATAACTCAAGTTTTGTCTTGGGCTTTGCTTTAAGAGTACAGGTTATTTAAGGTATCCACTTACAAGGGACTGCTTTATATTACTATGCATAATAAGGTCAGGTCTGAAAACAATAATCAGAATAGTTAATAGAGAAAAGCTTTCTCCATCATCATCAGACCAAGGTTCTGTGTGGAGATGCCTACCAACAAATTACCATCTACGAAATGCCTATGTTGTAAGCACCCTTGCTTAGGCTTCTGGGTTTGATGCCTGGTAGTAATACTACCCGTATGTTCTCCTATAGTTTAAGGAGGGTTTCCTTCCCAAAACTAAAGTCACCACCCTTTCTAGGAAATAAAAAACATTTTTGGATATCTTTTCTATTAAAACATTAGCAACGGGTCTAATGTTTACCTGCCAAGGTAGTAAAATACTGGCCAGGGGGCAAAACGCTTATTCAGTGGGCTGTCCTAAAGTACACTAGGAAGGAGCACACCCTTAGAAAGAAAACCCTCTAGGCATACACTAGGAAGGATCACACCCTTACAAAGGAATCCCTCTGAGAGAACACAGGGAAGGAGCCTACCCTTAGAAAGATAACCTTCTAAGAGTACATTTGCAAGAAGCACAACCTTACAAAGGAAAACCTCTAGGAATACACTAGGAAGGAGCACATCCTTAGTTACAAAACTCTCTAACGCCTCGTTTCCACTGAGTGGTACGGTACGGTTCGGTTCAGTGTGGTACGGTTCGGAACTGTACACCTTGCGTTTCCACTGCCAATAGTACCCTTTCATGATAGGCGTGGTGTAGCAGGAAAGCTGTGATAGACGATTCTCTGTCAACCAATCAAAGTTCTGCAGAGTGTAGCTCCACCCTGTTGGTACGGTACTAATGTGCTTGGTACCCCAACAAAAGGGTCCCAAAAAAGTGGTACGGTACGGTTCAGGATTAGGGTACCATTCACAATGGAAACGCCATAAATAGCGTACCGAACCGAACCATACCAGAAAGCTCAGTGGAAACGAGCCATAAGAGTAAACTAGGAAGGAGCCTAGTAAGAAAACCCTCTAGGAGTGCACTAGGAAGAAGCACACCCTTACAAAGGGAAACCTATAGGAATACACTAGGAAGGAGCACATCCTTAGTTACAAAACTCTCTAAGAGTAAACTAGGAAGGAGCACTTCCTTAGTAAGAAAAACCACTAGGAGTGTACTAGGAAGGAGCACACCCTTACAAAAAAAAAAAAAAAACCCTCATAAGAGTACACTAGGAATGAGCACACCCTTACAAAGAAAACCCTCTAAGGATACACTAAGAAGGAACACACCCTTAGTACGAAAACCCTTTAAAAGTACACTAAGAAGGAACACACCCTTTCAAAGGAAACCCTCTAAGACTGCTTATTTTTTTTCATGCATAGTAAACCCAGAGTTGATTGCCCGCACACTTCCTGTAGTGAAAGCAGCCTAATGCTTTGTTTCTACCGCCATAATAAAACATGCAAAGGAAATGCAGACTCTACAATGTACAAAGTAGCTATCATCTAATAATACTTTTTATTTCCTAGCAAGTTCCTGTGCCCTAGCTCTTGAACACTCTGTCGGTCCAATGGGAAGTGTTTTAGTTGCCATAAGTGCAAATAACTATAGGCCACCATGCACATTTACCAGTGTTAGACGATATTGCATTTTTAAAGCCTGTACAGATAATACAAAACATGCAACAAATATTATTTTCAAGATCTCATTAATCCATCCTGCAACACTGTAACTTTTAGGTATGCAGAGTTATCCTTTGGAATCCAGGACCTCTTCCCAATGCCAACACAGTGCAGCAGCGACAACTATATTACCTGGAGACAGTGAAGGTTAGAACAGAGAAAACATTTTTTACTGAAGAAGAAAATATCTGCGCGCATGTGCTGAAAGCAGCAGCTTGCAGCAGTCACTAGCGAGATGAATGATAGCTATGCAATCTCTATGACTGCTACGGACAAGGCATGTAAAGGAGACCCCCCCACACTCAATAAAAGAAAAATACAACAATAGTAGAATATGTCATTTTTATTTTTTTTATAAAAAAAAAAAAATACAGTATTTTTACTGAATTTATTTTTCTGTAAGGAACCCTAGTAGCTGTACCAAAGCTTACTGATCAAATAATAGCAAGTTTTCCTATTAAGGCATTTTGTGAGTTGCAGAAGTAATGACAGTGCAATCAAAGTATTTAAAAAGAAGAGGTCATGATTGGACTGGTGTAGGATTCTGAATATTTCTTATTTAATCATAGCATTGCTTTCTGGTAAGCAATTTATTTTTCCTCCTTTAACTGACAGTGGCTGTCTGACCACAGATACACAGAAGACGACAGACAGCAAGAGGATTGACAGGTCAGCACTGGTCATATTTCGGAAAAACTCTGACCTGCTGATTGCCCCTCCTGTGGCATCTATATACCCAGTTCATTATTAAAGGGGCACTATTATGGGAAAAGTACGGGGGCTGCCATTGCTGACCACTTTTTTGAGAAATCTAGTTCCCTGGCCACCATGCTTATATAAAGATAAGGAATTTTGATCCTTTTTTCTAATGTGCATACCAATAAGGAGTGGAAAGCCCTATAACAAAACAGCCCAAGTTACAAGGGAGTGAAAAGCGGCTTCAGCCTGGTTCCTTCCAGGCCACGACCCTCTGACACATTTTACCCTGCCCACAGGACTTAGTTATAGACAGAACCAGACACGGCCAGGAAATTAGCATTAAAAAAGGGAGGGTAGCTTCTATACTTTTGACATTACTAAGTACACAACAAATTCCATAGTCCATATTCCATCTCGGAAGTGAGCAAAAGAGGGTGGCTACCTTATAATGAAGGAAAACAAAAGGGGGGGGGGAGTGTCAACAGTTCTCCAGTCCAACAATGTACAGGAGAGTTGGCTCACCTACCACCTTATAAAAATTGGATTTTAAAGGCTAAGAGGTTGTCATTAATTAACATACAACATACTTAATATAAAAAGATATAACTTTATTAAGTCCATCAAAAATATAGAATAAAAGCATAATATGCAACAATAAAAGAAGATAAATTCTTCATCCATAGCATGTTTGTCATGTTCATAGATAGAAACAGGATAATTTGGTATATCCTACGCGTTTCGCTGAGCGATAAGGTGGCTACATTCCCACACTATGCTGAATGAAGTCACCCTCTAACAGGAAGTTGGATCACAAAAAAAAAGGGAATTTGGAGGAGGCTGGGAGCAATCAAAGGTACTTTTTGGAATTAAAGATATGTACATACGTGCTTAGAACTTTTTTAACCAAAGTTTAATGTCCAGAATACTCAGAAGGACCAAGTCAAAGACAGGTCCCATCTCTTGTTACAGACCCGGAGAATTTAGAAAGCACTGTATGTTTTTTTTTTTTCCTGAACAGAATAGCTAAATGCAGAAGATGGTAAATAGTTGTTCACCCTGCAAATTCAATACTGAATGTTCTGCAGTGTCTTATTATCAGTAATGAGAGTTATTACAGCTACCATGCCTGCATTGGAAAATGAATATCAAAGAAGCAAAATTTAAACGCGAGTGCGACAAAAACAAAATCATTTGTTACCCTGAGATAAATGAGACCGCTGGAGTTTTCCCTTAATCTGTCCGTGCAGAGGAGGAAACGGCCACACCGCGCTCCACCTGATATATCACAGCGGAAGCCCAATTTTATCACACGGCAAGCAAAACATTTGTGCTTTTTCAGAGGCCATTTACTTTGAAAATTGGAGGCTTTGCTAATCAAAATGTAATTAGTCCAAATGGCCCAGGCGCAGGCCTATTAGCATACGAATAAAACTATACGAGAGGAATTTCCATAAAGCGACCTGCAAATGTGAGTTTCTTATGGCATGTCTTGAGTTAGGGCATATCGTTCCGAGCGTACTTTAACTGGAAATGTAATTATGGAAAGGAAGATGAAATATTCGGAGAATGTGGACCACGGGATGCTGGGTTTGGGCTACAATAGAATTATCAACGTGTTTTAGGGCAGTACGGGCAGTAATGGTCAGACAGCTAAATATACAGGTTAACACAGCCTTTCTCAACCTCTTTACCTTGAAGGAACCCTTAAAAACATTTTTAGGTCTAGGGCAGCCTTTCTCAACCTTTTCCACACAGAGGAACCCTTAAAAAAACGTTCCGGTCTCAGGGAAACCCCCTGCTAAAAATTACTATAACTACAACTCATCACTCATTAGGGTGATGGTCAATGGAAAAATGCTCCTTACATGTGTGGTCATTGGGAAGAAATAGCCTCTTACAGATGGCAAAAAAAAAAACAATAGGGTCAGTGGGAGAGACAAAAAATGCTCATTGCTCAAGGAACCCCTAGCAACCTCTGGAGGAAACTTAGGGTTTGATGGAGCCCTGGTTGAGAAACCCTCATCTAGAGGAAACTCTCATTGGGGGTTAGTGGGAAAAATGCACCTTACATTCGTGGCCAATCGGAAGAATATCACCCATACAGTGGTGGTAAGGATGCCTCCCTTACAGACAGCTAGAAAGACCATTGGTGTCATGCTACTGGCTGGATCAAGTGGCATTGGCCCTGGTACTATGTAGACACTATCATATGGGAGGTCAACTAACAACTACCCAAGGAACCCCTAGTTACATTGATTGTCAATGGAAAGAATGCCCCCCTTTACGTTGATGGTCAATGAGAAAAATGTCATCCATATATTGGTGACCAATGGAAAGAATGCCCCCGAATGGTTAGTGGGAAAAATTCATCTTACATTGTTGGTAAGTGAGATGAAGGCTCCTTACATTGGTGATCAATAGAAAAAATGCTTCTTACATTGTTGGCCAGTGGGAAGAATGGTCCTTAAATTGTTGGTCAGTGTGAAAAATAACCTTTACATTGGAAGTTAGTAGAAACAATGCTCCTTCCATTTGTGGTCAGTGGGAAGAACACGCCTTACATTGTTTTTCAGAATCCCCCCCTTATAGACACCTAAATAGAAAACTTGGTAAGACCTGGAAATATGCCATCAGATGGGGAGGTCAATCACCCACAGCTCACGGAACCCCCAGCAATCCCTGGAGGAACTGTAAGGTTCCACAGAAGCTTGGTTAAGAATGGCCAGTTTACCCATGGCTGTGGACCCCTTTTTTTCTCTGAAAGCTACCAATCAGATGTAAATGTGCTTTGAACGTTTAAAGATGGTTGGTGATACAGGATGCAGAAAGGGAGGAAGCACTAATTAAAGAAATAATGGGCAAAGCACTGGTTTGCTTTAAATAAAACTGTCAAAGGACTGTGGTTTCCCTTTAACCTAGTTCTCTGCAAGAGATTACTGAGGCTGGTTTGGACCTGCAACTGTTAGTAAAGGTCCCAGGAAGCAAAGAAAAGACCGGGGACATGGTACAATACATGGTGACATAGAAAAGTTTTAAAGATAATGGAAATGCTAAAACAAATCTAATTTTGTCCTGGTATGGAAACATCCACTTCTCTATTTGTAGCAGTTCTTTCCAAATTGAGCTTTCAGTTGAAATCAGCTAAATACATTCCAGGTGCACCAAAAACAATCTTGGATCTTTAAAAAGCAGCCACGTTCTTATTAGAAAAGCCTGTCCCCTGCCATGTGGAAGCAATGGTTTCCCTGCAGAGGTCCGGCACGCCCCCTGCTGAGTCAGACCTATAGCTCTGCAGTCAACAAAGTTTATGCTTCCTGCTATCTAGAGATCTCTAGTGCTGATTCAGCAGGGAGCGTGTTGGGCCTCTGAAGAGAGACCACTGCTTCCACATCAGGAGTCCTTACCCCATGCTGACAGAAGACAGGCTTTTCTATGTAAGATGTGGCTGTTTTCTAAACAAAATTAACTGTTAGAATTTTCACATTTTTGATCTGATGCACCTGGAATGAATTTAGCTGATTTAAAACCAAAAGTTCAATTGGGCTTTAAGATTATTTGTAATTTAGGTTAACTATCCTTAAGTACTGTGTTTAAAGCTAATACCTTGATTTCTATTCCCTCTACTGCAAGAGAGATAGAATATTACTCTGCGTCTGTATCTATTGCAATTTCCCTTTCCAACATCCTTTTTGCAGACTGAATGTCAGTTCAGAAGGTTAGTTAGAAATCATTTTTACCCTACAATTGCTCAATAGTTGGTAATAAATAAACTGCACCGTGCAATATGGGGCAGTGCATGAAGCCTAATAAATGGCTGAGTGACAGGGATAATTTAATGAATGGATGTTTAACTGAATACAGGTAAAATTCTTTTGAGAAAATAATGACATTTCATCAGCGCTCCAGGCTGACACAGTCATCGCATGTTACATTATTATAAGCAGAGCGCTAGTAAATTATTAATCAGGCGGCCCACTTCTCCTGACAGTGGAAGAGAAAATGAATATTATGGCAGCAAACATTTTACTCATACCAAGCTTCTGTAATTTACTGTAATATCGCTGGTCTCCAGGGCATTGATTGGCTACATTAGGAGTGATGTCACCGATATCTCAGTAATGCCACTGGTCTCTATGAATGTATAGGCTCCATTCCCAGTGATGTCACTGGTCTCTATGAATGTATAGGCTCCATTCCCAGTGATGTCACCGGTCTCTATGAATGTATAGGCTCCATTCCCAGTGACGTCACTTGTCTCTATGAATGTATAGGCTCCATTCCCAGTGACGTCACTGGTATCTATGAATGTATAGGCTCCATTCCCAGTGATGTCACTGGTCTCTATGAATGTATAGGCTCCATTCCCAGTGACGTCACTGGTATCTGTGAATGTATAAGCTCTATTCCCAGTGACGTCACTGGTCTCTATGAATGTATAGGCTCCATTCCCAGTGACGTCACTGGTCTCTATGAATGTATAGGCTCCATTCCCAGTGACGTCACTGGTCTCTATGAATGTATAGGTTCTATTCCCAGTGATGTCACTGGTCTCTATGAATGTATAGGTTCTATTCCCAGTGATGTCACTGGTCTCTATGAATGTATAGGCTCCATTCCCAGTGACGTCACTGGTCTCTATGAATGTATAGGCTCCATTCCCAGTGACGTCACTGGTCTCTATGAATGTATAGGCTCCATTCTCAGTGATGTCCCTGGTCTCTAGTGAATGGTTAGGCTGCATTCTCATTGACGTCACTGGTCTCTAGTGAATGGATAGGCTGCATTCCCAGTGACATCAGTGGTCTCTAGTGAATGGATAGGCTGCATTCCCAGTGACATCACTGGTCTCCAGTGAATGGATAGGCTGCATTCCCAGTGACATCACTGGTCTCTAGTGAATGTATAGGCTCCATTCCCAGTGACATCACTGGTCTCTAGTGAATGGATAGGCTGCATTCCCAGTGATGTCACTGGTCTCTATGAATGTATAGGCTTCATTCTCAGTGATGTCACTGGTCTCTAGTGAATGGATAGGCTGCATTCTCAGTGATGTCACCGGTCTCTAGTGAATGGATAGGCTTCATTCTCAGTGATGTCACCGGTCTCTAGTGAATGGATAGGCTGCATTCTCAGTGATGTCACCGGTCTCTACTGAATGGACAGGCTACATTCTCAGTGATGTCACTTTTCTATAGTAAATAGATAGGTTGCATTCATAGTGATGTCACCAGTTTCTAGTGAATGGATAGGTTGCATGTTCAGTGATGTCACTAGTTTAGTTGAATGGATAGGCAACATTCCCAGTGATGACATCTCTCTCTAGTGAATGGATAAGCTACATTGTCTGTGATAGAATCAGTCTTTTGTAATTGGACAGGTTCAGCAATGTCACAGCTTTTATGGGCTGTGTTTATGTCTCCTAATAAATGGACAGACTGCGGTAATGACATACCAAATAAATTGGCTATGCTAAAACCTCAGAACGGAAACTTAAATTAGCAGGTGGGTGTGCAGGAGCCCATGATATCAGCCTTGTGTCAATAAGTTTCAGTTTAAATGTACAGTCCAGTCATAACTGAAAACTAACCACTGAATTGTACAGAAGAGACGCAGTCTACCAGACCCTGAGCTCTGCCTTCCATTCATGCATAGCTGTAATGCCACCAAAATTGCCTTTGCCAATCCAGAAAACACCAATTCCTGACCTTCCTAAAGTGCAAGCTAGTTTTCTCAGCTGTAACGCCTCATTTACACTTGGGGTCAGGGGCAATAAATATAGGCAGCTGAGTGGTGGCTTTGATCTGAATGCCCCCCTAAAGGGCCATACACACTATAAGATTTTCTGAAGAATTTTTCCTTCAGATTTACCTTTTCTATGTAGTGCAAGGGCCTGCCAGATTGCATACAAATTGAAAGTGTTTAGGTTTGACCTCATATTATATGGTTTTGGTAAATCTAAAGGAAAAAGTCTTCAGAAAATCTTATAGTGTGTATGGCCCATAAGGCTGCAGAGGCAAACTGTAAGGTAGGAGACGTGGGGCAGCCCCTAAGCTTTGCTTCTCATGCTATGGCAAAAATGAAATGTTTGAAGCGAATGGGGCCATGCTGCAACTGCCCTGCAACCATGTGCACTGCACTCAGGTGCAGCCCAGTGGTGCGAGCTTTAAGGGTTAAGTCAGGTATTGAGGTGGCAACATATGACCTCCCAACCACTATTTGAAAAACATTCCACCACTTATCAGAAAGGCAGCAAAGAGTATACAAAACCTATAAGTAAATTTGCACAGCAAAGAATCATGTAACCAGAGACTGCAGTTCCATCCAGAAACTGTCTAGATGCAATGCTTGTGCAATGACGGTCTACGTAAAATTGTGACATGTAGCACACTTGTGATTCCTAAATAGTAAACTGGCTGGAAAATACGTTCTCATCAACACACAAATCATATACAAATCTTTCTAAGTTTTAAACAAACAGAAAATCTTTTGCCAAGAAGGTAAACAAAGAAATGACATAAAAACCCACAAATGTCAGACACCTATTTCAGGTGAGAATAGGAGGAAGGAGAAGCTGGGGGTACGACGGCAGTTCGTTTTTTATTATTATTATTATTCATATTATGGTTGGCCTATCTGTGTGATCTCTCTCTCGCCGAAGACTGGATTCTCATCCACAGCAATCTGGCTCTGGGGGCTCATGTCAGTTTGCACTTATTTTTACAGCAGATAAACATGCAACCCTTCGCAGACTCGTGGGAGTCCTGCTGCTTCATTTTTGATTTTTTTTTCTAAAAATAGAATTTGAGGAAATTGTATTTTTTTTTCTCTAAATGCAAAAGATGAAGTATATACATGCAGTATATATTTATATATATATATATATATATATATATATATATATATATATATATATATATATATATATATATATATATATATATATATATTCTTTCTTATTTATTTATATATTATATGTATATATACAATGTAACACTATAAACCAAGATAAGCAGTTGTACAAATTGTAAATTTATAGCTGGAGATTATTTTGCTTATATTTTCTTTCTCCGGTTTCTCTCTTCTCTCCAACAATAACATGCTAATGGCATTTTTTTTATAAAACCTTTCCATTTTCATTATATCCCTTATTTTAAACCCAGTGATGTCAGCAACTGGGTCTCCGTGCTTCTCTATGCATGACCGGCAGTTAATGGCTGGTGGAAGGAGAAAGGTGGGGGCTGTATATAGTTTCCTGAGAACATCCCAGCACCCTGCCTCAGTGCTCCTCTCAAAAGCCCTCAGCCCTGAATCAAGCAATAGACTGGCTCATGGGAGCAGGTATACAAAAAATGAAAATGCCTTGATGGGTGGATATCAGGCTTGGAGAGTGGGCTTTCCTAGGTAGGGGGCATTTATATGCAGATTGCCCAGCAAATGCTCACATGTGAGGCTGAGCTTCTATTACTAAGAGACACCAGTCACTTTTTCTGAACTGAAGACGAGTTTAGGCAAAGGTTGTGCCCGGGATGACTTTCTGCTAAAATACTATTTATGAATGGCATGGCTAAATACAAATCAGATTAAAATTTGAACATCCGAGAAACAGAGAGAGGGTGAGGGGGGGGGGGGTGGGTGAGAGGGAAGGGAGGGGGAGACAGAGAGGGAGAGAAGAAGCGTTAGAGAGGGGGGGAAAAGAGAGAGAGGTAGAGAGGGGGGAAAGAGGAAGAGGTAGAGAGGGGTAGAATTGGAGAGAGATGGGAGGGAGGAGAAGAGAGAGAGAGGAAGGGAAGAGGGAGAGAGAAATAGGAGGGGGAGAGAGGGGCGGACAGAGGGGGGGGAGTGATAGCAAGAAAAGGAGGGGGGAGGGAGAGAGAGAGGGCCAGAGAGAGAGGAAGAGAGAGGGAGAGAGGGGGAGAGAAGGAGAAAGGGGAGAAAGAGAGAGGGAAGAGGGAGATAGAAAGAGAGAAAGAGGGTAGGGAGAGGGATAGAGAAAGGGAGGGAGAGTGAGTTAGATAGAGGGAGAAACAGAGAGAGAGAGGGGAAGAGAGGGGGAGATAGAGGGAGAGAGAGAGAGAGGGGGAGGGGAGAGGAAGAGAGAGGGGGGGAGAGAGGAAGGGAAGAGGGAGAGGGTGATGGAGAGAGAAGGAGGGGGAGAAAGGGGAAGAGGGAGAGGGAAGGGGGAGAAAGGAGGGAGAGAGAGAAAGAGGGTGAGGAGAGGGATAGAGAGAGGAAGGGAGAGGGGGGGAGTTAAATAGAGGGAGAAACAAAGAGGTCGAGAGAGGAAGAGAGGGGGAGATAGAGAGAGAGAGAGAAGGAGGGGGAGAGATGGGAGAGAGAAAGAGGGTGGACAGAGAGATTAAGAGAGAAAGGGGGTGGGGACAGGGAGAGAGAGGGGGGGGGAGAATAGAGGGAGAAACAGAGAGAGAGAGAGAAAGAGAGGGGAGAGGGAGAGGGAGAGAGAGGAGGGGAGAGAGAGAGGAGGGAGAGAGAGGAAGAGAGGGGGGAGAGAGTGAGAGAGGGGGGAGAGAGAGAAAGAGAAGGAGAGGGGGAAGAAGGAAAGAAAGAGAGGGAAGGGGGAGGGAGAGAGGGAGAGAGAGAGAGGGAGAGAGAGAGAGAGAGAGAGAAAGAGGGGGAGGGAGAGGGAGAGAGAGGGAGAGAGAGAGAGAGCGAGAGGGAGAGAAATAGGGGGGGGAGAGAGGGAGAGAAAGAGGGGGGGAAAGAGACAGATAGAGGGAGAAACTGAGAGAGAGAGAAAAAAGAGGGGGGAGGAATGGAGAGAGGGAGAGAGAGGGGGGGATAGGGAGCAAGATGTGGAGGAGGAGAGAGAGGGAGAGAAAGAGGAGGGGAGGTAGACAGATAGAGGAAGAAACAGAGGGAGAGAGAGAAAAAGGGGGGGGGGAGAGGGAGGGATGAAGAGAGGGAGAGAGAGAGGTGGATAGGGAGAAAGATGGGGAGGAGGAGAGAGAGGGTGAGGAGGAGAGAAAGAGATCGGGAGGGGGAAGAAAGAGAGGGAGGAAGATGGGGGGGGGGGGAGAGAGATAATGGGATTGGGAGGCTGGGGGGAGAGGGAGAAAAATTTAGAGAGAAAAGGAAAAAGACAGAAAGAGAGTGGGAATGATAGTCCTCTAGGCAAACAGATTTGTATTTTTACTAAAAATGTTTCAATAAATACAAAAAGTCCAAGGGATCAGTTTAAAAATGTTTATTCAATTAAAAATAAAATTGACCCAAAACCATTATATATATATATATATATATATATATATATATATATATATATATATATATATATATATATATATATATATTGTATAAAGAGAGAGAGAGAGAGAGATGGAGCAGCTATCAGGTCTGAGTCCGCCAAGTAAGAAGGATGATTTGCTACATTAAAAATAGGCAAGAGCTACACAGTAAGCGCTATCGGTTTTGGCAGATACAACAAGGGAATACAAGAGCCCTTTTGATATCTGGCTAGCTGCACAATTCCAGCTGTACGATTGTGAGGAGAACATATTGCGTCTACACACACACACACAATCAGCGGCGAGCATTTATCCCGCAGACTGTATTATCTCCCCTTCCTGGGCGCACTGAAAAGCCGAGCCGCCACTTCCCTGCTTCTCATAGAGCGAGGGACACAATGCGCTTTCCAGGGAATGAAATAGGTGAGTTGTACGGCGTGGGGACGGGGGGACTCGGCGATGTGGCAAGGATCTAGCAGCATGTGTTAACAATTCTCATCCATGGCTTTCAGCTGGACATTAATCATACTCAACAGCTACAATTAGATCCCTGAGACAAGGAAGAACAAATTAAATTATCTGATGGTGAGCGAGCAATGAATAAATGTACCTTCCTTTAAGTTTTTTTCTTTTTTTTAAAGTGGGACTTTTTTAAAATTCAAATCTAGCCCAAAGCTATTTTTTTCTTAGCTTTGCATAATGCAGGAATAGTTTAAACTTTGTCAGGTTTTTAATTTTTTGCATGTGACACCACTTGAAAGGTTTCCCAATACTTCCTGTCTGGGTGACACAACAGGAAGCAAGGAAATCTCAACAAAGCTGCAGACGGTGCTTCAAACCAGATGGAAGCTATGACTCTTCCCCACATATTGGTAGAGAGATCCTTCACACTTTCCCGCCAACAGAGATATCGACAGAGAACCAGAACCTTATAGCAGTACTAACCATACCCCCAGCTATCCAAAACTTAAAAAAAAGGCATTTGCCTGGTGCTCATAAATGGTAAGGCTATTATAGCATCTGCTTCTGGACTAAGATGGACAGGGCTCCCTTGGTAAATGACAGTTATTGTTGGCTACGACTAAGGCCCGTAAGGGCAGAAACGCGTCAACATGTGCTTGTGTATTGGATCCTCTTTTACCTATGGGTATGTAATAAAGCATAATTTACATGCAACGTACACCCAGGTGCTGACCTTCTATTTTTTTTTTTTTTTTGACTGGCAAGAGGCTCCAGTCCTGTAGGAAAATGGCAGGTATTGGCTGGTAAGAGGCTCCAGTCCTATAGGAAAATGGCAGGTATTGGCTGGCAAGGGGCTCCAGTCCTATAGAAAAATAGCAGGTATTGACTGGCAAGAGAATGCAGTCCTGGAGGAAAAGGGAAGGTATTGACTGGTAAGAGGTCCCAGTCCTGTGGGAAAATGGCAGGTATTGACTAGCAAGAGACTGCAGTCATGTAGGAAAATGGCAGGTAATAACTGGCAAGAGACTGCAGTCCTGTAGAAAAATGGCAGATATTGGCTGGCAAGAGGCTCCAGTCCTGTAGGAAAATGGCAGGCATTGACTGGAATGAGACTCCAGTCCTGTAGGAAAATAATGGGTATTGACTGGCAAGACACTCCAGTCCTGTAGCAAAATGGCAGGTTTTGACTGGCAAGAAGCTCCAGTCCTGTAGGAAAATGGCAGGTATTGACTGGCAAGAGGCTCGAGTCTTGTAGGAAAAGGGCAGGTATTGACTGGCAAAGGCTCCAATCCTGTAGGAAAATGGCAGGTATTGACTGGCAAGAGGCTCCAGTCTCATAGGAAAATGGCAGGTATTGACTGAAGAGAGACTGCAGTCCTGTAGGAAAATGGTAGGTATTGACTGGCAAAGGCTCTAATCCTGTAGGAAAATGGCAGGTATTGACTGGCAAGAGGCTCCAGTCTTGTAGGAAAAGGGCAGGTATTGACTGGCAAGACACTGCAGTCCTGTAGGGAAATGGCGGGTATTGGCTGGCAAGAGGCTCCAGTCTTGTAGGAAAATGGCAGGTATTGGCTGGAAAGAGACTGCAATCCCTTAAAATGTTATAAAACTCCAATTAAGGAACTGAGTGGACTTTTGACTTTATCACAGTGGTGGCATTACTTGCATTACAGATTTGAAATAGATTTTATTTCTCCCAATTAAAATAGATGATGAAATGCGAGTTCGAGAAATAAACACTGCAGCCACATGCCCTTATTAATGATGCCGCTAGAAGCAGGAGCGTAGTATGACTTTATCCTGGCACCGAAGCTCCCAGCAGCCCTGCACACTCGCAGAAGACTCTCCATCAATAAGGTTCAATCTGTTGACTGAATCTAGAATATAATATGTTGTTATCAAGCAGATTGATCCAGAGGGAGGCAAAGATGAGCGTGCCAACGGCAAACGCGCAGCCAAACATTCCTCTCTGATGCCCAAATCTGAATCAGTCCCAAATATCCTTCAGAAAGGGCGTATGGCTCTGCATGGTTCGGCGCCACGACTTTCCAAAGGCTTGCATTTTAACCCTTTCTTTTCTAGCTTATTAGATCCTAGGCTATGTAACAGGTAAGTTCCCCAGTGTATGGAACCAACAGCAACCAATCATGTTTTTTTGGTTTACTGAAATCCGATGAGCAATTGGTTCCGACTGGTTGATATGGGCTGTTGGTCTTTGAATCTTTTTTTTTTCTAAATCTTAAAGGCCACCAAAATGTGTAGATTTCATGATGGGAAAGTCATTAAACCATTTGCAGCTCTCAGATGTGAAAACTCACACAGGTAAAATATGGACAGTTTCGCAGTTATTAAAATGATCTTTTTCCATGCTCTTCTCTGATTTTGTTTTACTGTTACCATTGTCCAGCTTTTTGTGGGTCAATGACTAAACCTTACCATCTACCACTGACCTGCCGCAATGAACAGCAAAGGAACACTCCCTGGAAAAGGAGAATGTTTGCAGAGCTTGGCCATGACATCGGGCCCCATAATAAAGTGTCATTACATCAGAGGGGCTCATGGAAAGGTATTTTTTGGCCAGTAAAGTTAATAACAGGCATCCTAAGGTGGGCTTCTGCTTTTTAAAGTTTAAGGGCCCATTCAGAACTTAGTGTCCTGGTGCAATGGGTTAATGCATGTGTTTTTCGCGCATTAAAGTGCACTGAGGGCCCATTTATACTTGTGTCGCCTTCTGAAGAGCGATCTAGGGTGGATCATTCTTCAGAGGGCATTTGACCGATGGGGGGGGAGGCATTATGTTGCCTGCTCACCACCTGTTTTGATCCCTCAAAACCTGGACCATGTCTGGCGAACATGACAAGGGGAAAATGTGTGCGCAATGCAAAGTTTTGTGGCCGCGGCATTGTACACTGCTGCCAGCTGCCTTTGCAGCTTATAGTTTCATAGTTGGTAAGGTTGAATAAAGACATCAGACCATCCAATTCAACCTGTGTGGGTGTATGAGTGTGTTAAGTATTATGTCTCCACCAATTCCTATATCCCTGTATATTGCATTCACTAAGATTCCCATCTAAGAGCTTTTGGAACTTAACAACATTTTCTGCTGACATCACTAATTGTGGAAGGGAGTTCCCTTCTTAGTTTAATGAAGGTGATTTGGGGCAGAGCTATAGAAAGGCTGTTGTTTTCAGCCTGGTTAAATATGACCCATAGACTTGAGAGAGTAAGGCAGTCAAACACAATCACTGGGCAGCACTAAGGAGAAGTAACTTGTATAGATGATATGACCAAATATGGCTGCTCCAAAGTGCATTGATTCCTTTGGCAACTGTCTAAGTAAAGGAGAATTTCCATCACATTGTAAAGATATCTTCTCACTTCCTTCTGGGTCTACAGAGCAGGAAGTGAAGGGAAATCTCCCCAAGGAGAAACAGATGGCAAATACTAATGACCAACTTTAATCCACCCCTACTCCATTAAAAATTAAATAAAATTGACCTTAAATATACTTTTAGATTTTATTTTCATATACCAATTAATGTCTGTGAAGTGGAATTAATAGCTATGAGAGTTTGGCGACCTCTATGAGCATGAATGAAAAGTAACCAATAGATATAATTTACTGCATACAGCAATGTCTCCAACCTAAAACCAATCTTCCTTGACGCGTTTCCTTGCTCCTGGGAAACCCCTATCCTTGTGAGCAAGCCAGGAGTGGTGAAACGTGTCAAGGAAGGTTGCTTTGGGGTTGAAGACATCACTTTATGCAGTCAATTTATTGATTATCAAAGAGCTAAATGGAGTTCGGCTGATATTCTTTCTGTTTTTGATGGAGAGTGGAGATGGGCTGCGATGGCCGACACCCAGGTTGTCTATGTGCAGGAGAGGCCGGTCTGTGATAGACATGATTGCCCTAGTCTAGATCAGGGGTCCCCAAACTTTTTAGTGCGACATCACATATTCATGGGCCAAAAAACAAAATCAGTTTTATAAATGAACGACTTCAATTTTAATAAATAAGTAAGTTTACTTATAGTTTTTTGTAATCAACATGATATGATTTAGGACGACAAGACAAAAAAATGTCCGTAAATAAAGAAATTCTAAATAAACTCAAGCCCATTAGAGTCCCTACTAATATAAAATATATATAAATCGCCACGTGAGTCCCCTATACATTTGAGTCCCTATACATAAGAGACAAGTCTCCATTAGAGTCATACCCTATATCTGGGTGCCCATCAGAGCCCCTCTTACATCAGAGGACCACATGGAACACAGGCCATAGCTTGGAGGCCCTGGTCAAGATGAACAACAAGAGTAGAAATAACGAGGTCCAGAAGGCTGTCTGTTACTATAAATGATACAGGAATGTTGAGCCCCATACCCCATGGCAATGGCTCATTCAGTGGCTACAAGCTATCAACTGATTGGCTAAAAATCGGAGGTGTTAAACGCTAACGGCAAATCAGTTACTGTCTTTCAGCTCCCAACCTGCACTAAAAAAAATAAAAATACTAGCTGGATTTTCCTATTTGGTTTGGGGCCACCTATCATTGAATTACATTTGCAGTAACCAACAAGTGAGGCTGCGATTGTGAGCATGCCGAGTCTGATCATTCCACATCTTCTTTTAATTTTATTTTTGTTCAGTCAGCCAAGAAAAAAAATGCTCTAATTTTAAAAAAATTAAGTAATACAAAGATAATGTCACCCACCATCCATCCGCATTCATAGCAAGCAACCCATTAGGCAGTAATTATTTTTTAATTAAAAAATCTGGATGCTGATTTGTGCATCTGTTACAGGTTAAAAGAGACTGACTTTTAAACAAAACAAAAATAAATATATATATATATATATATATATACTTTTTTTTTTACACTGCAGACTTTTGTGGCCACTGCATGTGCCAAAGCAAACCCAAAACCCAAACGAAGCTTCTTTTCTTTGTTGGACGCAACGTCGCGTATGTGCGCCTGGACGGATCTGACTGCCCGTGAAAAGAATTCTAAATAAAACACAAACACGAAATCTGGCATAGCCACAGAAGCAAGCTTAGGACTAATTTCAGCATGCGGACGGCTCTCACACAGTACGACTGGCTCCAATATAAATGAAACCAGGCGCAGTCAAAATTGCCAGTAAACTCCCCCCGTTAAAGTAACAGTCTCCTCTATTCCCCGCGTTCTTTCTTCTACTGGAGCCCCCTCAAACAAAAACATCTGCTACAAAACTTCAGGAACAAAAAAAAAAACTCTGTCGATCTACAACAGGCCGAGGCAATTAGCATTATTCCGTCAACCAGACTTGGTTCGAAGTATCCGCGGGTAATCTACGGAACTCCCGACTGGACAACAGAACAACAAAGCATGTTGGGACTAGCGGTTCCGCAATACTTATGGCCTGCCAGAAACCTTTATTGGTTGAAGAGGTATACAGTAATTATTTTAAATTTAGGACTGATTTATCAAATGGACTTATCTAAAAAGCTTTTGCAGAGAGAAAAACCTGAGCATTAGATCCTGGTGGTGATATCTTTCATTGCAGAGGGGTTTGCCTTTGATGAGAGGATCCAGAAGCAGGAGAGTATGCAAGCAGGGGGTTAAGTTTACATTAGAAAGGTGAATGTGAGAGTTAGCGTTGGGGTTACAGGGAGATTTTAGGTGCATAGGGAGGGTTAGTGTGAATGGCACAAGGAGGTTTAGTGTTACAGAGAGGGTTAGCATTAGGGGTATAGGGAGGGTTAGTGTGAATGGTACAAGGAGGGTTAGTGTTGGGGTTGAAGGGAGGGTTAGTGTGAGTGGTACAAGGAGGGTTAGTGTTGGGGTTACAGGCAGGGTTAGTATTAAGGGTAATGGGAGGGTTAGTGTGAGTGTTACAAGGTGGGCTAGTGTTGGATTTTCAGGGAGGGTTGGTATTAGGGATATATGGTGTGTTAGTGTGAGTGGTACAAGGAAGGGTTAGTGTTCGGGTTACAGGGAGGGTTAGTATTAAGGGTATAGGGCAGGTTAGTGTGAGTGGTACAAGGAGGGTTAGTGTTAGGGTTACAGGGATGGTTAGTATTAGGGGTATAGGGCAGGTTAGTGTGAGTGTTACAAGGATGGTTAGTTTTGGATGTTCCGGGAGGGTTGGTATTAGGGATATATGGAGTGTTAGTGTGAGTGGTACAAGGAGGGTTAGTGTTGGTTGTTACAGGCAGGGTTAGTATTAGGGGCAAAGGGAGGGTTAGTGTGAGTGTTACAAGGTGGGCTAGTGTTGGATTTTCAGGGAGGGTTGGTATTAGGGATATATGGTGTGTTACTGTGAGTGGTACAAGGAAGGGTTAGTGTTGGGGTTACAGGGAGGGTTATTATTAAAGGTATATGGCAGTTAGGTTAGTGTAAGTGGTACAAGGAGGGTTAGCGTTGGATTTTCAGGGTGGGTTAGTATTAGGGATATATAGTGTGTTATTGTGAGTGTTACAAGGAAGGTTAGTGTTGGGGTTACAAGGAGGGTTAGTATTAGGGGTATAGGGCAGGTTAGTGTGAGTGTTACAAGGAGGGTTAGTGTTGGATTTTCAGGGAGGGTTAAAATTACGGATATATGGTGTGCTAGTGGGAGTGTTACAAGGAAGATTAGTGTTGGGATTACAAGGAAGGTTAGTGTTGGGGTTACAGGGAGGGTTAGTATTAGGGGTATAGGGCAGGTTATTGTGAGCGGTACAAGGAGGGTTAGTGTTGGGATTACGGGAGGGGTTAGTGTTGGAGTCATAAGGAGGGTAATGTTAAGGTTAGTGAGTTAGGGACTGTTAATTTAGAGGTTACAGGAATTTTAGTGTGAGGATTATGGGGAAGGTTAGTGTTTGGTTACATGAAGGGTTGGTGTTGGAGTTAAAGGGAAGCTTAGTATTAGGGTTACAGGGAAGGCTAGTGTTGGATTAAAGGAAGGGTCAATATTTGGCTTATAGGAAGGGTTAGTGTTGGATTACAGAATGGCATAATGTTACAATGAAGGTTAGTGTGAAGGTTAGAGGGAGTGTTAGTGTTGGGATACAGGGAAGGCTAGTGTTAGGATTACAGGGTGGATTAGCATTGAGGTTACAGAGAAGGGTTAGTGTTAGGCTTCAGGTTGCATCACATGGAACCACTGGGCCATGAAACCAGCTTTTTTTCCTAGATTCATTGTTGATTGTAGAAACGAAAGCCCTGAATCCAAACATGTTACATTGAAATAAAAAAATAATTGCACACAATGTGCAGATATACATGTAAAACCAGCATGTAAATGGTTACAATCATGCTTTCAACAATGCCAACTGGAAGAGCTTTGTTTGGAAACTTTAAGCTCCGTGCCACCAAATTTCTAATTCTTCGTAGTGGAGCAGGGACAAGGCTGGCAGTTCCCGTGCCTGCTCTTATATCTTGCAATGCAATAAAAATAGCCTTTTATCCTGATCTCAAAAGCCTGTAAAATCATTGTGGCGGATGCAATGGGATAGACAAGGAGAAAATTACTCAGGGCTTTGCTTCAACATGAAATTAAAAAGTGATGCTGCAGTCTCAGAGGGTCTCAGTGATTTTCCCCGGGTTTAGATCATGCATAAATATCGTGACATCCATACAAAACAAAAGGTACCGCTAACTGATCATTTTAAAGCCTGCCAGATGATGACAAGGAAATGCAGCTCTAGACGAGAAGACAAGAAGCTTACACCAGTTCCTGCCTACTCTACAAATGGTATATCTGGATGGATGTCACCAATCTTCAGGCTGTGTTCCCAGTGATGTCACTGGTCTCTAGTGAATGGATAGGCTGCACTCTCAGTGATGTCACTGACCTCTAGTGAATGGATAGGTTGAGTTCTTAGTGATGTCACTGGTCTCTAGTGAATGGATAGGCTGCATTCTCAGTGATGTCACTGACCTATAGTGAATGGATAGGCTGCATTCTCTGTGATGTCACTGGTCTCTAGTGAATGGGTAGCCTGTATTCCCAATGATGTAACCTGTCTCTAGTGAATGGATAGGCTGTGTTCCCAGTGATATCTCTAGTCTGTAGTAAATGGATAAGCTGCATTCTAAGGCCCCATACACACTGGACGTTATCAAAACGTCAGTAGAAAGCTGTAGCTGTAGAAGGATTTTTTTGGGGCTTTTTTGCAGTAGCGTTTTTCAGCATTTTTTTAGCTGTAGTGTTTTTTTGCTTTTTTTAGCAAAACTATACTCCTACAAAAACGTATGGCTCAAAAATGCTAATAAACGCAGAATAGCCACGTTTTCAGCATTTGTAAGCTTTTATCAGAGTTTTACAGCTGAAAAACTTCTCTCAAAACCCACGGGTTCTGGGGTTTTTTTTCAGCCGGAAAACTCCCCTGCCAAAAACTGATACCAGCCTGTGTGTGCATGGACACATAGGATAAAATGCTGGGGACTTTACTGGCTGTAGATAAAAAGGTCTGAAGCCAAAAACAGCCGCTGTAACAACGCCCAGTGTGCATGAGGCCTTAGTGACATCACTGGATGAGTGGATAAACTACATTCCCACTGATGTCACCACTTTCTAGATAACAGCTACAAACTCAGTGATGTCACTAGAATGCATTGAACAAATAGGCTAAATATTTATTCAAGTCACCAATGGTAAAAAAATTCGAATTGATCGTATTCAAAGTTGTAAGGGTAACTGCTGCAAATGTTGCCTTTCAAGAGCATAAAAATGCACAGATATTGCATTAACTTGACTTGCAATTATGACTCTAAGCTTTATTTAAATCAAATAATAAATGACATGGGGAAAAGCGCATAAAAAAAAAAAAAAAAAATCAGCTAAGTAAATAAAAAGCGCATAAAAAGAGAATAAAAGTGAATAAAAATGTAAGTAGACTATAGACTATATAAAAATGTAAGTAGACTATATAAAGCAGTAGCTTGGTAAACAGCACTTCTGCATTGTAGTACTGTATTGAAGTATGTTCTCCCTGTGTTATGTGGGGGAATCCACCTAAAAAAATACTGTTAGGTTATTTATTATACTAAATGGTCAAGAGTTTGTGGACACCTGACCATAACACCTGCATGCACTTTTTTGGTATCCTATTCTGAAATCATGGATATTACTATTGAGTTGGACCCCATTGCGACCCCATTTGTTTGAAGCCTTTGCATAAGGTTTTGGAACATATTTGTGGGAACTTGTGTCCATTAATTTAAAAAAAGCATTTGTGAGCAAAAATATTGGATTAGATGACCTGGCTCACAATCAGCATTCTAATTCATTCCTAGGGTGTTCAGTAGGGTTAAGGTCAATGCAAGTCACTTGAGTTCCTCCACACCAAAATTTACCAGACCATGTCTGGTTTTGTCCACAGGGGTCCAGTTATGCTGAAACAGAAAAGGGCCTTCACCAAACTGTTATCACAAGGTTGGAAGCACATAATTATCTAAAATGTTATTGTCTGATGTATCATTAGCAGTACTGGAAACTGGAAACACTTAAACTCAATTATTTGGAGGGGGTCCACATACTTTTGTCTATATGGTAGTTGTTATGGTCAGATGTCCACATCGTTTTTGCTGATTAGTGTACCTTCTATTATGGTCATCCTCCGCTAATATGCAGAGGATATTAGACTGAAGGCTTCTTCAAGGACTGATGTATTTTGTGTAATCTACATAGAGCTGGATAGAACGTGGAGGCTATAAATATAAGGAACAAATAATACAATCGATTTACCAGCCCATTAAAACGTGTTCCAGCATATCTCATAGGCATACAACCCTCCTTGCGTTACAAACTTTTTGAACACTGAATCCACTCTTTTTTTTTTTTTTAAGAAAAAAGGAGGTAAAAGTGGTCCCTGGCTACCCGCAGAAGCTATATATAAAATCAAGCTGTTGCCAGTGACACATGCCTCCACTGAGTCTTCGAGGAAGAGTTAGGGAACAATATGTATTTCCTGGTTTCGAACAGATGGATCCAAGTACAGCAGAGGCGAAACACCCATGAAAACATTGAAATCATCACTTCTCCAGTCACGGAGATCTGAAAATGATTAAGCAAAATAACAAAATGGCATCCGATGCTGCAGAAGGCGGCTGCTTTGTGTGATGCACCGATAGGACTCAGTAAAACAGAAAAAAAAAAGAAGCTTACTGCTTCTCCCTTTTTTTTAAGATGCAGAATATTGTTTTAAAATGAACATCTTTGGAAATCGCTGTATGCAAGATCCTTTCCTTATCATAAACGAGAGGCTAATGTGAGTTTCAGTATTTGACACCTTTGCAAACTATGTGTGTATGTTCATTCAATCCACCTTATCATTAGTAATTACTAAAATGGACCAGTACCAACTGGTTTCATGGGAGAGTTAAGCTGGATACACACTATACAACTTTTGTGGTCAGACTTCCTTAAGATTTACCTTTTCTATGTAGTGCAAGGGCCGGCCTGATTACATACTAATTGAAAGTGTTTAGGTGTGACCTCATATTATATGGTTTTGGTAAGTCTGAAGGAAAAAATCTAAAGAAAGTTGTATAGTGTGTATGGCCCATTATAGTATGTCCAAAGATATTTTTTTTTTTCTTTTTTCATTTCGCATAAAGTAAGAAATGGATAAAACTTTTGTCAGGCTCTTTTTTCCACCTGTGTCTTGATGGAGACTACTCTATTCACTT
The DNA here is from genome assembly GCF_965119305.1 of Pelophylax lessonae. Taxonomy (NCBI): domain Eukaryota; kingdom Metazoa; phylum Chordata; class Amphibia; order Anura; family Ranidae; genus Pelophylax; species Pelophylax lessonae. The sequence continues at coordinate 169,978,325 of NC_138780.1, forward strand.
CCTATCCTTGAGACCTAAAACGAAGAGGAAATCTCTCCAAAGTGAGGAAAATACCCTCTTAGACAAGAAAAGTGTCCACATTTAAAGACTTTCCCCTCTATTCCTGTTGAGGTGACCACTCAAATTTTTGCATTTACCCTCACCTTCAATCCAAGTGACAATGATCACCAGGGCAAACATAAAGTGTAAATCTCCCCACTTTGGATGCAGACAGCAAAAGAAGTCTATTAAACAATCAATCCTAGGCCAATACCTTTAACTCCTTGCTAGATGGTTTATGGCCAAGGGTGATGGCGCAGGAAACGTATTAAAGTTGCCACCACTCCATGAATGAAACTTCAAATTTGCAAAAAGTACGAACAACAGACATAATTCCGCTGATGTTTTGGAGACACAGTGACCCCCCCTTCTCAAGGTTATAGATGTCTGTCAACTTGAGAAGAAAATCTCAATTATTTTATTTGTCAGCTACAAGAGTACTGATCCAACCTACATTAGTCAACATTTTCTGATTTAATTATATTCTTAGTCTTTTGCCCCATATAAATTTTCTATATTTCTGTTACAGCTGAAAAAGTTTATCAGATATACATTTTAATAACCTTACTCTTAAAAAACATGGTTATAATACACACCCATGACTGTCAAGTTATTTTCCTTTAACCACCAACCCCTCCTAGCCTTTTAATTGAACAATATAGGAGAATCAACACATTGACAAATTCAACACTCTGCTCAATTAAAAGCATGCCCAGATATTGAATTAAGAAATCCATTCCATTGCAGTACAGCCTTACTCGTAGTGGCAACCCTCACAATCCCAATGTGAACCCTGATGTGCAGGGAATTTGGGGAAGCTAATAAAAAGACAGATCGCAGGTACTTAAATAACAGCATTTAATTGCTGGTTTCATTTTAATATTTTTTTATTCAATATGTTTTTAATAAATTAAGAGTATTTTTACCAAAAACTACACATCAATACAATGAATAACCTTACAGAGAAATGGACAGTAATAGGAACATAAGGGCATAGCAAGATAAAGGGGTATCATGGAAAATCTGATTTGGACTTTGCAATTGCGCTGGGGTTTCGGATTAGTGAAGTATATCTAAGCCAAGTGGCTAGTGGTGCAGAATTCCTCAGATATAGTGTGCAGAATTGACAATATACCAACGTCTGTTATGAAAGCTCTGGGTGTTTAGTAGGTATGAGAGTGGGACACGAGTGGAAGGGTAGAGAACGTGGGAGAGGGAAATGTATGGTGGGGATATTTGGCAATGTAGGGGCTCTGTATGGGTACTAGAGGCAGGATATTTTGGTAGGTTGAAGGAAAAGGGGGAAGGGATGTAGGGTGAGGGAACTCTGATGGGGAAAAGGTGATAAAGCATGGGGTGAGGGACAAAGGATGGTAGGAATAGAATTGAGGGAGACTCCAGGAGAGTGGTAGAGACCTCTATACCCCGGTGTTTACATCCATCGATTCCTACACAGGAGCTGCATAGTATTCCTCATCTGGCCTTAAAGTTGCAGTTAGCTGGTTGCTGTGTTGAATATGGGTTCACCTTTCCAAGTCAGTACCATGAAGAAGAGGAGCTTGGTTTGGTTTGAGAGGTTAAAGAGGTGGGTATTGCTGGTTTTATATATATGTCGAAAGCACAGCTGCAACACTAGTTCTGTAGAACATTATGTCTTAGTAAACCAGTTCTTGGACGATAACTAGTTGAAAAAGGCAACACTTTCAAACACAAAGCCCATTCTACTTAATTTCGCTCAGTTCAAGCAAGGCCATCTGTGAAATGCAGCCAGCTAACCCCCATTCAAAACTGTAATTTGTAGCCTACGGCAGACTCAACGGGAATCGTGTTGGTGAATGGGCTGTTTTTTAGGTTTTGTCGTCTCATCCTGGTGCAAGTTCGTCATACAACGCTGCAACACAAAGTCTACGGAAGAAAGGACCAACATCTATAATCAAAGAATCTTGTTCAAAAGGTTTCTTATAGGAGTGACCAGTGTCAGCTGCCCACATGCCGTACTTAAAAGAGATGCATACAGCATTGCATTAAAAATTAATTACACATGTTATTTTATTGATAGTGCATAATGTAATGAGCACCAGCTGTGCTAAATATCCAAACTACTTTATAAGATGGCTATAAAAAACAAGAGAGGAGTGAGAGAGATGGAGGGAGAGAGAGGAGGGAGAGTTGTAGAGAGAAGGAAAGAGAGAGAGGAAATAGGGAGAAGGCATGCCAGCGTGGCCTATTTATATAGAAGTTGCAAAAAGGATACCCTTTCTAACTTTTAATTGTACCATTTTTTTTTTTTTTACAATTTATGCTGACCATTTTGTGTAAATAGTGCATACAAAAACCCAGCACAATGATCTTTTAAATCTGTAACAAAATCTTGGATCAATTTAATCTTTACCCTTTAACACACAGCTGCCGCACATATGCATTCCCAGAAGCCAGAGGTTGCGCTCCCAGCACACTGACTGAACTGTCACTGACAGCACTTGGTCAGGCTCCTAATCATGTGATCATTGTAATCATAGACGTCACATGATACAGAATCTGGGGACCCCAGAAGAGGAGGATCAGGGCGGCTCTGTGCAAATCCATGTTGGTTATTTAAGAAAAAAAATTATACTTTACAGCCACTTTAAGCTCTAAGCGCCTTTAGTGCTTGAGCGTTCATTCATTTCAATAGCCAGAAAAAATAAATATTCTGGCCAATGAAGTTAATAAATGCCAAAACATCTGATGCACTTTAAACGCATCTAAGTACACCTAAACGTGTTCGAAAAAATTTGGCTTTAGGCGCGTTTGTAACGCTGCTTTTTCCTGGCAGGAGAACGGTGTTTAGAAGCTTTGCAGTGTGCATGAGTCCTAAGGTGGAAAAGGCTGTAGACCCCAAAGTTAAGACACTGCTGCCTTGGACCACTAGTCTCATCAAACTTCCCACCAGCCATCAGATAACCAGTTATTGGGAGGGCAGCTCTGATATGAGCAAGCAAACCTCTGCCTCTACCAAGATGGCTGCCTCCATGCAGAGAAACTGTTTAGAACAGGCATATCCAACCTGCGGCCCGGGGGCCGTATGTGGCCCGGAACCGCAGGCAATGCGGCCCACTGCCCCCTGGCAATTTTTTTTTTTTTGCTGGGTAGGAAGGAAGTCAAGTCGGGGGCACGGACACAGAGGCAGCCTTGGAGGGTATCATCCACTAGTTGTGTTAAATTAGTGCTGTAGGGGGGCATGGCAGCACTGGAAGGATGCGGTGGCATTTTATTACTTACTGTATATACCTTTACTATAGTATATATTTTATATGCGGCCCGAGAAGATTTCTCTAAACTCAATGTGGCCCAGAGAAGCCAAAAGGTTGGACACCCATGGTTTAGAACAAGAGATGGTATGTCAACAATTGTGGAAAGATCACCTGTAGGCAATACTGAGGACTTCACTCTTCAGGAGGAATAAGATCTCTATTGGAGTAGTTTAATACATCTATATTATTAATACTGAGGACTAGTTCTTTGTCCTTTTTTTTTTTTGGCCGCAACTTTACCAGTTAAGGTCCTCCTTTAGTGCAGTATCGTACAATGTGACCATATAGTACACTACAAAACTGTGAACAGCAAGTCTTTTTGCTAAGGCAGCTTCTTGGAGATCATGGAGCTTGTGAAGTGTGCAGCAATCTCTAACCACAGCCTGTGCTAGCGTCACCCGATAGTCCTGTACTTGCTGCCTGCTGAACCGTGGCACAAATGGGTCTGCTGTTATCCGTGCATCTAAATGCTGAACAAAACCTGAACTTTCCACCTGTTAAAAATTTTACCAAACTGACAAGTATGGTTATAAATAAGAAATACAGCCGGGGAGATGGCCAGCTTGAAAAAATTAATTATAAATTTAAAAAAGTGGTTCAACGATCTCTGTGTTGATTAAAACATTGTGCAATATATTTTTTTTATTAAATATAAGTAGTGTAAGTACGTGAAGTTGTCCTGGAATCCGCCTCTTGCAATCTACTGTACAGCAGATCCCAGACTGGGAGAGAGATTAGCAGCAAAGGGAGTCAATTAGTTGTACTGCAGTCCTCGTGTGCTAATAAGGGATATACTAATTGGAGAATGGACCAGAATGACAGAGAGATGAGTTCATCAGTCTGCTGATTCTCCTTTCACTGTCCAGTCATAGACTGGGGGACGGACAAGACCTGTAATTGTTACTACAACGCAGCAGAGAACAATCATGTCACCTCCGCCTGTGATACAGAGCTGTATAAATCTCAGAATTGGATGGACAGAAATCTGAATCCTCTGGCAGGTAAACAGCCTCATATACACTATATTGTTAAAAGTATTGGGACGCCTGCCTTTACACACACATTCAATTTAATGGCATCCCAGTCTTAGTCCGTAGGGTTCAATATTGAGTTGGCCCACCCTTTGCAGCTTCAACTCTTCTGGGAAGGCTGTCCACAAGGTTTAGAAGTGTGTCTATCGGAGTGTTTGACCATTCTTCCAGAAGCATTTTTGAGGGCAGGCACTGATGTGGACTAGAAGGTCTGGCTCGCAGTCTCCACTCTAATTCATCCCAAAGGTGTTCAATTGAGTGCAGATCAGTCAAGTTCCTCCGCCCCAAACTCGCTCATCCATGTCTTTATGAACTTTGCTGTGTGCACTGGTCCAAATCATTTGGTGGAGGGGGGATTATGGTGTGGGGTTGTTTTTTAGGGTTTGGGCTTGGCCCCTTAGTTCCAGTGAAGGGAACTCTTAAGGCGTTAGCATGCCAAGACATTTAGGACAATTTCATGCTCCCAACTTTGTGGGAACAGTTTGGGGATGACCCCTTCCTGTTCCAACATGACTGAGCACCAGTGTACAGAGCAAGGTCCATAAAAACATGGATGAGCGAGTTTGTGGTGGAGGAACTTGACTGGCTTACACATAGTCCTGACCTCAACCCGATAGGACTTTGGGATGAATTAGAGTAGAGACTGTGAGCCAGGTCTTTTCGTTTAACATCAGTGCCTGACCTCAGTTGAAGCTGTTAGAGCTGCAAAGGGTGGGCCAACTTAATACAGATTAAGACTTGGATGCCATTAAAGTTCATGTGCGTGTAAAGGCAGGTGTCCCAATATATTTGACAATATAGTGTATGTATTTAATCTGTGTATTTTGCTGTTTTCCAAGAGTTCAACTTTAAAACCTGCCTGCCTTTTATTTTATCTATATCCGAAATCTTAAATAAAACACATTCAACGAAGAAAAAATTTGGCAGAAAGGCTGGCAAGATACATCCAATGTCAGGCTAAGTGCATTTAGTATCCTTCTCTCTAATTGTAGAATACAGTACAGAAGACTGTAGAAATAAATGTACCAATGTACAAATTAACGGAAAAAAAATACTTTTTCAACATCTGTGTAAATTTGCACAGAACAGTGCACAGGAGTGGTCGCAGCTGAACTGAATCACGTTGTCTGAAAGGCTTAGCTGACGCCACAATTTAAAGAACATCTATCATTAGTAACAGGAAATACCCCAGCCACTGGAGTGCATCACCATCTACCTTTTTGGAGTCCCAGGGGGGAACCATAATTCTACAGATAGCATCCCCGACCAGGTGAGATTTCGACTTTGGATAAGAGTAATAGAGAGTGTGAGACCACCAGTCTAGAGGAGATATTCACCTTAAGATGAATCCATCTTTGGGTGAGTTTCTCCTCTGGACTGTTGGTCTCATACTCTCTATTATTCTCATAATAGAATGAGGGAAAAAACGTTGCTGCTCCCTCATTCTTTTGATTGAAGGCATCCTATGCATATCGTCTGTACTGGTATGACCCCAACAGACACCAACTGCCTATCTCACTTGTAAAGTTACAGGCAAGTGCACAGATTTAACCAACTGCACTATCCCCCAGTTTACTGCAGCAATGTGGCAGTTAGAACTGGACCCCCTGGACATCCATAGAGGATTAGGCTGCCTTGTAGATAATGACTTGACTCCCGGTGAAGGCAGTACAAACTGAAGTCTCTACCCATAATGGCAGCACCCATGGCTATGAGCACCTCTGCTGGAAAGTTTCAGGGGTCTAGTGCCTCTTTTATTTTACTATTTTTGGGAAATGGAGGATGAACATCTGCATTGGAGTGTGGCAGGGCTTTAGAAAACCTATAGGTGTTGTTTAAAGAGGATCTTCGCCCTCAATATGATGTTGCCTTCTCTCCACCTCTCCTCCCAGCTGCTGTGCAAATTGGGCTTTTTTATTTTTTATTTATTTATTTTTTCATTTTTTTTAAATGAGGAACCTCTGACCGCCCCCATGCACATTACAAGGCGAATTATGTTCACTTTGCCCTCTGTATCTCCTGGGCTCCTGGTATATGTACATCACATATCCCAGGAGGCACAGTCCTTCACTGAGAAAGGAGGAGGGGACGGGCTAGTGGCACATCATCAAGAGAGCGGCTGGCTGAACCCGAAAGAGCCGCTAGTTTCCCAATGACGTCATGCAAGAAGATGGTGGCATGGGAACGAACAAGGGTGCAGAAGAGAAGTGATTCACAGCAGGACAATGCTGGATCCACTGGGCGCATGAGTACCTTAACTGTGCAGGACCCAGAGCCAGGTAAAAAGGGGTTAAAAAAATGTGAGGGATTCACTTTAAAGTGAATCTGTTCCCATCCATTGCCCATGCAATGCAAAGCAAAATGTTCACCTAAACACAGACCTCCACCAACACACATTGCTTTATATCCCCCTATCCTCAGCAGACAGCAGTATATACTTATTTTTTATTCACCTCCTCACAGCTCCATTCAGCCAATAGGAGTTGAAGGAAAGCCCTGTTTAAGCTACAATGTGTGGGAGTCCTATTGGACCAGCGCTGTCTGATGGAATAAGTCACATGCTCTTCTGTACTCGGAGGTACCGGATATTTTTTTCCTTTGGCTATCAGCGCTGAATGGAGCGGTGAGGAAGAGAAGGAAAGGTAAGTATATGGTACTAGGGTGGGGAATTAAGAATTTATGCAAATCTGTTCCTTTCGCCTTGGAAGAGAGGACCCATCATCGTAATTTACAAACAGTAAGCAATCACATGACAGTGGCAACGTTTTGCTGTCTTTTCCCCAGTATTCTTTCTCTCTGAAATAGTTCCCTCTGAGAGAAGCAGAACATAATTTACTCTGCAGTTTTGTGTTTGGAAAAAAAAAAAAGCAATAAAATTAATTTAATTCTAAAGAGTAATTGCAAAACACAGCAACAATCCTGGCTTTTAAGGGGGGGTGGTATTCGATAAGAACTTGCAATGGCGCAGGATGAAGTGTCATAATCCATAGTAACCAATCAGATTACAGTCTGCCGTAAACAGATCACCGAGAAATGAACTCCAATTAGCCGCCATTTGATCTGCGCGCCGTAGAATAAGACCGCATCCGCGTAAATTTGTTTTATCGGGTCAGCCCAGTGGTCTCGGACGGGGAGAGGCGAGGGTTAAGAGTGTTTTAGTTTACTTTCGAAAAGAAGATAATGTTTCTTTCAGGCAATACTTGGCCAAAGGCTGCCATAAACACTTAGCATGCTCTTTGATGTAGCCTATTCTCTAAGTGCTGTAGACTACAGCAGTAATTATGGGAAAGCCATGATAACAAGTCGATTTCTCCGCAAAGCTGGCCTCACTTTTACAGGGAACAGACCACTTAAGGATGAGCAAGGGAGAATGCAAAAAAAGGAAAACATAAATGACACCATGGCAAATTAAAACAAAAACAAAACATTTTTGCTATCAGCCACTGGAGCTTCAATTTATTTATTACACTTACGTGCATTACACCTCATTCACGCTGAGATCGCTACTGAAGAACTGGTTTCATTACAGGCAGCATTCTGCCTTGGCTGGACCACTCTCATGCAGACAGAGAAGGCAATAGGCAGGCATGGTGGGAAAAATGTAGATATCGCTTAGGTAGTCATGGTGTACTGCATGGCACCCCAGCCATGAACTGTACACTATGCGATTCGGCTCAGTACACACTCTTAGGCCCAGTGTTTGCAGAGCACTTGGCAGGTGGTCAGGAGCATAGGACCTGTTGTACAAAACTGCAGCATGATTGAGCCATTAAAGCATCATGTCTGCACACCCTACCGGCAGAGGCAGACTGGCAACTTTCAGCCCAAGGGGCAAGTACAAACCAGACGCCCATGGTGCAGCGACTCGGCCCCCCTCCCACTCTCCCTCACTTCCCCTCCCACTCTCCCAATCCTCCTCTGACCCCAATTCCAAGCTGAAGCCCTGCTCCAGATACTCTCTACTTACCAGCTGAATCTGGGTTTCCGACCTGGCCAGCAGGGGGAGGTTGGGGGGAGCTGGGACAGCTCAGTTGGGGCTGGCCAGGGCAGAAGAGTCTCCAGTGGGGCATGGAACCGGCTTCTGCTCAGACACAGTTTACACCATCCATGCTGGGGGGGCCTGCACTTTGTCCTTGTCTTCAACCTGCACTCAGGAATCCTTTGGGCATGGTCTGTGGAAGAAGTGGTGCAGCCTCTTTATGGGGCATTAGTGCGGCCCAGGGAGCAATTGCCCCCCTGGCCCAGTCCTCCCCTGCCTACCGGGTACTGTGGTTCAGTCCTCAAACCCCTAGGTCACCGCAGTATCCTGTAGTGTTGTAAAGGCCAGAACATGGAACCAGTGGTCAAAGGCATCCAACACTACTGGGAGTGTATAATGCTAAAACTTCCCACGAAGACTGTAACACTTTAACAAAAAAATTATCAGAGATCAGAAATAAATATAATACTTCTTCTTTTCTAACTGTTTTTAAGTATTACTTTGGCTGACCACTGTGTAGTTTTAGAGGACAAGTGCATTAAGCCAGCCATAGATGGTTCGAACCTTTGCCGGTTCAGCAAGGACCGGCTGAGATTTGATCCATATATGGGCAGGCTGATTGTACCCTAGTCGATCCATCGATCAACTTGGGTACAACCAGAATTTCAGATTTCTAGCATGCGATTAGTGTATGCGGCTATGGCCTCTAGCAATATTCACTGCATTCTGCCGACAGGGACAGCTCTCCGCACCCCCCGCACCCCCTGCCGGGAGAACACGATAGCTCCACGGGAGGGATTTCCCAATCAACATTGACTTTGTTGATAGGGAAATGAAGCCATGGTTGCTGGAAAGAAAATCGCATTATCTATGGCCTGCCTTAGTCTTCCCTTCCTAGCACCCTAACATAAGCTAATGTAGAAACCTCCCCTAAGCTAATTACTTACATAAGCACAACAACCATAGCCTTCTACAGAGATGACCATACCTGTACAATGAGCCCTCATAAACTTAAATGGGGCTGTAAACTGGGACCTAAGACACTCAAAATACAGCTCCATACTTGTGTATTGGGGCTCACTGCTCAGATATGGCCAGTACTGAAGACAATTTAGGCTTGGTGGAGAAACAGCTGAGAAGGATATAGCTTTCATGGCGGGGTAAGCAAATAGCTAGGTGTGTGGTTTCTAGATGAGATTAGGCTAAAAGTGCTGTCCCCTATGCTAAAGAAAAGATCTACCTTGGCTGGTCATTAGTGAGTAAGGAAAGATAACGTACTGTAGGGCTGCTGGTCCTTTAAGGAGAAGGTGATATTTGATGGAATGTAAAACTCTCAAGATCTGACCTTGACTGTTTTCTCAAGTGAGAGTTTATTAGTGGCTGCAAGCTGTTGAGGACACAGTCCAGATTCCTGTTGCTCAGCACCTACTAAAAAACGTTCTCACACCTTACCACACCCAGTCTAAACACCCAAAAAAAAAACAAAGATCTTGACTCAGGTCCAGAAACAAGAACACCATCAGACATTTTTCTTTCTCTGCAGTTTTATCTGTTGTTAGCAGAGGGCATTTTTGTGTGTGTGTGCTTGTGTAATGAACCTTGAAGAATGCAGGTGTACCTTTCATTTTGACTCTACGACATCCTTTGTCCCCGAACAGGAAGTAAACTTCTCAACATAACAAAGTCTCAGCTTTGCAAGGTGATGGGAAACAATAACAGTCAATGAGAGGGCCGTGAGATGGTGGGATTCTTATGGCATTCAGAGAACAAGACTGAACACGAGGGGTGCCGACCGGCTTAGTGTTCCATGGCTAAAGCATCAAAAACAGATGTCTTACAATGTCAGGCAAAATCCCAAGGCCTGCAGTGGCACTCAAAGCATGCACGAAAGAATATGGAGGGGACAGAGCCTTTCTGTTGTTCTGAGAACATGCCTGCCATGTAAAACCCTCCAGTTGTCTGTAACCTGACATCCTGGGAATATTTTATCCCGAGCCTGTTATTTAGAAGTCTTGATGCAGACACTGTGAGTGTCCCAAGACCACCCCATTCCAGTTATTCAGAAATGAATCCCACTCCTGAACCAAGCCCTCTCCAGAGTCTCCAAGAACCGCTGCTTGGGAGTGCAAATGGCTCTCAAAAGGCTATACTACTAGCTTAAGTATTTGGGGTCTAAGGTCACCCGACATCTGAAAATTGTCAGCCCATTGAGAGAAATACAAAGATCTATGAGACTAAATTAAATACACTCCCAGAAATTCATTTATCTCTTGCAGACCCAACTTTAAAGGTCAAATGAGAGGTGGAGATGCAGTTGAAGTGAGAGTCCAAGGTATAGAAGCAAACCTGGAACAGAAAAAAGAATTTTGCCATGAAGCAGAAGACGATTCTACCATTAGAATCTACCAGTGACTAACGTATTTGTTTAAATAAATAAACCTTTATGTTCTTAGCAAGAACATTGGGCCTCATGAAAGTATTTAAGAAATTGAAAAGGATGGCCTGTATCGATCATAGACACCGGTAAGGTTTTGACCTTGCCAAAACAGAAGGGTCCGTTTAGTTAATATGGCAACACACACACTTACCGCGTGCTGTAGAAGTTCCGTTTTATTAGATACCAAACTCCAAGTTTGTCACCACTGTAAAGATTCAGCTCATGGCATGGAAATGTCCAAATTCTAAAGTCCTACTTTGCAAAGGCCCAGGCTTGGAAAAATCATATCTATGGTGGGTTCATTGGAGGGGGAATTGCTCAGTTTTGCAAACATTTTTCCTAAAACAGACTAGCACAACGTAAAACTACCACAATGATGTCCTCAAATTATTTCCAATTAATTTTCCAAAAACCTTATCTAACTTACAGATGCATCTTACAAGACACTGGTCCTGTCAATGGGACAGGAAAAAAATCACAATTAGTGGAACATCATGCATATTTATGGTGTATTTTGCCCTTCTGTGAAATATGCAACTCAATAAAGTAATGGCATGGATGTGTGTTTTTAGTGAACAACTAAGTTATAGCAAAATGTCTACCTTCTATTTTCCCCCTCTTGTGGCTACCAGTGTTATTCACCAAAATAATCTCAGCCACAAGAGAATTGGTTTCTATCAGTCAAACATTTCTGGCAGACTTGAACCCTATAAAAAGAACTATAAAGCACAGCCACTGTTTGGTGCAACCCAGCAGGAAACTAAAACTGCAAATACAATGAGCAAATATGACTTTTCCCATTAACAACTAAAACTATAAATCATACGCAATAATGTGGCGTTTTAAAACATCGCTGATAACTTTGTATCTAGACATAAATAAAACAAACAAAAAAAGATTATAGTTTAAAATAAGTGCTACATTTAGTGCCGGTTGTAGTACCTGTGAAGTCGCGTGCACCGCGAATTCGGCACGACTTGCACGGACTTCATAAAATGAATGTCTATCCAAGTCACTCCAGGTCGCCCCGAAGTAGTACAGGACCCTTTTTCTAAGTCGGAGTGACTTGTGTCGCTCCTATTAGAACCGTTCCTGTACTACACTATGGGACGCGACGGTGCGTGACTTGTCAGGCTGACCAAGTTGCCTGACAAGGCGTACTAGTGTGAATGGACACTTAAAATTAATGCTAGGTGAACATGTTTATCTCAGCATTGGGGTAGAAGGGAGCAAAATTTGGTGAATTGTGACATTATAGATTTTTAAAATGTGCATACTTTTCAAAGTGGCACTATGAGCAAAAAAAATTAAAAAAAATAAAAATAAAATTGAATCAAATAAATAAATAAAATAATAAATGTGAAAAGTGGCACTATGATGAAAATAAAAAAATTACGTAGACAATGCAATCTGTCATGACTCTGAGTATTAACACGGCAGTTTTTGTTTTTCAAGGTCCCACCCAGTAACACAGTTTTATTAAAAGATGATCCTGCCCGTAAATGTATTATTTTTTTCTTTTTTTTTTTTTTTTTTTTAAAAAGTGTGGCAACAATGTTTGTTCTGCATTGAAATTGTGCAACAATTTTGTCACCTTGCGGAGAGGGTAGTCTTAGTTGGACTTGTAATTTATTTTTTATTTTTTAAATGATTTAAACCATATGAAAAAAGGCCAACTGTTCTAAACACCCCTGGTGGTGTTATATGGTTTATCCCAACCCATGTAACTGACACTTTTACTGAACAACTTGTATGCAACGGTGGAGAAAAATAGAAATAAATCAATGTGAAAAAAATATTTATATACTGAATACTATTGTTACAATTTTTAAACCCATCCAGAATATATTTTTGCTATAGTGGTCCTTTAAATCTATACCAACAGCATAAAAATCTGCTACGGTCTATCACAGTTTCACAGTTTTTTTTGTGAACACTTTGCACAGGGATAATGTTTTGTGTAGTTATTTTGTTTTATGAGCATTTTTTTTTTTTTTTTTTTTTTTTCAGATACCTGCAAACAGTGTGGCTTTATGTACATCAACACGCTATACAAAACAGTTTGAAAAAAAAGAAAAAGAGAAAGTGAATATTCAAACTAGAACAGAAAGCTCTGACAAAAAGTCCAGCATATGTTTACAATAATTTTTCTAACAAAGCTTTCTAGCCAAGCATCTGGTCTAGCCATCTTCATAATTGTAGCAAAACGTCTAAAAAAAAAAAATAAAATAAAAAGTATGTTTTTCAGTAGCAACTAAAAGTATTTTTCCGCACTTTTTTATCAAGTGGAAAAGAGTCAAACTTGTATTCAAATTAAAACAAAAAAAAAAATAAAGAAATCAGTCATTTGCCGATCTGCCGTCTCCACTTCTGATCCGACAAGAAATACTTCATCCTTGGCACCGGACCCGCAAATCATCTAGGAAGGGCTGCGTTTGATTTCGACCATTTATCTTAAATGGAATACGAGACCACCAGTGCAAAACATTTGTGTGAAGACGCTGCCAAAACCACAAGTGAGGAGCCTAAATTCCCAATGTAAATACTCCAGCTCCACGACGCAGTATAAAAATCTACACTAAGTGCTCTTTTGTGAGGTCTGATCTTCAAGGGAAGTTTATGCACGAGCTCATTTCCTGTCATCAACATTTTTGATCTGCTTCCTAATCTAACACATTCTAACACATTAGAGTATACATAACACAACAAACAAGATCAACGCACTGTCCTTCTTTATTATGGAAGCGACGAGAAGCAAAGGGAAATATCTTGAATTCCTTGCTTAAGAGCTGGGCAAAGGTGCCTTTAAAAAACATTTTTTCACCTTCTTGACTGAAATGAATGTGTATCTAAATCCAACACCAAAACGGTAATATATTGAGGTTTACCAGTCCTTAGATGTGTTGGCTTTTTTCAGGAATTTTTTCCTTTATTTTCATCTGGTGATCCTTCCACTACCACACTTCCTATCCTAGGATGTCAACCCAAACCTATCGCACTGTATGTATGAAGAAGCAGCACTGTCACCTAGGGATTGACCGATTATCGGCAACGCCGATATATCGAGGGCCGATATGCACTTTCCCCAATATATCAGAATCTGCCCCGGAGGTTACCGATATTGCTGATATTTCGGAAAGTGCTTGTACCGGAGTGATGCCTGCAGCTAGAGGCATCACCCCGGTACCGGCGTCCATAGCCGATGGTTGGCTGTCTTGTAATGACAACCGATGCAGCTGAGAAGCCGCTCAGCTGTCATTACAAGGAGCGGGAGGGGACGTCCCCCTCCCGCCGCCTTTTGCGGCTTGCCCGGGTCTCCCGTCCCACCAGGAGACCCGGGCAACCAGCCTGCACGGCCGCCGAAGACCCGATCAAAGCTGCATTCGGCTCTGATCGGGTCTCCATGTAAAAACCCGGAAGTGATGTCATGACATCACTTCCGGGAACTGGCACCAGATTTAAAAAAATGACAGCATTCAAAACAGGCATTTTGAATGCTTTTAAGTGCAGAGGAGAGGTTTGCGGTCTTTTAGACCCCCAGATCCCTCCACAAGAGTACCTGTCAGGTAAAAAAAATAAAGTTTTTTTAATTGTACAGAAATATCGGCCCATATCGGCCGATACGCAATGACCAAAACATCGGTATCAGCAATGAAAAAACTATATCGGTCGTTCACTACTGTCACCCAATTGCAAGTCTCAAAAACACCTCCCCCTCTTCTCCTTTTCAGCAACATAAAGGGAGGTGTTTTGCAATTCACGGAGATAGCTGATAAGATTGGAGTACAGGAAGCCTTAAACTTAACTTAATTTTTGGAATGATCAGCGGGCATTTTTTTTGCACCTATTGAACAGATATAACAAAATTCTTTTAAAAAACAGAGCATATTAAAAAAGTTAATTGTTATGGTTGACATTCACTTTGACTGGTGAGAAAAAAAGCATCTTACACTCTTTTGAAGTCCTTAAAATAGAACTTTACATAAATATTGAAAATTAAGAAGTTCATTGTTTGGGTCATACATTTTAAGGTCTCAAAGAAATAACCATCCTTTGATTAAAAAAGAAAAAACATACCCAACACTCCATGCAAAAAGCTAAAAACAAGGTACAAATACTGTACATCGTATGTGGACTGCTTGACCTGATAAAGGATTTGTAACTTTATTTAGCCAGCCTTATGTCAGGTCCTCCTTGGAGATTGTGTAATGTAAATAAGTAAAATCAGCGCAACTGGATAAAAAATACAAGAAAGCAGCTTTGCACTCAGGGTCAATAAACCAAAATCCCAATGCAACATATATAAATCAAATTGTAATCTCCTCCTTGGAGACTACAATGCAGTTATGTAATACAAGATGGTCCAGGACTCATTGCAGATTAAGACTGCACATGAAACGGCTGCAGCACAATGATGTCATTCTAGTGCTCTCTCCTCCTGTAAGCATGTTCCTGTAAGCAACAGAGCTCTGATTGGCTCAGGGTGCTGCACCACCCTCAACCAGTGAAAGTTCTGCTGTGCTAGTGATTACAGTGGTCAGATTTAGGCACTCATGATAGCTCTGGGTAAAAATATATATAGTTCTTTAATAAATACATAACCAGATTTTTTTTAAGTCTACCAAATTTAAAGGAAAACCCCATTGAAGTTGAGGGGAGTGATGTGATTTTAATGTGCACATATAATGTATCAATCTTATAGATGAAAACTTAATTTTCAATTGTAACCCAATCTAGTTTTTTGAACTTACATGGAAGAACCAGGTTTTACAAACAGACCATTTAGAGCCCATTCACATTAGCGCGACAAGCCGCGGTCGGTCGCGGTCCATTGTGTAGCACAGGACCCGTTCTAATAGGAGCGACACAAGTCGCTCCAACTTAGAAAAAGGGTCCTGTAATACTTTGGGGCGACCTCGGAGCGACTTGCATAGACTTCCATTATGTGAAGTCCCTGCAAGTCGCGCCAAAGTCGCGGTGCACATCGACTTCGGCGCGACTTGCAGGGGCTTTTATCCTTCAACATTGTTTCCAGTCCTGAAAGGAGGTGATAATAAATCTCCCCATTAGAAGCACAGACAGCAATACAAATCTGAGAGAGGTTCATATCTCTCCCCTGCAATAAATTGAATTAAAATGTTTTGCCTGAAGTTGGCCCTTAACCAAGTTGTAATTCAGATTAACTAGTAATGTGTACTTATAGAAAAGATTTACAGAAAAACAAAAAAGGTTTGTCTTCAATAAAATTAGGACACACACAAATACAACCACGCACTTCGAGGCCAGAAAAAAACTACCACCACTCTTGTCATTTGTATGGTAGAGATACATAAACAGAGACGACAATTACAATTTCCTATCTGTGCTTTGCATGTCAACAGATTACGAAGACTGGGCTAAAAGCTTGACATAAGAAGCTTGACAATAAAAAGTTTTGGCACTAAATTGTAGGGACTGAGCATCAAATTCACAGAAGAGCCTTCAGCTTGCGCTTTTCTATGGCAACAGATTCTGAAGGCATACAGCTGGTGGACCAGAACACAGGACACCTAAGCAAAACATCCACCATGTTCAAAGCAGACCTTGGTGGATGAACACAGAAGTTGTCAAATGGCTTTTGGTACAAAAGTCCACAATGTTTTTATTACAGCACTAAAACGTGGGGTACATCGACGACGCTTGGCTACATGCATTATAATGGAAGACAGGCATGCAAGTTACCTCTCCTGTCCATAGCAAACTGTCAGCAGGGTTTGTGGTGGACTAAGGAACCGTGGTGGTAATAACAGGAAAAATGTCATCTTCTTCAAATTCACTAACAATTGTATCTATGAAGCTTCTCAATTATTGCAAAGATTCTCAACTATCCAGGTCATGGTATAACTGTAAGTAGTTAGTCACCTTCAACTGGACTTGTACTGTAATGTTGGAAATGTTTTGTCATTTCTTTAAGCCACTTCTTCATTTGGAACTGAAGAAGTGGCTTAGAAAAGCTAGAAAACATCTTAAGAATTATAGAACAAGTCTAGTTGAATGTGACTAACTACTAATATCTGGATTCAGGATATGATTTACCTCTAAACAGGTGGGATTATCTTCCCATCAACCTTGAGCACTTGCCCTCTAATAGTGGGTTACTTCAGAACCCTTGTCCTATACCAGTGATGGTGAACCTTGGCACCCCAGATGTTTTGGAACTACATTTCCCATGATGCTCATGCAATATGCAGTGTAGTTGAGCATCATGGGAAATGTTGTTCCAAAACATCTGGGGTGCCAAGGTTCGCCATCACTGCCCTATACACCACCAGGTGTGACAGCTCATATCAGAGCCAAAGCATATATTCCCTGACAAATGATGTTCAATGACTGCTTTGATGGAAAGCCGACTTAAATCCGTGCATGATAGGTAGTTGATAAAACTTCCTTTAAGCTAAACAGCAGTATGTTTTCTGTTCATTCCCAGACAAGTTTCTTCTCAGCTATAGTTTTGAAAGAGTTGAAAAAGAACTCAGGTAACTAATCCATACTCCCTATAGCAAATGGCCCTTTCAAACTGCCAATATAAAAGTTGGGAGAAAAAAAACCCAACAAAACTGCCCCAAGCTCATTGTCTCACTTCATAACTTAGAAAGCGAAAACTGGGTGAGGGTTCCTTCTGTGCAACTTTTATGAGACAGAACGAGCCCACGTCTGCTCACAGGCTGCACACTGGCTAGATACTGCTGTCAGACGCTCAAAACAAGGACTTAAAACCACCAAGCGTCAGAGGTGAAATAGCTTACAGTGCTGCATTCCAGTTGTGAAGTAAAGAGGTCAGAGTAATGTGAGCCGCAGTTAAGCAACATTCTTAGCAAAAGTTATTTCTGCAATAAAGCTGTAGCGAGATTTGCCCGCTGCCCAACCATTTTATCGCCAATTTAACACCGATATGGCCACTGCTCAGCTTTATAATGGGCTCAGGAAACATAGCCGGACAACTTTGCATGCCACTATACAAATAGCTAACTTAAGGTGTATGTAAGCCCAAAATCTATTTTTGGTATGTTGGCATCGTGCCTTACTTTGTACAGTTTTCCTAAACAAAAATGTTTTAGTGAATTTATAACCAAGTTTCTTACTTGGAGAGTGGAAATAATGCCAGTAACAGCAATTTCCAATTTCAGGGTGATAATTGCAGCTGATGTCTGACAGTTAGCAGCAGCATTGTCAGCCTACTCTCTGCAGGTCTTCATTGGGTTCCCCATCAGGTCTAATAGATATGCAACCCAATGGCCAACTGAATATCTACTTGTGGCAGGCTGGCAAGGTTGGTGCTAATTGCAAATAAGGTGGCATAGAGTTTTTAGCCTGCAGCAGAAAGTGCTGTTACTGGCAGGATCTCCAAGTAAGAAAGTTTGCAACACATTCACAATAAAATATTTACTTAAGGCTCCGTTCACATTAGGTCACTCCGACTTAGGGGGCAACCTGTGAAGTCGCGTGCAGTGTGACTTCGGCGCGACTTTCATGGACTTCATAACATGAATGTTTATGCAAGTCGCCTCCAGGTTGCCCCGAAGTAGTACAGGACCATTTTTCTAAGTTGGAGCGACTTGTGTCGCTCCTATTAGAACGGCTCCTGTACTACACAGTGGGAGCGTGAGGACCGCAACTTGTCAGGCTGACAAGTCGCCTGACAAGTCGGATCAATGTGAATGGACCCTAAGAAGGCATGATGCCAAACAAACTGAACAACATATATAAGATTTACATAAAATGTAACTTTATTCACTGCTTGGGTTGACAGTGGCTAAGGGGTTAGTATTTCTACCTAGCAGCACTGGGGTCACTGGTTTGAATCCCAACCATGGCACTACCTGGATGGAGTTTGCATGTTCTCCCTGTGCCTACGTGGGTTTCCTCCCCAAATTCAAAGATATACTGGTAGATGATATGGCCCTGGTATGTGTATGTATGAATGGGAGTTAGGGACCTTAGATTGTAAGCTCCTTGAGGGCAGGGACCAATGTGAACATACAATATATATGTAAAGCTCTGCATAAATTGATGGTGCTGTATAAGTTTTTATTCTAAGTACATTTCAAAATGTACAGAAAAAATCTGATTACCCCGTCAGAAATCTTTTTCCCTTATAACTTCCTTTGAACTGAATCCATATCTCAATGTTATCAGTCTTCCCAGCTATTTCCTGTATGGCAATGGCGCCATGGCCATTCAAGCGCGGTTATATGTTCATCGCACAGCACCAAAATTTGAAAAAAATACAAAACCCCATTATGAACTGCCACGATCTTTGGAGGGGGGGGGGGATGATTGGCCATATTGCCTTGCCTATTGTGGAGTAAGAAATTAAATTAATAGAAATCTTTTGGGTCATATCAAGAACTGGAATCCCATGAGCCCTCTAGTGGCCTGTAAGTGCATCCCGAAATGATAACAAATCATTTCCCCGCTAGCAACTAATCGCGGTAATATTAACAACTAATAATTAATAACAGCTCAATTACTCTGTAACAAGGTAACTAAGTATGTCAAGAGATTTAAATATATTAATACCAATCAGCAGGTAACCGAAATAACCCGGTTATAGTCTGAAAACCATAACTCGTAATTAAATACTTATTTTCCAAGTTGACTTTAATTACTTTTAAGTAAGTTTTAAATACCCCCCCCCCCCCATCTTCCCAGTGCTACTGACCAACGCTCCCAGTGAACCATACCAGGATAGCGAGGGTTAACAAGGGGATTGTCGCTAAAGATATTACAGACTGTACTCTGTCCCCTCCACCCCCCCCCCCCAAAGCCAAGACATTAATTCTCACAAGTCGGAGAAAATTACTATGCATGAATGCAAAAAGCATGATCAGGAGTAATTAACATGGCTTCATATGCAAATTTTATTAATGCAGAAGTACAAAGTCATTATGCAAATGAAACTTACGTCAACTCTCTTGACAAATATTCTTCTCCAAAGCTCGTTTTGCCTTATATGTGTGTTTTTTTTTTCCTTATGTTTTTTAACGAACCGAGACTTCTTGGCGAGTCCGCAAAGTTTTTTTTTTTTTTCACTTTAACCAAAAAAAAAAAAACCATCAGTGGGGCTGTTGATATTTTTTGTTTTGGCAGGTATACGGTAACTTGTACTGGAGATGGAAGGGGTAAAATGGTAAAAAAAAAAAAAAAAGGAAAAAAACACAAGCTCCTAGCAGCAGGCAGCCAATCAAAACGCCAAAGGCTGTAATGAGCGCGATTGATGACTGTTTGCCTTTACTGCAGGGTAATGAACTAGAATTCAGTCTAAGGAGAGAAATATGAATATTCATGAAGCTGTGCTCTTGCCTTTGATGATTAAAGAAATTTTTAATATTCAAATAAGCGCTTGCCAAGTGATTAACAGAGAACAAGCGTGCAGCAGTGGAACTAGACCCAGTGAAGATTCGGAAGTCACTGAACGTGCAAAGGAGCCAGTTTTGCGGATAGATGCTTGCAACCGCTGACAAAATAACAAGCATTGTTTGCAAAAAAAAAAATCAAAATATAAAAATTATAATCAGCAAAAAAAAAAAAAAAGTAAGGAATTCGGCAAAAAATAAATAAAAAAATCAGTCGGAGCCATGCATCCAACTCCCTTTGTTTCTAGGAATAAAACGGCAAGAGCTAAAACGATTGTTAAATAATTGTTGGTTCTCGTCTAATTTTAGAAGCGTTGTTACCCTGTTTATAATTACATACAAGGCATTGTGTAAATGCTAATGAAGTATAGAGCAATCTATGAATAAGGAGCTGACAGGGAGCTGATGAGATTCTTATTTTGTGGTTTATTTATAAAGCGGAGACAGAAATACATAAAAATCACGTTTATTTTTACTATTTTTTTTTTTTTTTCGCAAAGCACACACTCCCTGTGTGCAAAATCAACATGTATACCCAAGGGCTTACGATCTAATTTATTTAGATTACCCATGAAAGGGGAAAACGACATGAATTATGATTTGATCCAAAATTGGTCAGGTTCAGCCACACCTAGATCTCCATGAATTTGAGATCTGAAGGAAAGATTGCCACTAATTAGTGGAAGGCCTTTAACTAGTGTAACAATGTTTGCATGAATGTTTTCTTCAGCCCTGGACCTGTAATGTAAAATAATCTTCATTACTGGGTTACATTTCAAAATTTAAAAAAAAATATTCTCAAACTAGATTATTATTAATCAATAAAGCCTCATTCTTGACCCCAAGTTCAACCAAAGTGAGCATTTTAGGGCAACTCTTCATAATGCGGCACCATACTACATCTCTCTTCTTAGTTCTACACTTTCTCAACCATGTCCTCCGATCTACCAAAGACCTACAAATCTCATTCTCAGTTGTGGCCACTCTCCTGTCTGGGACGTGTTGCTCCTATATTATAGAATTCTACATAAATTACTTTGACCGTCCTCCAGTCTTTACATATCAAGCAGGCCCTTAAAGTGTACTTTTTGAAGACATCAAATTTCTGAAGCATCCAGTTAAGAGTATCTCATCAAAATTTGTCACCCAATACCCAACCAAACTTTCCTGATTTTTAATTACTTCCTATCCTCATCCACCATACCCTCTAATGCCCTTCTCAACCTTTTTTTCACCAACATCAGCCCATGATTGCCACAAATTTTTGCCACCACAGAATCCAGCTGGGGGTTAGTTGCGACCTGGGGTGCGCCCCCCCGGCCTCCATATACCGTCCATGGGATGGATGCCGGGGGAGGTGGGACCAGCCCTCCGGCATTTGCGGCTTTGTCCTGACGGCTGCTCCGCTATGTGCCATGCTGGTCATTTGTACTATATAGGTTTACACTGTCTATGGTAGCGTATATTCAACTGGTTTTATTCAATAGTGTGCCTTCCATGGTATATCATGTGTTCTAGGTATCCTCTCTGTATTTGTACTGTTCAGCCGGCAATTTTGGCTTGTGACTTATCGGTTGTTGGTGATTGTATTGTATGCCTAAGTAAATACATATTTGCCAGCACACCAAGGATCTTGCAAAAGCAGTCCAAAAAACTTTATTCAAGATACGATCACATCAAAAAATAGTGCAACGTTTCGGAGACGCACAGGACCCCTTCGTCAGGCATGTGATGAAGGGGTCCTGTGCGGCTCCGAAACGTTGCACTATTTTTTGATGTGATCGTATCTTGAATAAAGTTTTTTGGACTGCTTTTGCAAGATCCTTGGTGCGCTGGCGAATATGTATTTACTTGTAACGAATCCAGTTGCCAACTGGTGATCTCTTCAGCACCCAATACACACGAGCCTACAAACCAGGAAGGTGTGCGATAGGAATACGAACTATATGTATTTATTGCCTTTCTTATACAAATAAAGAATTTACAAAAAGAATCCAGCTGGGTGACCTGGAGCATCAATAAAGAATTAGATTTTTTAATTAAATATGTCTGACCCTTTATACATAAAATCATGGGGTTGATTTACAAAAGCTAGACAGTGTAAAATCTGGTGCAGCTGTGCATGGTAGCCAATCAGCTTCTAACTTCGGCTTGTTCAATTAAGCATTGACAAAAAAAACAAACTGGAAGCTGATTGGTTTCTATGCAGAGCAGCACCAGATTTTGCACTCTCCAATTTTAGCAAATCAACCCCCTTGTGTTCTTGCCAACTATTTTCAATTTTACATGCCTAACGTTAGATAGGCAAGTTTGCTATTCGGAAAGGTAGGGTCTTCAAAAAGCCGACTTGCGTCCTTTGTTGGGCTCGTGCAGGTGGATGTTCGCTTTTTTCGAAACTGGATTTGGAGCGTTGTGATTATTGGTCGCTTCTGCCCATATATGTGTATTAAAATTAATGAAAATGCTCAAAAAGTGGCT
The DNA here is from genome assembly GCF_965119305.1 of Pelophylax lessonae. Lineage (NCBI taxonomy): Eukaryota > Metazoa > Chordata > Amphibia > Anura > Ranidae > Pelophylax > Pelophylax lessonae. Next base: position 170,000,977 of record NC_138780.1, read on the forward strand.
GTGGGTTGCCTTCCACTGGCGTGTATTTTTATGTGAGTTTACTCATGTTTTAACGCACGTTGATATGCGCTTTTATGCGGGTTCAACTGCTCTGGGTCCTTGTAAACATACATACATTGTTACAATTTTTGTACACTGGGGATGATTTACTAAAACTGTAGATTGCAAAATCTGCAGCATCAATAAAGAATTAGATTTTCTAATTAAATACGTCTGACCCTTTATACATAAAATTATGGGGTTGATTTACTAAAACTAGAGAGTGCAAAATCTGGTGCAGCTGTGCATGGTAGCCAATCAGCTTCTAACTTCAGCTCGTTCAATTAAGCGTTGACAAAAAAAAACTGGAAGCTGATTGGTTTTTATGCACAGCAGCACCAGATTTTGCACTCTCCAGATTTAGTAAATCAACCCCCTTGTGTTCTTGTCAATTTTACATGCCTAACGTTAGATAACTATACTGTATAGATTGTTAAAGACATCGATATTTTCTGTATCCCATTTATTTATGTACTTGAATGCTGGATAGGAATTTTGGATGTTGTTATTGAAGTTTTTTCATCTTCTATATTTCTACTCAATTTTAATAACCCAATAAAAAAATGATGCTTAATTTTGGAGAAAAAAAAAAAGAAAAAAAAAATAGGTAGTAATTTCCCTCTTCCCCTATTTCCTTTAGAATGCAAGTTCTTGAGGGTAGGGTCTTTCCATATTTGTTTTCTTAACCTGCGTCGTGTTATTACTTTAATTTTCTGATTTTCCCATATTGTAAACATATGTTAGAGTAATGTTAATTTAGAGTATTAAAAATTATAACTAAGCAGTGGTTAACTGTCAATTACTGTGACTTAATTTAATTAATGTGATTAATTGTGAATTAACTGACAATTAAAATCATGGAGAGAATCGGAAGTCCTTACTTACAGAAAATGTGCATTGTGCAGGAAATCCTCAATGTTACTTTGTTATGTAGAAAACAATCATTATTGAATTGCAGAGGGAAACCTCGGTATGCCTAGGGCTGTCTCACGGAAAGAGGCAGATATCTCGTCCGCTCTCCTTTTCTATTAGAAATGTACTTGGGTTGGCTAAAGATGGCCACACATGTGCCAGATATTGGTGAAAAGTGGTGTTACGCGGCATTTGTTGGCAACAGGTGCGCTGAAATGATGTCAATCACAATAAAAACCCAACGCACAATACGTCACCAACATGTGTATTCGGTTATTTGTAAGTGCTATTTTGAACCTCAGAAGATTGAGAAGTTAACCACTTCTGGACTGGAAGATTTTCCCCCTTAATGACCAGGCCATATTTTGCGATTCGGCACTGCGTTACTTTAACAGACAATTGCCCAGTCGTGCGATGCTGTACCCAAATAAAATTGATGTCCTTTTTTTCCCACAAATAGAGCTTTCTTTTGGCGGTATTTGATCACCTCTGCGATTTTTTCTTTTTTTTTTTTCTTTTTTTTTGCACTATAAACAAAAAAAGAGCAACAATTCTGAAAAAAAAAAAAAAAACAATATTTTTCACTTTCCACTATATAACTTTCCAAAAAAAAAAAATAATTTAAAAATCAACATTTTTTAACATTTTAGGCCAATTTTTTTTCTGCTACATAATTTTAGTAAAAAAAATCGCAATAAGCATATTTTAAATTGGTTTGCGCAAAAGTTATCACGTCTACAAACTACAGGAAAGATTTATGTCATTTTTATTGTTTTCTTTTTTTTACTAGTAATGGCGGCGATCTGCGATTTTTAGCGGGACTGCGACATTGCGGCAGACAAATCGGACACCTGACTGACTTTTTTTTGACACTTTTGGGGGTACCAGTGACATTACTACAGTAATCAGTGCTAAAAATATGCACTGTTACTGTAATAATGACACTGGCAGGGAAGAGGTTAACATCTAGGGGCAATCAGTAGGTTAATTGTGTGCCTAGCAATGTGTAATGTCATTAGTACAGTGACAGTGCATATTTTTAGCACTGGTCACTGTATTAGTGTTACTGGTTCCCACAAAGTGTCAGAAGTGTCAGGGAAGGGGTTAACACTGTGGGTGATCAAGGGGTTAAATGTGAACCTAGGGGAGTGTTTTCTAACTGTGAGGGGGCGTGGCTTGTGAAATGATCACAGAGACCTGTGATTCTATATAGAAGGATCACAGGCACTCTATGACCATTCCAGGGAGAAGAACGGTCAGCTGTGTTTACAAAAGCTGACCGTTCTTCTCTCTCAGCGGGGAGCGATCGCGGGTGTCAGACGGCAATTGGAGGCGTACAAAAGAGAGGAGAACTCACTGCTCTAGGTGATTCCAGAAGCCTGATGACACACCGGTGCACACCTCGGCTCGCCTCCGTGGATAATGTATCATAGAAGAAATGGCTGCACTCCAGGTGTGATCAAAATTCAGGTTTATTGGCTGAACATCCCAATGTGACCAATGTGGCAATCGGAGGCGCCTGCCCCGTGCATCGGAGTCCCCGCTGCGGAGGGGAGGCGGGAGCGCGGCGCCGGTGGCGCGCACTCGCCCTCTACCTGCAGTCGCGCGACCAATGTAGGTCTACGTCGTTTCACACACGAGGGCCGCACTGCCATAGTAAATCGGCAGGGGGGCGGTCGGGAACCGGTTAAACAAGAGTGCCATGTGACAGGATTGGCTCTATATGTGTATAGCCAAACCTGTTCAAAATTGAATTACTCGCTTCTGATTGGCAGGGTGTTAGTTAAAGCCAAATTTAATATCAATCAATTATGGTGGGCGGCGTTAAGACAAGCCCGTAAAAAGCTCAGTGAAACATTTTAATCTCCTATGAACCACAAGATGTAGTTACACTATATAACAGATCAGCCTTTTTTCCACCCCATCTGTTCCATTTTACCACCCCCCCCTGCCGAATAACTATTAAAACAAAACCTCGCTCATCGTAGTCTTCAGTGAAAGGAACGGGCAGGCAGACGCAAAAGGATTTTCATCTTCCCAACGTACATTATTAAGGCGGAAGAAAAAAATGGCAAACATATTCCACCGGCAGGGAGAATGTGCGGGGAAGACGGCTCTGGATTCATCAGATCAGAAAGCAGTTTTTTTAACGCAAGGAATCAGAACGACGTACAGCAAGCTTAAGGCGATATTCACATTAAATTGGGACTGTCTGTTATGATCAAGTCAGCGCATAGGCCAATTCTCATTAAACTGTCTGGACATTGCATTGCAGAACCTTACTGGAGAGTTCAACTTGCAGATTATCCCATACCATATCATATTATGGGGTGTATATATGTAGTAGGACCATATCATATTATGGGGTGTATATATGTAGTAGGACCATATCATATTATGGGGTGTATATATGTAGTAGGACCATATCATATTATGGGGTGTATATATGTAGTAGGACCATATCATATTATGGGGTGTATATATGTAGAAGGACCATATCATATTATGGGGTGTATATATGTAGTAGGACCATATCATAATATGGGGTGTATATATGTAGTAGGACCATATCATATTATGGGGTGTATATATGTAGTAGGACCATATCATATTATGGGGTGTATATATGTAGTAGGACCATATCATATTATGGGGTGTATATATGTAGTAGGACCATATCATATTATGGGGTGTATATATGTAGTAGGACCATATCATATTATGGGGTGTATATATGTAGTAGGACCATATCATATTATGGGGTGTATATATGTAGTAGGACCATATCATATTATGGGGTGTATATATGTAGAAGGACCATATGATATTATGGGGTGTATATATGTAGTAGGACCATATCATATTATGGGGTGTATATATGTAGTAGGACCATATCATATTATGGGGTGTATATATGTAGAAGGACCATATCATATTATGGGGTGTATATATGTAATAGGACCATATCATATTATGGGGTGTATATATGTAGTAGGATGGCAACTACAGACTATCCACTAACCACGCGCTCCTTTAATTGTTTAGCTTCAGCCCATTTACACTTAAAGTGTTTCTTATCCCAACGTTTCAAATTCCTGATATGTGCCATGTACTTGTATGAGAAAGTCTCCTGTTCTCTTTGTATTCTTTCCTTTGTGTGAAATCCCTGGTGTTCCTGCCAGCCCCTCTGCTTTCCTATTAGAAACTGACCACACTAAGCTGGAGAACACACCGTGTGGTCAGCTCCTTCGTTATGCTGGGAACTAAGCTTGCTCTCCTCCAATGAACAGGCTTGTCCTGACACACAGCCCCATGCCTGCACAGCCATTCACTGGAAAGCTCAGTGTACTGTTGTTTCTCCTCCCCCAGCTCTAATGCATCTCAGAACAGAGGGAATGTGTTTGTTATCCCAACATTATTCCTGATATGTGCCTGCTGTACTGTGTACTTGTATCAAAACATATCCTGTTCTCTTTGTATTGCTTCCTTTATGTGAAATCCCTGGTGTTCCTGACAGTCCATCTGCTTTCCTATTATAAACTGACCACACTAAGCAGGAGAACAGACTGTGGTCAGCTCTCTAATTATGCTGGGAACTCAGCCTGCTCTTTGCCAATGATCAGGCTTGTCCTGATACCCCAATCCCCCCCTCCCCGCCTGTACAGCCATTCACTGGAATGCTCAGTGTGCTTCTCCTCCCCCAGCTCTTATACAGCTGAAAACAGCGGGAATGTTCCCACTTATAAAAAAAAAAAGGATATAAAGGTATTTCGATTTTTTTTTTTTATCTATACACAAATGTTTTGCTTTTCATTTCTATTTTAAATTGAACGGGGTGTGTTTTTAAAGCGGAGTTCCGGCCTCAAATACCTTTTTTAACTAAAAATACCCCTATAATACTAATCCATCGCCCTTTACAGAACCGCTATTCTCATACTTACAAGGTGTACAGTATTGGATTTTAGTCAAAATCTTACTTTTAAAAAAGCTGTCTAGGCCATCTTGGATGTGGGCATCTGAAGCCGCAGTGTAATCTGCTGTGTCCTTCTTCCTGATTCCAGGGAGTGTTCTGGGAGTTCTTCCTGATTCCAGCCCCCTGGGAGTGATGACAAACAGCTCCCAGGATGCAATGCAAAGGCGGAAGTGATGTCGGTGGCCATGGCCATAGAGGGGGGGAGAAGGAGGAAGTACAATCTAAAATGCCCTGAAAATAAGGAAAGGGACCCCCGAAAAAAAATTGAAAATGCCCAATTGTTGATCAGCATAGCGAGCACTCCAGGAATCACTAAAGTTGCAAAATAGGCCGGAACTCCACTTTAATGCGGTTCCAATTCATTTCAATAGGGAGAAGTGTTTTTGGTGTGTTCTTTTTTTTTTTTTTAGTTCCCCAAACATTCTCCAAAGATGCTGCAAGCAGGATTTTTTGACCACAACAGAAGCGCACCGCCCCAGCCAGTGCGAACACATTCATTGATTTTAAAGGGAAGCATTCTTCTTGAGCTTTTCAGCAGCTTTTTTTTTTTTTTTTTTTTTTTTTTTTTTTTAATGCAAAAGCACTTCAGTGTGAAAGGGCCCTTAGAAACAACATGCAAACATCACTGGAGAGCTTGAAGACAGGAAGTGACTGCAACAAGGTTGCAGGAAAGCAGCAGCAATGATATACAATGAAGAAAAATACAAAGGTGACAACAAAAGCTTTATCTGAAAAAAAAAATCACAACCAGTTATAATACAAAGTGCTTCAGGAAAATAAATCTCATACAGCTCGAGTTTACATCTACTATAAAGAATGACATTGCTTCAGTTCTTATGGCCATTTGCTTTTACTCTTTTCCTTTCGCCCACCAGCATGCCGCATGATGGATTAGTGAATAAACATGCAGGTTTTCACTCATCTGAATTTTTTTTTCATTTCTCGACTCCTGACTGATAGTTGAAAGCCATGCCTGAAACTTTTTCACGTAGGGTAATAAAAAAAAAAAACACAAAGTTCTAATGCATGCGCTATTTGATGTAAAAATCATTATTTACAGAAAATATTACTAACATGAATAATAATAGTTATGGAAATGTAAGCATATGTGCTATATCTTACAGATCTGGTTAAGGCCAGTTCACACCAGAACATAGTGTGGGAAAGGTGCATTTCCCGCACCGCATTCGATCACACTGCTCTTTCTATCTGCCCACGGGGGGGCTAATGAGCTTTTAACGGTACCCCAAATTCATATCACAAAAGCAGTGCGTTTTCAGGAGTTACTCCTTTGGAGTTACTTCCTCCCATTTGCAGTTGTGGCTATGGCACAGGAAGTAAAAGGAAATCTCCCCAATGGAACACAGATGGCAAAAAAAACAAAAGGGTTTAAAACTCTCTCTTAAGCCTCGTACACACGCAACGATTATCGGCCGACCGATCGGCCGTCTTTTGCCCAGTGTTGTTGTGTTGGTTGAAATGTGCTCTAGACTGCACACAAATTTTCTCGGCCAACAAAAACCAACTTCAGAAGTGATGTCATGTGCTGGTTTACTTTCCGTGTGTTTTTTCTTCTCTGAGCATGCCCAGTCTTGCTCATCTGATTTTTGTCTGCCGAAATCTGTACTGACTGACGGAAAATCGGCCGTTCTGTTGACGGCCAGCAAAAATTTTATAGCCTGCACACCAGATTTTGTTCGGCCGAAAAGTCGCAGTCGGTTGTCGGAAGCATCATATTAACAAGCCGACAATCGGCCGATCGGACGTTGGCCGAAAATTCACGGCCAACAATCGTTGCGTGTGTACGAGGCATTACTCTATCCTAAATTTAAAAATAACAAAAGTTTTGCCTTCAGTTCTACTTTAATTTCAGACGTGTAGATTTTGCACTCTCTAGCATTTTGTCTTTGTAGTCTGTCCAAGAATATTAAACATCTTTTATTTTATGAGGGATAGAGCTTTCATTTAGAGGCAACATTGGATATATTCATTTTTATTCTATAGATTTTAAATAGAAAAATAGGAAAAAGGAAAAAAACGTACTAGTCATCTTTCCGATGTAACTTTTCTGTAATAGTGAAGCCTTACAGCTACTTCAGAATATATTAAATAAAGTCGTCTAAAGTCTTCTAAATAGAAGGGTACAACATAAGTGAGGTTTTTTTTTTTTTTTTTTTTTTTTACGTAATATAAAGGAACGTTGCCTTTAGATGTAGAAGATCTCTTTCACTTTCCATGTTTTACAATGGAATGAATGCAGGGAAAAAAAAAAATTGTGTAAATCCTTGGAACTGTGAAGACAAGAGTTAGAAAAAGCGTCATTTTCACAGGTTTGTGTTCACAAAGATTCTTAATGATATTGTGGAGTCCTGTATGATGCACATGCCATGAATACAAATGTTGTCCAGAGTGTCTGGCGTGTTTTTATTTTTATTTTATTTTTATTTTTTTGGCGTGTATTACAGCCTGAAGGTGTGTTGGGTAAGAGGGGTATTTTTTTTAAATATGTTACTGAATATAAAAAAAGGGTTATTTTTTTTCCATGGAGAGGCAGCAGCTGGACTAGGACAGTGAATACCTGGCTTAGCCCCCATGCACCTAAGCAACAGCAGGTAACTTATAATAGTGATGTGCTAACAATAGATAATTATTTCAATGGAGATCTTCTACTACAGGGGGAGGCAACGCTCAAAGATGACCACCAGGAATCAGGAAATCCCAAGGATCCCACCAGGACTCCCTATATTAGTGATTGACCGATATAATTTTTTTAGTGCCGATATCGATACCGATTTTTTGGTCATCGAATATCGGTATCGGCCGATATGTTTTTATTTTTTATTTTTCACAGGTACTCTGGTAGAGGGATCTGGGGGTCTAAAAGAGCCCAACCCCTCCTCTGCCCTTAAAAGCATTCAAAACACCAAGTTTGGCTATTTTGAATGATCAAATTTTTTTGAATTTGCCGCCGAGTACCCGGAAGCGATGTCATGACATCACTTCCGGGTTTTTTACACGGAGACCCAATCAGAGCCGAATTCAGCTTTGATCGGGTCTTCTCTTCTGCGGCCGTGCAGGTAGGATACCCGGGTCTCCCGGTGGGACGGGAGACCCAGGCGAGCTGCAGAAGGCGACGGTAGGGGAGAGACGTCCCCTCCCGCTCCTTGTAATGACAGCCGGGAAGAAATAAACAAAGAAGCTGGCGCTCTGAAGCACTGGGAAACAGCTAGTGTGCAGGCAAAATCATGAAATGAATAAAAACAGAAAACAATATATAACACAGATACCTATATGGCAATAGGCTGGGGTGAAGTCCATGTAATGAGGAAATGAGATGAAGGTCTGCACGAAGGGCCAGCTCAGCTGCACAGGAAGTCAATCTGTCAAACGGATGAAACAAAAAAACAAGCGGAGCGCCTCTAAGTGCAATACGTTTAATGGAAGTAAAACATACAACAGGTGGTAACTCACTAGATGTGGATGAAGTAAAGGCACAAAAACAAACGTCCTGGGGTCAGGCTGTCCATGTAGCTAATGCCGAGAGAAAGGATGTTAAGAAGATCTGATCCGGTAGATGAAGCAGCGGGGAGATGCCGGCTCTGTCTTCCCCGGGACCGGACTCTCAAGGCAGGCGGGGACTCAGCTTCAGCCGTAGGACGTAAGCACGGTCAGGGGTGCACACGACGCGTTTCAGAGCGTGCGCCAAGCTCGTGGAGAGCGTGCGCGCTCTTTTTTCAAGTGTAGATGCGGTGACCGCTGTGAGCCAACAGATTTGTACACACGCAATGTGTGAATGGGAGTGTGCACAGGCCAACCAACCAATGAAAAGGCATGGCGGCCATATTGGAGCACACAACCCATACATAATGGCAATAATTAAAAGGCCATACAATATACTGATAATATAAAAAGGGACCGTAACAATATAAAAAATATGCAAAGAAATATATAAAAAATATAAAAAATATATATATATATATCATTATATATGTACATATGCGGACCAAAGGACTTATGTGGTGTAATGTTTATAATAAAAGATGTATATAGAGGATGTGTTTTAAAATGTATCTGCACTTAGAGGCGCTCCGCTTGTTTTTTTGTAATGACAGCCGAGCGGCTTCTCAGCCGCATCGGTTGTCATTACAAGACTGCTGACCATCGGCTATGGACGCCGGCACCGGGGTGATGCCTCTAGCTGCAGGCATCACTTCAGTACATGCACTTTCCCGAAATATCAGCAATATCGGTAACCTCAGGGGCCGATTCCGATATATCAGGGAAAGTGCATATCGGTTTATTTTCGATAATCGGTTGATCCCTACCCCAAATGACCACAATATGGAAGCATTGTGTTTGCTTTGTGGTACAAAGTGTTCTTATGGATGCAATGTATGTAGTACTGCAACTCTACAAGGAAGAGAAGACTTATGCCATTTAATGACATAAATAGCAAAATCTTACTCAAGTTAACAGTTATCACCTTCTAGGAGATTCAATTTAGAGTACTTCCTAGAATGTGATAACAGACACTTTGACCCAGCTGATTCCTATTTTTTCCCAATGAGAAGACGGAAGGCAGGAAATAAATTGAAAATCAATCCATTGGGTGATTTGCATAAGAAGCAGGTTGCCTTTACAATGAAAAAATGCAACAGACTAAGTGAAGTAACCCATAAGAACCAACCAGTATTTAACTCTTGGGGCTCACTAACTTGAAATCCAATCGGGTTGGTGCAATGTCGTCTGCTCCCACTTCATCGGAGGTAACTAGTGTAGACTGTTTGATATCTTTCCAAGGAAGGAGACAGAACTACTTCCCATCACGTCAAACAAAGAAGTAACTACAAACCACAACAGTTTCTAGTTAAGCTGGTGAGCTAGATTGTAAAGTCGTGCAAATGTCAAGCTTCATTCCAGGTCAACCCGCTAGGAATACAAAAATTAATGCTAAATATTTCAAAGGAATGATGTGCTTCTGTTTTGCCTTCGGTTTGCAGCTGGAGGACCTTGATAAATTACCAACAATAAGGAAGAAAAAAATGAAAGTCCTTTGAGGACACAGCCAAAAAGCAGAGCCCTGCAGCAACCAGACAGAACGCACCTCTTAAGGCGCACAGCCTTAACAGATGCTTGTTGGAGCCTTGCATCAGTACAAGAAGCTCAAGCAAGACTCGTTTGTACAAACAAAATGTAAAAATTTTTATAAATGCAGTGCAAAGGGTGGGGTGCGCCATAACCTATAGCAACTGATCAAAAAGGAGCTTTTATTATTATTATTCCCAATGGGGTAATGGTTACTGTGGGTCACTGCGCTCCTTATTCAAATATTAGGGACCAAATAGGCTGTGCACAGTACTCTACTTTTTACTGCCCTTATGCAATTTTAGTCCACTAAGCACAAGTGATTAATTTCTGTCATGGATAATTTTAAACCACTGAAGAGACAATTATAACCCTAGGATGACCACCATTGTCCAAGGTGCCTGCAAACCATTGTTTGAACTGGTTGGAGATAGAGAAAGAACATATACTTGAACTAGGGGCACCTCAAAGATTTAGCCTCCCAGCTTCTGGTGAACATTCAGGTGTTTATTTATTAATGTTTTCACTGAAGACTTAAGCCCCGTACACACGTGTCGAAAATTGGCAGGGAATTTTCGGCCAACGTCCGATCTGCCGATTTTCGGCTTGTTAGTATGATGCTTCCGACAACCAACTCCGACTTTTCGGCCGAAAAAAATCTGGTGTGCAGTAAAATTTTTGTTGGCCGTCAACACAATGGCCGATTTTCGTGCAGTCAGTACAGATTTTGACTGATGAAACAAGTTTGGGCATGCTCAGTGAAGAAAATACACAAAGAAAACAAACCAACATATGACATCACTTCTGAAGTAGAATTTTGTTGGCCGAGAAAATTCGTGTGCAGTCTAGGCACATTCCAACCAACAAAACACAACTTGGATAAAAGTCGGACGATCGGTCGGCCGATAATCGTTGCGTGTGTACACATTTTTCTAATTGAATCTCCAGGTGAAAAATGTGTGACTCTTGGGTGAAAGTTGTGTAAATCTTGGTTAAAAAAAATAGATAAAAAAGACCCTATAGACTACAGTAACACATCAAACTCATGCAACAATTGTCATCTTTTGGAATATTCTAAAAGTATGTAATTTTTTTTCTTACCTTACGAAATAAGCCAAAAGTTTGAAAATATGGGTTAAAAGTAAGGCACGCTTCTGAAAAAAGATATGCTTTGGGACAAAGCACAACTAAGTTTTATATATATCCACCATCTCCTATTTTCGTACATAAAAATGTCCCATGTGTTAAGAAAAAAAAAAAAAATGGTATGTGTTGTGTCCACATCAACCAAAAAGATTTCAACGTTCAGATTTCTAGGATAGAACAATAACCTAGAAATGGGAAATGCTTCCTTTCAGAAACTTTTACATGAGGGCCACCATACAGGCTTTGGAGAACCATTAAACATGCTTTGTAGATTTTCAAACGGCTGTAGGGCAGCTATATTTCATAACCTCTCTCTTTTCAGACAAAGAAAAGGAAGTTAGATAACAGGATAAAAAATTGAAAAATGATGTAAATTTTTGCAACGGTCATAAAATATTTACTTTGCATGTCCATTGCTTTATGAAAGTAGAAATTTCTATCGTACTTCCTTGTCTCTGACACAGAACTGCCTTTATGGTAGAATAGGTCAAATGTCCAAGGCTTTTCTGCCATGGCATGTAAACATTTACTAATGTGCCTCTCATATGCCTAGAAGACTGACATTTTTAAAGTAGTTTGGCATTTTTAGTGTACATGGGAATTTGAGTTATTTTGAGGTTAGTTTGAGACCAGAATGGAGTGAGCATACACTGCTCCATAAGATTTCATTCAATATATAAACACTGCATTCCATATCTGTCAATAATATTTCAAAAACTGATGAAATACAAATGCCTGTGTTCACTATCCTTAAACCGCACCAATGTTGAGCTAACGAAATGGAGTCACTCATGATCTGATGATGTCACTTGCCGCTTTTGAGTTAACAAGCTGAATATTTATTATTATGGTTCAAGTTCTTGCAAATCTACCCAGCCTAGAACTTGAACCACATTAATAAATGTTTAGCTTGAAAATGTAAATTTTCAAATTTAAAAAAAAAATGTAGAATTTTCAAATTTGCATTTGATTGGTGTCAATGGGATAACACAGAACAACTCTGTACTTTAGACTCAAATTTTATCATGATTGTGACTAATATTATTGAGACTGACGTACAGGCCTTTGTTTTGTGTTGTTCCACTGACACCAATCAAGTGCAAATTTTCAAATTCAAAATTTGTATTTCAACTGTTTCCAGGGCAGGTTTAAATTCGAGTGGTACAAGAAAACAACTAGAGAATGGCGCACCGACCTTGTGCATTACCACTTAAAAGTTTATTAAAATCAAAGAAGGGTAACGTACAATATACTCATAAACGTAGCATATGAACAAGCATATAGGAAATGGGCACCGCTCGCTTCCAGGCCACTTCTCTACTGCTGGATAGCGTGATGGCGTCCTCAAAACCTGATGTGGCTTACGCGTTTCGAGGGAGGACCCTCTTCCTCAGAGCCAAAATCGCCACTGAGTGCCTTTTGGATACCCTTGGTCCTGAGGGGGGCAGCAAGGCCACTTCATTTGTGTCATAAAACCGCCTAGAAGATTCACCTTCCTGCATACCACTTGAGCGCAGGAGAGATATTGTTGTTTTTTAAATTCGAGTGGTAGCTGTGGTGCAAGGACCGCGATTCTTACTAAAGTTTTGTTGACCACATATTTGACCATTTATTCCCATATTTTGACCTGAAGTTGTGATTTTTGACTTCCATCAGTCTCCAGCCCATATTTACACCGAGCTACAGTCAATTTTATTGAGTACCACTAATTCAATGGTCCCACAAACTGGAATTTTTCTCGTACCACACCTATGTATGCAACTGAACATCAAAAAGTATAAAGAAGCAATGTACATGGAAGACATATCTTATAATAAATGGTATCAGTTCTTCAACAACCTTCAGAGAAGGAAGACTTTATCAGAGTGACCAACTGTTTGGCCAACTTTTCAATCCATTATGTGGATTGAAAGTCTCTGCATTTTCTACTTTCCTAGGTTTGTTCTAAGATGGAAAAGGGTCAAAATGTATCAAATAGACAAGATAAAATACTTTTTACCGATATTATTCACTATATGTAAGGTTAGCACCAAGTACCTTTATTGAATGTATTTATTCTCTTGGGGAACATTTTTTGCTGGTATTTAGAGGCTTAAAAAAGACGTGTCTTCATCATATTAATTATTTTAATAACTAATTAATGTAATGCCAACACATTCTACACTGCTTTACACACTAACTAAATGAGGACTATAAAGAGCAATTTATGCTAGCCCTGCCCTCCAAGTTTACAATATAATGTCTCTACCCCAATCATACACACAAGTGTAGCTGCTACTAAATCCATCAACATGTCTTTGTGTTAAAGTAAACCCTAATAAAAGGACATTTACTTTGCTAAATCAATTTGTATCATAGGGGGATCACCAAGAATAATAATTAAAAAAAAAAAATATATATATATATATATATATATATATTATATCAGCTTTTACTGATTGGGTTTGTATATCGTTTTGGTGAGAGAATGACACCACCTGATAGAAAGCCTTGTAGAAAAATACCAATGTTATTTAGTTAGGGACCCCCAATGGTAAATGCACCCCAAACCCCAAGTCTGTAAAAATACTAACCCACCATGCCGCCAATAAAAAGAACAATCTCCATTGCAGAAACTTAGACCAGAAGCAAAAGGCAAAGAATGGTGGATATAAACTACAAAAGCTTATGAAAATATTGATGACTGTGCAGAAAAAAAAAATAAGATGTGTCTACAAATAATTTAATTGAGGGGTATCCTAAAAATCTGCGTCAAATGGGAGCAAGCCACGGGCTTTCCCAGCCAACACAAGTTCCGCGCTCACCTCCTCGACTCTCTGCAAACTTCTCGGGAAACCTGATCCAAACGAAACGTCACAGAGTTCTGCAATCCAGCAGTTTATTTGGCAGGAGAGCAACGGCCTGGCATTATCCTCTGTTTTCACAGCGCAAAAAAAAAAAAAAAAAAAATCTACTATTTCTGGGCACCGGCTCAAAAACAGGTAGGAAGCAAATGCTTAGAAATGAGGAAAGGGAAAAAAAAAAAAAGCCAAGAAGAGAATTTTTTTTCCACGACCAAGGATGCCAAATGTAAACATGATTTATTTAGTGACCTATAATACACTGTGAACAAAACGAAGCTGCAATTAGAAAAAAAAAAGAATTAAAAAAAAAGCCCAGGGAAGGAAAATAAAACAACCATTTTATCCCAGGACACTTGAGTGAGTTTTAATAGCTGTGGAGTGCTTTTGTAACCCAAAATATACTCACACCCAAATAAAGCAACACTAATCTGTTCCTAATTAATCTGCAGCAAAACAAAAAAAAAGATGAAGGGTCTGCCTAATAAAAACAATATTTATGCGGTTGTGAGCGTGAATTGGCCACACGCACGCATATGGATCTTGCTAGCACATGGGTGTGAATGGGAACTTGTCACAAGAATAAAACCCCAGTGCCCCAGTGGTGATAGATGATGGAGGCTGCTAAAGAAAAACTTTTGTGAATGTGATATTCTGAGTCATTTTGCACAAAAGTAATGAGGATTTAACAATGGATGTGTAAAGTGCCCTCTAGTGGCTGTATTTGTATTTCAGACATTGCAATGGACATCTCTAATGAACAACAGTGATGGAATAATCCACAGAAAAAGCTAAAGAGGGTCTTATGTATCAATATGTTCTTACTAAGGGGTTATGTCACCCTAGAGATCCAGCTGTTGGGGGCAAATGACCTGCCCCTGCAGCTTCGATCCCTCACTGGCTGAAACACTTCACCCTAGAGATCCAGCTGTTGGGGGCAAGTTACCTGCCCCTGCAGCTTCGATCCCTCGCTGGCTTAAACACTTCACCCTAGAGATCCAGCTGGTGGGGGCAAATGACCTGCCCCTGCAGCTTCGATCCCTCACTGGCTGAAACACTTCACCCTAGAGATCCAGCTGTTGGGGGCAAATTACCTGCCCCTGCAGCTTCGATCCCTCACTGGCTGAAACACTTACAAGTGTTTCAGCCAGTGAGGGATCGAAGCTGTAGGGGCAGGTAATTTGCCCCCAACAGCTGGATCTCTAGGGTGACATAACCCCTTAGTAAGAACATATTGATACATAACAGTAACAAAGCAATACCTTGCTGAATCATCCAGCGAGGAAGTGATGTCGTAAGAGCTGTTGTGTGTTTTCTCTGCTCTCTCAGGGCTCATGCACACAGCCGTCTAACATTCATTTTGTTGCATTTCCACATCAGGGAGCCCATTGGTGCCTATAGAAGTCAACAACTTTACACAACTTTTGGCATATTTATATATATATTGGATATACATATATGTAAATTATATATATATATATATATATATATATATATATATATATACAGTCTGCAACCGTAGTTGTATGCATACGCATGTTTATGCAAGTACTTGCGTATACAGGGATATAGCCGTGTATAGTCATTGGAAGGCTCCTTGGGAGGGAAATACATCAGAATGTATGCTATATGGCAAGACACTGCAATGCGCATGAGCCCTTATCAATATCATTGATGTCTGAATGCCACCAGTGATCCACCAGCCTCTGTAGCAGGGTTTCTCAACCAGGGTTCCATGGAACTCTTGGATTTCTCCAGAGGTTGCTAGCGGTTCCTCGAGCAATGAGCAATTTCTGCCTCTCAGATAAGTTCCCACTGACACCATCGATCTTTTTGTAAGGGGGTAATTATTCCTAATGACCACAAGTGTAAGAAGCATTATTCCTACTGACCATCACACTAATGTATTATGAGTTGTAGATGTAGTCTTTTTTAGCAGAGGTTCCTTGAGACCGTAGAGATATTTCAAGGGCTCCTCTGTGTTGAAAAGGTTGAGAAACGCTGCTCTACAGAGTATTGCCGTCACCCACTGTCTACACCCACATCACCAGCAACCAAGAAAAAATAAGCAGTGGGTTGGCCTGATGCCTTATAGCCAGATCTGACAAAAACAGAGGCCTGGAGAACATATACTGTATCCTCTGTAAGCATTTCAGCCCTTTATTTTTTCTGAATGAACTGTAAAATTACTTTAATATTAGAAGGTCATGTTCTGACACGTTGATTTTAATTTTTTTTCTATAAATTTTGTTTGTAAGCCTAAGGCTCGGTTTCCACATGTCAAGCCGCACAGCAAGTCAAAACTCATTGTTTTCAATGGGGCCCGTTTCCACTGCCGCGGCTTCAGTTGCGGCGACTTCAAAAGTAGATCGTGCACTACTTTTGAGCCGCCTTCAGTGCGACTTCCCTCTATATATGAGGGACAAGTCTCACTGAAGCCGCAGTTTACTTTCGCTACGAAGTCGTGCTAGAAGTAGCAAGACTTCGTAGCCGCACTAGTGGAAACCGAGGCTAAAGGTCCTCATAGACTTTTGATATTTGGATCAAGCTGAGCAATGCTCCAATAGTCTATGGATAGCACACTGCAGCCCAATAAAGAGTTCTCCAGAAAAAATTATAATCAAGCGGGTTAGAAAACCTTACCCCAATTCTCCTGGCATCGGAGCTGTCTGCTCCGTTAACCTAGACAAGAAGACTCATGCACCTAGAGAGTTTCCAGTTAGGGAAGTAACTGCCTCATGCAATTCTGAGAGATGGAATATGTAGATTATACCGTTCAGACTTTTCCAATCTGCAAGCTTGTAAGGGTCAGGGCCTAAAAGTTCCAAAGCCACAGACAGCCAGGAAACTAAGAGTTTTTATTACGAGGTCAGCATTGACAGCCCTTCATTTCTCTCAGTACTGGCTTTCTCACCCTGTCCTATGCCCAATGCAGGGAGGAAAGATAAAAGAGACCTAAGATATGATTTCAATCTTCCCCGCTCTAGCTCTACTTTGGGCAGCCATTGCAGACATTTTCATGACTTGGAATTTTTAGACGGTGCGCAAGAAGTGATGGACATTTAAAGTTTGATGAACCTACAGACTGAATCACTCAGGCAACGTGGCTTGCTCCCACTTTTTAGCCCCAGCCCAACTTTATGGTCAACAGTATGTAGACACCTCTTCGAATGACTCAATGTTCTAGAAACTACATTATAAGGCCAAAGGTTTTAGAAAACCTGAACATCTCCTATCTTTATGGCAAAAAGTAGGTGGATATCCCTCCAAATGATTGAGTTCAGGTGTTTAGTAAAAGGCCCTGTTAATGCTACAGCATTCAAAGACAATTATGCTCTTCCAACAGTTTGTAAAAGACCTTTCCTTTTCCCGCATGACTAAAGCCTAGTACACACTGCAAGTTATTTTTCATTCAACCCAGCGGCTGAACGAAAGAAAAACTGACAGCTCAAGTCAGAGCCACTGCACTAACAAGCCAATGTTAGTACAGTGATCTCCCTCGCTGTTCTATTGTGTTCTGACAGGGGGATGCTGCCCCCGCCAGAACACTCTGGTCAGCGCTCTCAGCCACTTTTCGGTCATGCCCCTTTTACAGAAGCCAGCTTCTATCAGACTGGCTACAGTATACACGGGCTGAATGTCAGCTGGTTTCTATTGAGCCAATGCCACCCGACATTCGGCACATGTGTGCGGGGCTTAACCCTTTGCACAAAACAAGCTCTATAAAGACATAGTATGAAGGGTTTGGTTGGCGGAACCAAAATGACCTGCTCAGAGTCATGACCTCATCCCTACTAAATACTTTTGGGATGATTTGGAACACCAGTTGCCCAATAGCCAGCCAGGTCATCTCATCCAACATCAGTACCTGTGCTCACAAATGTTCTTTTGGCTGAATAGGCACAAATTCCCATAGACACAATATAAAATCTTGTAGAAATATTAGAAGAGTGGGGGGCTTTACTGTAAACCCATGCTCATAGTTTAGGAATAGGATGTCCAAACAAGGTGTGATGGTCAGGTGTCCACCAACTTGTTGTCCCACCCATGGTGCTGCTGAGCTCCAAGTTGCCCAAGTCACTGCTATAATGTCTTTATATTTTACAGGAGTGGATATAAATGTGATTCCTTTTATATTAGATCCTATATATCCTTAGGCTATAAAGACCCCGGCTCAGAGGAGGAACCCAACTCCTCAGAACACAAAGGCTTGCATGTCTCTTTGTACCGATAATGGAAGATAAGCTTAATAAAAGCATCTGCCTGACAACGTGTCTTAAACCTCAGGATGGAGAAAAACCGGCAATTAAATGTGTGTAAATGCAGATGTTTGAGAAAAAGAGCAACTTTTCTGAGCGTTTTATCTCTCTCGCGCGCGTGTGAAGCAAGCCGACAATATGCACATTTATCAAACAGGCTTCTTCTGCCTTTTTAGTCTTCAACAATGATGAGTTTCGTTTTGTGATCTTTAGCCATATTTACAGATATTCAAAGGCAAATCCTATCTTGTTAGATTGTTATAAATGGGACCCCAGGGAACGCGGCGCAGCTCCAGCAGATGTGAGACTCTTGGAGAGGCGCACCGCCATTCTTAACGCTCAAATTAGAAAAAAAAAAAAGTAAAAACTGCTAATATCACACTCTTCCCTTTCTGCTGCCAAATCATTATAGGATCAGTGCTAGTCTCTCCCAAATGCCCAATTACTATCGCCGGACAGGTTCACAAGCAGGACTGAGAGGACCAGGCCTGCTCTATGTGCTGCAAGTCTGCAGAAATCACGCATACACACGCAGATGAGAAATAGTGACAGGTGTGAGTGTAAACATTGAAAGAGATAGAAATAGGAGAAGACAGCAGGGAGAAGAAAGAAAGAAAGAAAGAAAGAAAGAAAGAAAGAAAGAAAGAAAAGCAAGAAAGAAAGAAAGAAAAGAGGGAAGGCAGGAGAGCAGATAGAAGGAAGAAAGGAAGGGAGAGAGGGATGGATGGATGGATGGATGGGTGGATGGATTGAGGGGAGGAAGAAAATGAAAGAAAGCAAGCAGGAGAGCAGGAAGGAGGGAAGAAATGAAGGGAGCGAGGGATGGATGGATTGCTTGTAGGGAGAAAAAAAAAGAAAGAAAGTAAGGAGGAAAGACAGGTGAGAAAAAAGAAAGAAAGAAAGAAAGAAAGAAAGAAAGAAAGAAAGAAAGAAAGAAAGAAAGAAAGAAAGAAAGAAAGAAAAAAAGAAAGAAAGAAAGAAAGAAAGAAAGAAAGAAAGAAAGAAAGAAAGAAAGAAAAAAGAAAGAAAGAAAGAAAAGAAAAGAAGAAAAAAGAAAAGAGACATGAAAGGATGGAGGTAGAAGGAAGGAAGGAAGGAGAAAAAGAGTGAAGAAGAAAGATGGAAGGAGAGAAACGAAGAAGAAGGAGAGCAAGAAGGAAGAAAGAAAGGAAAGAAGTGAGGAATGGACGGATAGCTTGTAGGGAGAAAAAAAAAAAAAAGAGAGCAGATAGAAAGGAAGAAAGGAAGGGAGAGAGGGATGAATGGATGGATGGGAGGATGGATTAAGGGGAGGAAGAAAATGAAAGAAAGCAAGCAGGAGAGCAGGAAGGAGGGAAGAAATGAAGGGAGCGAGGGATGGATGGATTGCTTGTAGGGAGAAAAAAAAAGAAAGAAAGTAAGGAGGAAAGACAGGCGAGAAAAAAGAAAGAAAGAAAGAAAGAAAGAAAGAAAGAAAGAAAGAAAGAAAGAAAGAAAGAAAGAAAGAAAGAAAGAAAGAAAGAAAGAAAGAAAGAAAGAAAGAAAGAAAGAAAAGAAAAGAAAAGAAAAGAAGCAAAAAGAAAAGAGGCACGAAAGGATGGAGGAGGAAGGAAGGAAGGAAGGAAGGAAGGAAGGAAGGAAGGAAGGAAGGAAGGAGAAAAAAAAGTGAAGAAGAAAGAGGGAAGCAGAGAAACGAAGAAGAAGGAGAGCAAGAAGGAAGAAAGAAATGAAAGAAGTGAGGAATGGACGGATAGCTCGTAGGGAGAAAAAAAAAAGAGAGCAGATAGGAAGGAAGAAAGAAAGGAAAGGAAGAGAGGGGTGAATGGATGGATATATGGAAGGAGGGAGGGAGGAATAAAAAAAGCAAGCAGGAGAGCAGGAATGAAGGAAAAAGAAAGGGAGCAAGGGATGGATGGATTGTAATGAGAAAAAAAAAAGAAAGAAAAGAAGGAAGGTGGAAGACAAGGAAGAAAGGAAGTAAGAAGAAAAAAGAAAGGGAGGAAGGAAGAAAGAGACATGGGAGGAAGGATGGAAGGAAGAAAGGTTTGCAAGGAGGGAGAAGGGAAAGAAGGCAGGAGGGAGAAAAAGATGGAAGGATGAGAGAAAGAAAGGAAGGGTAGAAGGAAGGAAGGATGGAGAGAGAGATAAAGAAGGGATATGCTGATGATATACAAAAGAAGGCAGAGATAGATAGATAGATAGATAGATAGATAGATAGATAGATAGATAGATAGATAGATAGATAGATAGATAGATAGATAGATAGATAGATAGATAGATAGATAGATAGATAGATAGATAGATAGATAGATAGATAGATACTAAAGCAGTAAAGTTTAAGCTGTGTTTAATCATCCAATCATGTGCGAGTACAAACTCATTTTTTTTCCATTTTTCTCACACCTGGTTGGGTAAGTGATCACACCTTCACAATTTTCACTGCTGTAGGTGATCCTCCTTTACTCCTTTAGTAAATCAGACTCGAACACCCAATCCCCATCAGCCCAGGAATCCTCTGACTTGTAGTGCCACTGTAACCACCGCTAATGTTCGCCGTCACGGCCGCGGAGAACATCTGCAGGCAAACCTAATTATTACAAGGTAGGGCCTCTTTCTCTGCTCCGGGCTTCACAGCCTGATTTATAACCATAAAAATTGTTATCAGCAACACACAAATTGATCAAAGCCGACAGATCCCACAGGCCCTGCTAATCCCTCTTTAAAACCTTTCATTACTGACCCAATCGATGTGCTGAAAATACATAAACACGCGGGGAATTCGGAGACATCCAGGAACCCGCACATTCCAGATCAGAAGAATAATAGTTTACAGCTCCCAAAGAAAAAACAAAAGATGCTAATAGAAGCAGAACTAATTAATGTATGGCAAGGAAGGTGACGAATAGCGGAGACTCACACCTAACTGAATACAGCGGATATTTTTTATGTCTCAGTCCACCTATTATAACTTTGGGTATTCACACTGGTATTATTCCGAGTCTTCAGCAGATCTCTTCATAGTACAGTCAGAGCAGAATGAAAACTCCTCCTACAAGCTTTAACCAGACACTGATAGAAGTCACAAGACTGCTATATACTGCTGATGAGAAAAGGTATTTAGCAGTTTATATTTACTAAAATAATCGCATTTCTGTGTACTGTGGGAGAGCAGATATAGTGATTGCAAGCTCCTTGGGTTTAGTAACGCTTTAAAACTGGCCATAAATTATAATCGCATTTCTATGGCTGTTCCTGTTCATGAAATGTCGGTCTCATATTAAGAAAATCTTTTATATCCCTAAAAAAAAAAAAAAAAAAAAACAATCCATCCTGGCTGCCTGTTCTTTTAATGCACAGATCAACAAAAACGGGAGGACGCACCCAGGAACAGCGGCGGAAGCTTTTGTGAATGGCATATCAGGATTTATTTGCGGTCAGTTTTCTCTGAAGCATCTGCCATTTTTCCCATGATCATCCCCTATCATGATGACGGACACTGTAAACAATTATTAATTCATGCGCTTTCTATTTATTTAACAGCGATTTGCATCTCTACACCAACCGTGTGTTTGAAGTTGATATGAATTTTGCTCGGGAGATGTCACGGGCCCAGAAAGGCTAATAAGGTTTTAGATGGTTTTCTGAATAATCGGAATGTAGTATTTAGTGAGGCTAATATGTTTTCTGGTGTAATTCGGTGTACATCCAAAATGCATGGTGCTCTGGCATAATTGTTTAGGACCGCCATAAAGACTAACCCCCCCCCCCCCCCCACCAAAAAATGGGGGGGTCTTTTTTGGCCGCACATGCGCCATTAGGGTTGGCTCACACCTATGCAGGTTGAGGTTGATGCTTTTGCGGTGCGTTTTGTGTTTTTTATTACACACGTTTTTGTTGTCTGTTGTCTTGTAGGATAAACCAGCAAAAACACAGCAGAAACGCATCAAAAACGCAAACACCTTGTTTTTTATACGTTTTTTTTTATATGTTTTCGTTGCGTTTCCATTGAAGTCTATGTAACCAACGCAAAAAACGCAAAAGTCCATGACACTTTCCAAAAACGCACCACTGGAAAAGGCGCAGATGTGAACGTGACCCACAGGAAACCATAATAAATGAACTAATCCTTGGCACCTTTCCTGGGCTAACTTGTCTGTATTTTCTATATCTAATTTATATGAACTTTCAGATTGATTTTTTGCTTATTCTAATGATCCAATACATATATATATATATATATATATATATATATATATACTTTCAGATTATTTTGGTCCCAGTGTGCCTCCAATATTATTCCCTGGAGAGCTGCCCCTGAATTCTTGATTTTCACTTCATATGTGGTCTCTATCTCTCTGTTGCCCCCCCCCCCCTTTATGCTGGGCATTGTCCATGCCTCAGCCCTGGGTCAGGCGTTCCTCGGATCAGCCCTGTTTCCCTTCCCAGGACTGGATTGCTTATGGGTATAATACATTACCTAAGGTAGTGTTCATTCCACTTACTTCCTTAGTATAATTTTTTTCCCCCAAAATAATACTTTGTTATAACTTCATTTTTAGATATACAACCTACATTTAAGCTCCTGATGAATGGACGGAGGTCCATGAAACGCGTCGAGACGACATTTACTTGATAAATTTAGAGACTGTGAGCCTACAGAGAATATGATGTCATACTGAATTTGCTATATCCCTCAGAGATCTATGTTTGATCCTTGTATTATTGTATTTATTCTCATTTAATATGAATTGTATAACTTATTGTATGTAATTTCTCTGTATGTGTCCTGATTGTTTGTATATGTGATTTATTTAATAGAATTCATATGTCTAGTTGATATGTCTAATTTAAAGTCCCACATCTTGTTCTTTGTATATGTATAAATTTAGGAATGGAGGCAACTAAATATACAATGTGGCAGATCATACTTTGCTTGTTCTGATATTAAATGAACTGTAACTTTCTGCAAAAACTAAAAACGCACTGAAAAACGCATAGGTGTGAACCAGGCCTTAGCGGTCTATTGCTATAGTAAACAAGGGATATAAGTTCTTAGAAGGCTCCCTTTTAGGTATGGTTCATGGGTTGCCAAATTGTTGTACAACGAGATGGATTAGGGGGTGGTGCCCCTGCGCCCCTAATGGACGGGCCGCCACTGCCCGCACATAGATTAGGGGGTGGCGCCCCTGCGCCCCTAATGGACGGGCCGCCAATGCCCGCACATGAGGCTCATCACACAATACACTCAGGCGTAGCCTCTGCCAGACCCGCCCCCCATTGGCGCCACTTGAACACACTGTAGCATCACAGCCACATTTTTTACTGGCAACCTTTTCCTGTCACTGGTATTTACTGGCAGGAGAAAAGTGCCCATTTTTTTACTGGCTGCCAGTAAAAGTACAAACGATTGGCAATGCTGCCCAGAGGAGACCGCTGGCTTCTGATGACCCATGCAAAGAAGATGGCTGCATGGGACCCCGAGTTCACTGGCCTTCAGCAAGACATCTCTGGAGTCACTGGTCGTGTATGCACGTGTATGTGCTTTGAAGAATCCCAGGAAACCAGGTAAGGGCCCTTTCACACGGGCTTTCCGATCAGGTCCATCTGTCACTTTTTCAGGCGAATCTGATCAGACCCTCCATCCACCCCTATGGAGCAGCATATGTCAGGGATGGTATGTCCACTGACACCCGCTGATCCTGTCTGCCAGGCGATCCATTTTCATCCAAAATCCCCATAGAGTAGAGCGGGGTTCTGACAGGTCCATCTCAGCACAGTGAGCGGAGACGGACCTATCGTCCGCCTGCTCAGCATGGATCAGCGGATGGATTCCATCAAACGGACCTGCCCAGTCCAACAAAAAAAAAAAATAAAGCTCCTCTTCAGGTTAGAACTATGGCCCTCCAGCTGTTCAGGAACTACAATTCCCATCATGCCTGGTTATTTCTGTGAATGTCAGAGATTTACAATGCCTCATGGGAATTGTAGTTCCTGAACAGCTGGGGGGCCGTAGTTTGGACACCCCTGGGTTAGAGTTTCCATCTCCTTTTTTAGGTCAGTCCTTGGTGCCAGCACTGAAAGAGTTAAAGGGAGCGCGTCTGCCGGGTAAAAAAACGAGGCAGAAGTGAGCAAACCGGCCTAACCGCTTGCAGGACCGAGCAGCAACAAAAGAGGCCTGAAGTTGTTTGGCAGATCTGAGTCCTTGAACCTACAACACTCCGCTCTATAAACTTGCAGCCTGGAATGACTCTGTGCTCCTTCAAAAGATACCATGGCGGCGCGCCAAGTCTGGCTGCCACCCGTGAAACTTCGGAAAAAAAAGAGAGAGAGAGTAAGCAAGCGAGAGAGAGAGAGAGGGTTTAATAAAACTTCCTGCTTTAGAAAGTTTTCTTTCTCTTTACGAGTTGGAAACAGGCCACCCTAGAATGTCAGGGAGGCCCTGCCACCACAAGCAGACTTTACCGCCCCCCGTCAATTCATTAAACATCCGATAAAGGCCTGAAAAAACAACCCCAGACGAAGCCTGCCCATAGACATCAGGCCTTTTCCTCGTTACGGGGCATGTCCCAAATGGGCCCTACCTGGCAAACGGACAATTCTGGCATTGACCAGGATGGGCTGATGTTGCCTATAGCAACCAGCCAGTTGGCCTGACACTGATATATACAACAGGGGGGATTAACAAAGCGTCTGATACATACTTTGTCTCACCTGCCACACAGCCAATCAGCTTTTCAATTTTCATCTTCTGAGTGGAAACAACGAAAGACTGATTGGTTGCTACAGGCAACGGTACCAGGCTGGAGCCATTTCTCAGACACCTAAAGAAGAACTAAACCTTCCTATCCTTTAGGCCCCGTTCACATCTCATGATTTGGGATCGCGGACAGAATCACAGCGAGCAATCCCAAACCGCAGTTCAATCCCAGCAAGTCACGCAGAGCGTGTTTGATTGCTATTAACCTTCAATGGCACCTCAAACGCGATTCTGCCACGGTTGTCCTGCGACAGGATTGTGCTGCAAAGCATGCCTTCACAAATCAGGTGAAGCTTGTCACCCAAAAAGGAGCAGGAGCTTTTTTTGGACGACAAGTGCACATTGGGCAGCCCATTTAAAGTGGAGTTCCACCCAAAAGCGGAACTTCCGCTATTTTGCTTCCTCCCCACCTCCGGTGCTACATTTGGCACCTTTCAGGGGGGAGGGGGGAACGGGTACCTGTTTTTGACAGGTACCGCTCCCCACTTTCAGGAGACCGCGTCGTCCCTCTGAAGTTTGGCCCCCTCCTCCTTCCTCCGCCACCGAGCCAATCCAAATGCGGAGGCACGTATGTGCAGTAGGGACCCGCCCGTGAAGCCGCAATGGAAGCATTGACTGTGGTGCCGACATCACTGGACTCCAGGACAGGTAAGTGTCCTAATATTAAAAGTCAGCAGCTACAGTATGTGTACCGTATGTGTAGCTGCTGACTTTTAATTTTTGGAGGGGGGGCGGAACTCCGCTTTAAGTAAGTGGACTGCCCTATGGGAAATGCAAGATTGCTTGAAAATTGTAATGTCAAAATCGCTCGATCCGCTACATGAAAGGGGCTTTACAGCCAAGGAAGCTGCCATCGTAGGCACTGTTTGAATTGGAGCGCTGCACATGTGGTCAGTTATGACACCAGCCATTTGACAGCTCCGTGTAAAACACAAGCAACTGTGACAGTTTTCACTCCAGCATACCTTGAATGCAGCTGTTTTGGGAAGCAGTTAAATCCATGGGTTTCGTTCCACTTCAAAGAGGAACTAAACCCTCCTATCCTTGACAGCCAAGGAAGCTGCCATCTTGGCCTCAGTTTGGTCTGCAGTTGCCATGGTGCTGGGCATGTGATCAGTTATGACACCAGCCATATGATTTCTTGATAGTGCACAAGCAACTGTGACAGTTCTCATTCACAGCATACCTTGAATATAACTGTTTTGGGAAGCAGTTGAATGAATGGGTTTAGTTCCACTTTAACATTACTTTCCCCTGAAATATCTAAAGCAACTTTTTACAATTGGACAATAATGATGTCATTGCTTATTTTGCATGGCATGATAGGCCACGCCCCTAACGCAAATTTAGAAAACAGTGGTATGCCTGTCAGAGGCGTAGATAAGGGGGGAGTCAGGGGGGTCCAAACCCCCCCCCAGAGCATTGGTCAATTTCACAGCAGCTAGGCTAGTGTAGCCTATCAGCTGCGGAAGCTGCACCGCTACTGGGAAGACCACCTGTCTTATCCATTAGGCTAACGGGCAGGGCCAGCTGACATTGAAGCCATGTTTACTACTTGCTTCACTAACAGATGTGCCTACTGGGGCGCTGTATATACTGTATATATATATATATATATATATATATATACCACATATATACCACTGTATGTATACACCACAATTTGTCACAGCGTGGCAGACGTGCTAATTATTGTTCTTTGGGTAACCAAGGCTGAACCCCTTGTCTACGGCCCTGACGCCTGTATAACATGACATAGGCCTCATAGTTCAAAGACGCTTTTGTATGCAAATGTTTTCTAGGAACACAAATCTCTGGTTGCCCCCAGGAACCAATAGGCTTCCATATGTCATTTCTGCAGGGCATATCTGAATATGAAACAAGTGTTCTGATTGGTTGATATGGACAAAAAAAGTTGTTATTGCTGGCCCATGTTTGATGTACATTTCCCAAAGGGTCAGAAAGAAGAGCCATTGCCAAACTGGAAGGCAACAACAACTGTCCTTCCTTTAGCCACTTATAGGCCTCATTTACATTGGCTGTGTCAAACCTGCATTTATATACGGTTAGGGGACATTCCTCAACGCATATAAATACACAGAATTAATTTGCAAAGGTGCGTTTACCTGCGTTTAGAGAGAATTCTGTGCATCTGGGATGCGATTATGAACTCTAAATGCGTAGAAACGCGCCTAAACATAGCTAGAACAGGAAAATCTAAAGGAAAAAAAGAGATCTGGGAGGTATAAAAATTGTTGTGAAAAACTAAATGCAGCCATTGTGAATGAGGCCGTAGACATAAGGCCCACCGCATGAGTGTTCGATGACAGGATTTGTAGCCGTCAGTAAATCTCAAACACATCTGGAAACTACAATCACCTCATATAATGTCCTTTCGCTGCTCCAAAATTGAAGCTTATGCAATATATGGAATAATGAATCAGTTATTGCAAAATAATAGGTCATTTAGACATTCCACAAGCCGTGTAAAAGTTCTCAAGAGCTTAGATCAGCCATTCTCAACCAGGGACCCTAAGGTTCCTCCAGAGCTTGCTGGGGGACCCTTGAGCTGTGGTTGATTGACCCCTCCCCCATCTGATGGTGTCGGCATAGTTCCACATCTTACACCACTTGGCAGGGCCTAGCTATTAAGCTATCTGTAAGGGGGGTGTTATGACCAATAATGTAAGGAGCATTCTCCCCACTGGCCACCAATGTAAGGGGAATTCTACCTACTGACCACCAATGTAAGGAACATTCTTCCCACTGACCACCAACGTAAAGAACATTCTTCCCACTGACCACCAATGTAAGGAGCATTCTTCCTACTGACCACCAATGTAAGGAACATTCTTCTCACTAACCACCAATGTAAGGAGCATTCTTCCTACTGACCACCAATGTAAGGGGAATTCTTCCCACTGACCACCAACGTAAAGAACATTCTTCCCACTGACTGCCAATGTAAGGAGCATTCTTCCCACTGACCGCCAATGTAAGGAGCATTCTTCCCACTGACCATCAATGTAAGGGACATTCTTCCCACTGACCATCAATGTAAGGGACATTCTTCCCACTGACCACCAATATAAGGGACATTCTTCCCACTGACCACCAATGTAAGGAACATTCTTCCCACTGACCATCAATGTAAGGGACAATCTTCCCACTGACCACCAATGTAAGTAGAACATTATTTTCACAGACCACCAGTGGAAGGGCATTCTTTCTTTTGACCACCAAAGTAAGGGGGGCATTCTTTCCACTGACCACCAATGTAAGGGGAATATTATTTCCATTGACCACCAAAGTAAGGGGCTTTCTTCCCACTTACCACCAATGTAACTAACATTCTTTCTACTGACCACCAGTGTAAGGGCATTCTTTCCATTGACCACCAAAGTAAGGGGGCATTCCTTCTACTGACCACCAATGTAAGGGGAACATTCTTTCCATTGATCGACAATGTAAGGAGCATTCTTTCCTTTGACCACCAATGTAAGGGGAACATTCTTTCATTGACCACCAATGTAAGGGGCTTTCTTCTCACTGACCACCAATGTAAGGGACATTCTTGTCCTTGACCACCAAAGTAAGGGGAACATTCTTTCCATTGACCATTCTCTCCAATGACGGAAGAAGAGAAGGAAGGAATATTTTGAAGATATATAATAGATAGATAGATAGATAGATAGATAGATAGATAGATAGATAGATAGATAGATAGATAGATAGATAGATAGATAGATAGATAGATAGATAGATAGATAGATAGATAGATAGATAGATAGATACTGTTTAGACAAAGAAATAAGCAAATGGATGGATAGAGACATGTAGGAAGAATATATGGATGTAAAACAGAAGTTGAAGAAGGAAGGAATGAAAAAGGAAGGGAAGGAAGGACAGACGAAGGGAAAGAAGTAAGGGAAGAAAGGAAGGAAAGAAGAAAGGAAGGAAGGAATGAATGAAGGAAGGAAGGAAAAAGGGAAGGAAAAACAGATGTGAAAAAAATAATATGAAGATATACTATAGGTAGATATAGAGATAGACAGACAGACAGACTGATAGATAGATAGATAGATAGATAGATAGATAGATAGATAGATAGATAGATAGATAGATAGATAGATAGATAGATAGATAGATAGATAGATAGATAGATAGATAGATAGATAGATAGATAGAATGGGTTACTAGTATTGTATCATTTTGTTAAAGTGCTGTTTGTTCATCTTGATAACAGTAAGCACTATGTGGACCATCTATAAGCGTGGAAGAAATTGCCACCATTCTGTCTCTTAGACGTCTCGTCTCCCCGAGACTCTCAGACATGGAAATGGCACAGTAATTAACTTCGGTATTTTAATTTTTGTTGGGGAAAAGAGGTGTGTTTCTTATTGGAATATGCATCTGCAAAGAAAACATTTTATATCTGAGCCCAACGCCAGCTCCGCCCCGGTTAACAATTCGGTACTCGGTGTATCTGGGAGTTCATGCTGAAATAGATATTTTTCTCTCCCCCCCCCCCCCCTTTCAGGGACTTTAATGGGAAGCAGTGGCTGAGCTGGGAGACAGAGGAGGGGGATCACAAAGAAGTAGGCTGCCCTAAGATGGGAGCTGATTTGCAATGATCCCAGTGTTTATGGAATGAGAACAGACAAGGGGGCTGAGGAGGAGGAGGAGGGGGGCTGTCAAAGTGAAACAAAAAGACAAGGGTGGTGGGGGGGGGGAGCATGTACGCCGGGGTAGACACACTGACCAAGGTCAGGCCTGTGCTGCAGACCCCAAAGCAGCTGTGCAATTATCCCCAAATTATGCACAGACTCGAAAATTCCAGGAATCCGGCATGGCGGCTCAGTACAAGAGCAAGATGCAGCGGGAAGGTGTAACGATTTTAATTGCTGCTTGTGTTTCTAAAGCCTAGATTACACGGTCTCAGGCACAGAATAGAGAGGATGCTGCAATCTATCACAGCTAAATCAAAGAGGAAGGGATGTAGTGACAGCGACCGCGCTGAAATGGAGAGAATAGGCCACTACTTGGATTTTAAAGGGCAACTCCAGGCAAGAGCAAAAGTCAGAGACATGTTGGGGCAATCCAAGAAACAACATGACTGCATTAAGAGAGTGCAGCCAGGTTACTTTTAAAGAGAACCAACCAGTCAAGACTGAGCTCACTCAGGAATCTGAATACTCAGTCATAACTTATCATAAATGAGCAGACTTAGCTATAAGAGGTTAAAAAAATAAATATACAAACAAACACGCATGCATGCGCACACATATATATATATATATATATATATATATATATATATATATATATATATATATATTTATTTATTTATTTTACTATTTTTTTTACTTTTTTTAATCTATCATAAATACATGTATAATAATATATGTATATAAATATATATATATATATATATATATATATATATATATATATATATATATTTATTTTTTTTTTATTTTTTTTTCAAAATCTGAATACTGAGTCATACAAAGTCATATACAGTATTATCATAAATGTGCAGGCTTATCTCTATATATATATTGTATTTTTTTCCCTTTAAAATGTAAAAACAAATGTGTATATGTTATTTATTTTTATATATATACTGTATATATATATATATATAATTTTATTTATTTTTTTCCCTTGAGAAAAAATAAATAAATAAATAAATATACATATTATATATATATATTATTTACATATATATATATATATATATATATATATATATATATTTATAATACTGAGTCATACAAAGTCATATACAGTGTTATCATAAATGTGCAGGCTTATCTCTAAAAAACACATATATATATATATATATATATATATATATATATATATATATATATATATATATATATATATATATATATAAAATTGTATTTTTTCCCTTTAAAATTAGAAAAAATGTGTATATATATATATATATATATATATATATATATATATATATATATAGATAATTTTATTTATTTTTTTTCCCCTAAGAAAAATAGAAAAAAAAAAATATATATATATATATATATTAATATTTTTCATGGGTAAGCCTGCACATTTAGGATAATACAGTATATGACTCAGTACGACTTAGTATTCAAATTCTGAAAAACAAAAATAATTTTTTGCTAAAAGTTCTAAGTAAGGGTCTTGGGCCCAGAAGTTAAGGTTGAGAGAGTCACCTGAATTTTTACAGTTTCTCTCTACTGCCTTATGTTGATTGGAACTTAAGGATAGCCCATCTTATCAAATCAAAAGTATGTAGGCATAGGACACACCCCTTGCCACACCCCCATAAAGGAGAATTGTACAAAAAAAATAATTGGTTAAACCTACAAATGCTTTTTTTTTTAACACTACTATTCCTTTATATTGGCTTTTGAAATTTACAAATGCAGCAAGTTAGAAATTGGATGAAAGGTTTATCACTGGGAAACACTTTTTGATAGATAAATCGTGCATTTTATATACAACTGTATAGATCAGACCAAAATGAGGGACAAATGAGGAGGAGGGACAGAGGGACTTTGTTCCCAATCAGGGACAGTCTCTTGAAATCAGGGACAGTTTGGAGCTATGAGATTTCCCATAGTAGTTCCAATCTCTCTTCCACAGGGATACCACAAAGATGTCCCTTCTTTCCAGCTGAATAACCCAGAATCTGGTCGTTCTACATCACCAAGAATTCATGGGGGGGGGGGGGGGGGGGTGACGCCATCATTTGACTTTGTAGTGGCTGAAGATGTTGAACAGAACAACAAGTTTTGGTGGGGAGGTCTTGCCTTAGGAGTCACATGATTCAATTTATCAAAGACCACAGAAAAATGAAATACCGATGTGGCGTGGAAGTGGTCTTTAATCTGATTTTTATATAACCTCTTGCAGCCACATCCATCTTCCTATACAGCGTATGGGGGCGCTAGCTTTGCACGCAGTGATTTGAGAGCAAATCTCTTTCTTCGCCACGGTAGTGTAATGCAGAAAGGGCGATCCACCTTTAACCACTTTACAACCGGAGGATTTTGCTGTCTTCCGTCCAGGCCACTTTTTGCGATTCGGCGCTGTGCGACTTCAACTGACAATTGCGCGGTCGTGCGACGCCGTACCCAAACGAAATTTACGTCCTTTTTTTCCCACAAACAGAGCTTTCTTTTGGTGGTATTTGATCACCTGTGCGATTTTTACTTTTTGCGCTATAAACAAAAAAAGAGCGTTTATTTTGAAAAAATAACAATATTTTTCACATTTTTTTATATGAAATTCCCCCCAAAAAAGATGTAAAAACCAATTTTTTTAAAAGTTTTTGGCCAATTTGTTTTATGCTACATATGTTTGGTAAAAAAAATCGCAATAAGCGTATTTTGATTGGTTTGCGCAAAAGTTATTGCGTTTACTAACAAAGGGAAAGATTTCTGTCATTTTTGGTGTTTTTTTTTAACGCGTAATGGCGGCGATCTGCGATTTTTTTTGCGGGACTGCGACATTGCGGCGGACAGACCGGACCCCTGACTGACATTTTTGACACTTTTGGGGGTACCAGTGACATTACTGCAGTAATCAGTGCTGTATATATGCACTGTTACTGTAAAAATGACACTGGCAGGGAAGGGGTTAATTTTATTGGAGAGGGAGGGGTTAATGTATGCCTGGTGCTTACTGACGTGTAGGGGGGGAGGTGACTGTGTGAGACATGGACAGATCGGATGTCCAGCTATGCTGAACAGTCCGATCTGTCACTCCCTGTCACTATGGAGATCCGCCCGCTGTGTTTACACACAGCGGGCGGATCTCCAGACTCGATCCCCGACGATCGGGTAAGAGCAGCGGCGATCCCCTGGCCCGACTCCCGCTGTGAATGAAAACAGCGGGAGCGAGCCTCCGGCGGCGCGCAAGCGCCGCCCAGAAGGGGAGGAGTCCAGTCACGTTAATACTACGTGACTGGACGGGAACGAGCCACTCTGCCGCAGTAGTATTACTGTGAGCGGTACTAGAGTGGTTAAATCAATACTGATTAGAAAATCTAATTTGATATTGGCTTAAAGTAGAACTATAGGCAAATTTTTTTTTTTCATTTTGGATAGAGTAAGGGAGGGTAGGAAAGCCCTGTCAGATTTATTTTCACCATCTGTGTCCCATTGTGGAGATTTCCCTTCAGTTCCTGTACCATAGCCAAACAGGAAGTGAGAGGAAATCCCTGAAAATTAAGGGGATTTCTTTTGGGACCCCCATGTCACCAGAACTAGTGTCCCCATTGGAAGATTTCCCTTCTATTACTTTTCTGGGGACAACCCAAAATTTGGGGTTTTTCTTTTACTATCACTTTAATGATAATGTTAAACAGGACACATAGAGAGGGTGAATCTCCTTACCGGGGGCAGTGACAGCAATAAAAACTCTAATCTATCTCTACTCTGTTTAAAAAAAAAAGTTATGCCTTTAGTTATACTTTAATATAGATCTAAAGACTAAAGCTGGATACACACTATAAAATTCTCTTTAGATTTTTTCCTTTAGACTTACCAAAACCATATAATATGAGGTCAGACCTAAACACTTTCAATGTGTATGCAATCAGGCAGGCCCTTGCACTACATAGTTGAAGGTAAAGGCCCGTACACACGTACCGATCGTCGGCATACAAACGTCGGTGGACGAAGGATCTGCCGATTGTACGCGTGTTAGTATGGTGCCTCCGACAGATGTCTGCGCACAATCCGCGGACAAAAGTCTTTCGTGCAAACATGAAAATATTTGTATGCCGACACCAGAACGGACGATTGTTCGCCTGTCAGTACACAATTCGGCCGACAGACCGCAGATTTGCAAGACTGGGCATGCTCAGAAAATAGAAAACACAGGGAAAGTTAACCATTACATGACATCACTTCTGCAGTCGGCGGACAAAATTCTTGTGCTGTCCTTGTGCTGTCTTTGCACTTTTCAGCAGACACCGACATCCCGGGGAGAAAAGAGGAACATTTGTAAGCCGACCATCGGTACGTGTGTACGGGGCTTCAATCTAAAGGAAATCTATCAACAAAAGTTGTATAGTGTGTATCCAGCTTAACTGGATGACTATTTTTTTTCCATACTATTTTGCATCTCAGTGCTGCCCATCTCCTCCAGCCTTTCCAGCTGCTTCCTATACAAAGTCAGATGTACATCATTGCCCTAGACCGGCTTCCTGATGAACAGCAGTGGTTGCCCAGTGTGTGTTGGTAAGGACCCTTCTCCTCCCGACCAGGGTTGCAAATGACAGGGTGACAACGCAGGACAGCCATTTGGAGACAGTTGTCACCCCTCAACAGGAAGTTCCTGAATAAGGACCATGCAGGATCACCGGGTTTTCTTTTATGTAAAGCTGCACACTTTGGCCCATTCATACCTGCTTTTTTTCTATGCTTTTTCCACTATGTTTTGTGTTATGCAACTGCATAGGGCAGCCCATTCACTTGAATAGGCGGCCCTACATGCATCCAATGCACAAAGTAACTTCTGCGCCTTTTATTTTGCAGTGAGCCTCCTGCATTTTTACAATGCGCATTTTCGGCACAATTTCTGCACATTGTGTCATGCAAAAAAAAACGCTCGGCTGCTACCAGCATTTGGATTGCCGTTAAGAATTAATGGCACCGAAAGCACGAGTAGGGCCAGATTAAGACCTTTAGGGGACCAGGACACTTCAGATTCCAGGGGGCCCATATACACAGGGTTGGTTTACATTCTCAATGACAGTTACACTTTTTTAAAATGCATGACACGTTACACGTGCACACACATACCCAGTCATAGCGCTCTATGAGTGGTTCGCTTGAGCCGCCATAATTTGTTTTTAAAAAACAATACAATATTCCAGTCCAGAGTAAAAACTCTTACAGACGGTGGCTGGAAAAACAGTGTTTCCCTAGATACATTTAATAAAAGAAAGTAATTTTTATTTTTATATTATATACTTTTTTATTATTATTTATTTTTTATTATTTTTATATTTTTTTATATCATTTTTGTAGAGAGGGGGGGTCCCTTTTGTCAGGGACTCCAAAGGTGTGAATAGGGGCTTAAAAAGGTGGCTGGAAAAACAGTATTTCCCAAGATACATTTAATTTTTATTTATATATATATATATATATATATATATATATATATATATACTTTTTTATTATTATTTATTATTTATTATTTTTAATTTTTTTTTTATAGGGGGGGTTCCTTCATTCAGCAGGGACTCCCAAGGTGTGAATAGGGGTTTAAAAAGGTGGCTGGAAAAACAGTATTTTTTCCCGAGATACATTTAATAAAAGAAAGTCATTTTTATTTATTTATATATATATATATATATATATATATATATATATACTTTTTTATTATTATTTATTTTTTATTATTTTTACATTTTTAAAAAAAAAAATTATATAATTTTTGTATAGAGGGGGGTCCCTTTTGTCAGGGAATCCCAAGGCGTGAATAGGGGTTTAAAAAGGTGGCTGGAAAAACAGTATTTCCCAAGATACATTTAATAAAAGAAAGTAATTTTTATTATATATATATATATATATATACTTTTTTATTATTATTTATTTTTTATTATTTTTACATTTTTTTTATATTGTTTTATATAATTTTTGTATAGAGGGGGGTCCCTTTTGTCAGGGAATCCCAAGGCGTGAATAGAGGTTTAAAAAGGTTAAAAACACATCTGTAGTGACATAAACATGTTAAAGCTTCTGTGATTGGGTTTAGATCTACTTTATGGTTACCGAAACAGCCTAAAAAGTGCGTCCGTTGGCTGAAATTGCAGGTTGCACACGAATTAAAAGCACAGGAATAACTTCTTCTAAGCCCTGTCTACCGGCCAGTAAAATATGCTAATGTATTCATGTACCAATTATGTTATGCAAAACGAAGATATATACGGCGACAGAAGTCACAGGCGACATTTTAATCGCTTAAAAAAAAAAAAAAAAAGTAGTGGACTGAATTAAAAAAAAAAAAAAAAGTTTAGAAAGCTTTAACAGCTGCCATTTAAATAAATGACCCTTCACCTCCTTCATCAACGCCCATAACGCTTTGCAAGGTGAAGACTCTCATGAGCACGAAAAGGGTTAAGAGCCCAACTTTAAGGGCAAGGCAAAGAGACGGAGAGGAAATAAAAGGATTTGCGCGTTTATTTTTGTTCCTATCCCGTTAAGGGGTTAACGAGTCGTTCCCAGCGCTTGTCTGGAGCTCACTAACAATGAAAACATTGGCTTGTGAAAGGGTGATCTCTGCCAGAAAAGCACGGAGCAAGTGAAAATTCCACTGTGTTTTCATTACATCGCTGGGATTTCCGGGCTTGGAATACCCCCCCTACCACCCTTCGACCCAAGGATCTGCCCATTATTGTAGCGTCTACCTCGTGGTCAATTATTTTTAAACAAAAAAAAAGATAAACTAAGACGCATACTTAAAAAATAAAAATAAAAAAAAAATATTTTTGGAAAAAAAAAATATACATAATGTACATTTTCAGAATCAGTTCTTAAACAACAGAAACTGTGAAAAAAAAAAAAAGGTAGTCACTAAATATAAGTAATTAGCACTTTTACCATGCTTTGCAATGAGAGACAATTATATGCAAGATATATGCAAATCTACTTTTCAATGCCACTACTAACTTTTAGCCAGTATAATTAAAGAAATGTGTTAAAACGGTCCTAATGGGCCAC
The DNA here is from genome assembly GCF_965119305.1 of Pelophylax lessonae. Lineage (NCBI taxonomy): Eukaryota > Metazoa > Chordata > Amphibia > Anura > Ranidae > Pelophylax > Pelophylax lessonae. The sequence goes on from NC_138780.1 coordinate 170,037,696, forward strand.
TATCTATTCTAATGGTGGTATGTTGGCGCACCGTAACAATCCACATATTTCTCATTGCAAGAAACACCAACCAAAACTTAATTTTTTTATTTTGGATAGGGCATGGAAATAAAAAACTAGAACTTTTATCAGACTTTTATAGCTGTCTGTGTCCCTGCCAATTTTTTTTCTTGCATTTTGTCATGTCAGTAGCAAGGGGGATTGCTTTAACAAGGACCCAAAAAATGCCATTCATTTTATAAAGTGAGCATGGGTTAAAACCTTTATCCATTTTTTTTTTTTAATGCTGTTTGGTGCCACTTTGGGGAGATTACCCAGGACTACCCAGGACAAGACATGAAGTGACAGCTACCCAAGGAGTAAACAGCAATAAAATCTTACCAAAGAAGAACTTCAGTCAAAAGTAACAAAAATAAAATCAATAAATAGACCAGTAAAAGTCAAAAAACATAGTAATACATGCTTTTGCTGCAATATTCACCTTCAGTGCGGAGAATTCCCCTGCAGTTCTATTTCTCTGCCACTAGATGTACTTAGTCTGATGGCCGGTATCATTCAACCTACTGCCCCTAAGCCTAGGTCATCCTGGATCCGCCCCCAGCCTGTGATTGGACACTGAAAGTTGAAGCAACACACTAGGGTTGATTTACTAAAACTGGAGAGTGCAAAATCTGGTGCAGCTGTGCATAGAAATCAGCTCCCATATTTTCATTTTTTTTTGTCAAGCTGAAGTTAGAAGCTGATTGGCTACCATACACAGCTGCACCAGATTTTGCACTCTACAGTTTTGGTAAATCAACCCTAGTGTTAAGCTTATCTCTCTGTCACTCTACTCTCTCCCCCTATCAGTATGCTCCTTGTCAGCACAAGAAGTGATTGGCTCCTTGTACTACGTATTTCTCTCACACTCCAGCTATGCTATACATAAGCTGATACCAGGTCAAATTTCGGATACCCACACTGCTTTGAAAAAAATACATCACCAGACATGGGCACCCGTGGGCGTCCGCAGAACTTTTTTCAGGGGGGGGGGGGGGGGGGGGGAAATGCCCCAGTGTCCCTGGACTAGAAACTCAAGGAGATAGAAGGCCGAGGTGGCTGATTCATCCCTACGGCATCTACCAATAACTGCAATATTAACCTAACATGAACTGATCCTTTACATTTTCCTGTTGATCATCTGATATTGATATTGAAGTAAGCTGGTGAACGTGGCACAACCCAGGCCAGGGCGTTAATATTACTGTAGAACCCGAAAACTCATAGGGCTTACATACCTCTGACCATAATGTAAACAATACATTCCTGACAGAATTGAAGAATTGAAAAATCTATTTTTACAATAACAAAGTACATTTTTTGCATAGCTGGTAAAGATTATTTTGAAGGGGGGGCAGGACATAGATAATGAAGATAATATGCAGGTGTTTTTTTTTTTATCAGTAATAACATGTCATGTTCAAAATTCTCCCCGTCTCGTTCTTGTATGGGAGGTTCTTCTACAAGAAAAACTTTTTTTTTCATTTTTTGTTATAAAACAATACATTTTAGACAATACGGAATCATTTCTTGCAGAATTATTACTCAGTTTTTTAACATAAATTTTGGCAAATAGCTAAGCCTAATTTGACTTTTTGCTAGACGCTGACAGAGAGGCAGCTTTTGTATTAGTGGGGGGAATAGTACCCCGTCATTGGTATTAGTGGGGGGGAATAGTGCCCCGTCATTGGTATTAGTGGGGGGAATAGTACCCCATCATTGGTATTAGTGAGGGGGAATAGTGCCCCATCATTGGTATTAGTGGGGGGAATAGTGCCCTGTCATTGGTATTAGTGGGGGGAATAGTGCCCCGTCATTGGTATTAGAGGGGGGAATAGTGCCCCGTCATTGGTATTAGTGGGGGGGAATAGTGCCCCGCCATTGGTATTAGTGGGGGGGAATAGTGCCCCGTCATTGGTATTAGTGGGGGGGGGGATAGTGCCCCGCCATTAGTATAAGTGGGGGGGAATAGTGCCCCGCCATTGGTATTAGTGGGGGGGAATAGTGCCCCGCCATTGGTATTAGTGGGGGGGAATAGTGCCCCGTCATTGGTATTAGTGGGGGGGAATAGTGCCCCGTCATTGGTATTAGTGGGGGGGAATAGTGCCCCATCATTGGTATTAGTGGGGGGGAATAGTGCCCCGTCATTGGTATTAGTGGGGGGGAATAGTGCCCCGTCATTGGTATTAGTGGGGGGGAATAGTGCCCCGTCCTTGGTATTAGTGGGGGGGAATAGTGCCCCGTCATTGGTATTAGTGGGGGGGAATAGTGCCCCGTCATTGGTATTAGTGGGGGGGAATAGTGCCCCGTCATCGGTATAATTGGGAGAAATAGTGCCCCACTGGTATCAGTGGAATGAATAGTGCCCAATTGTTGATGTCAATGGAAGGAATAGTGCTCCAACATTGGGGTTAGTGGGAAGCATAGTGCCCCATCGTTTGTGCCAGTGTAATCAATAGTGCCTCATTGTTGCTGTAAGAATATTGCCCTACTATTGGGTGTCAGTGGAAGGAATGGTGCCTCATCATTGGTGCCAGAGGGAGGAGCAGTGCCTTGTATCAGTGTAAGGATGGGTGCTCCAAGGGCCGGATAACGGCAAGCAACAGGCCTCATCTGGCCCACAGCACACAGTTTCATGACCACTGTTCTAGCCAAAAGATACCTTGACGTAAGCCATACATTAGGCACTTTTTATTGTTTCCCAGTTCTTAGGGGACAAATATTTGAAACAAAATGTGAAAATTAATTAAAATTGCCTTTTAACTGGCACTGTGGTAGTTTTGAATGTGCAGATACTACTTATCCAATGCCTAGCCTGGCAATCCTACTCATCCAATGTCCACCACAATATTTCTGCTGAGCTGCTACAAAGGAATAATCATACAAAATACATGCATATCTCCTCTACCTAGACATAATTCAATACTAACTGACACTGTTGCATATTTTTTGAATGCTTCATTTTTTTAATACAGAAAACTGTTTCCAGAATGACCTTTCAAGCAAATGGAGAAATTGACCAAAAGTTAGACTAGTCTCATAATTACGGCCTGGACTGTTATTGCCTATTGCAGTCAATCCCCTGTTAGAAATGTAGGTGAGTTTTACAGGGACATCATTCTGAAGTCTACAAATACATGCTTATCAACTGCACATGTGTTTCAAAGAACAGGCATCTCAATGAAGGAACCCAAACTTCAGTTAGAAGATGCTAAAAGATAGGAAGTGTAGCAATGCTACTCATCTAATTTCAATAAGTATCTATAAAAAAAATAGTGCGAATTTCAACAAAAATAGTCAGTGGATCCCCAATTCAGTTAGCATCGACCGTACACTGATAACGTTTCTTTACCTGTGTGTTGCCTAAGCTTGTAGGACACCACTAATGGGGTAAGTTAAAATGGAATTTTACCCGTAACAACTCAATAGAAGATAATAAGCAAGGAACACACTGTACATTCTGTACATTCCACATTAATAACTATGCGACCAAAATTAGTGTGTCCTGTAAATTGCCTCCAGCTTTGCTTCTGATTCTTCTTGCTGGAGGCTGTCATTTTGCTGAAACCCAGAGCCCCTGAGCAGCAGTAAATCTTTAGGCTGTCAGCAGATTGACCTCTTTACATTTTTGGCAGTGCCGAAAAATAGAGAGCATGAGCAAAGCAGGGCAAGAGAGTGTAATACTAGATTTTAAGCAGTATAGGAACTTTTTTTTATTATTTTACATATCTATACCTGCAAAAGGGGCCAGCCTGAAGTCATCTACCAGGACTTAATTTTCTGACTAATGTTCCACTTTAAGACACAACAAAGGAGGAGATAAAAGTTGCCCAAACAGCCTATAATTTCACCTCTTAGGCAGACCATACACAGTGCGAATAAGAAATTTGCATGGTTCCCCCATCAACATAGACAGTGCTGACAGGGTAATCCCTCCTGCCAACCCGTTGACTGCTCCCGGAGGGGATGTGATTATCTGTCGATAATTGTTAGAGAATCAAGCGGGCCTGTTGTACCCAAGTTGATCGATCAACTTGGTACATTCAGCCTGTCTATTAATGGTTCGAAATAACGGGCCGGTTCCTGCTGAACCGGCTGAGATTCCACCCTGTGTATGGCTGGCCTTGGATTTCTAGGGGTAAATATTGTGATTTGAGAGTAGTACCTAGCTTTTGGTAACCTACCAATCATCTGCTGCCATTCATCCACCCCAAGGAGTAATACAGAGTTACAGAAGTAAAATGGGCAAAGGGTCAGGGCTTTGAAATTTGACCAATAGTAATTCACAGAGAAAAACGAGACAGAGGCTGGCCAATAGTATGAGAGAAGGAGGGGAATCCTATACCTTCAGGTTACACATTGACTTATTTTGAGTTTTTTCATACTATTAAATGTATAAAAGCCAACAAAAAATGTTTATTTTTTTTATCTGTTCACTTTTGATATTATACTGACGCGAATGAGTGGATTCCACCATTAAATCTCTTTTATAACCTTCTGTAATAAAAATGATGTGCACCCTGCAAAAGCAGCCAATCGGAATTAATCTTTCCTCGATCTAAAGCTCCAGTCGCCCTGGGGTTATGGCACTTTTCATGACATCCCTGCTCTTTGCTCTCCGTCCCTTTGTACGTCAGAGTAAAGAGTTGACATATCATACCTGAGGTTTTATCTGACTTAGAAAAAAAAATAGAAAAGAAATAAAAGGAACTTCAGCGTTGTCCTTGAGCTCTGGACGATAAGTATATTACCTGGCTACAAAAATACCAGCATGAGCAGTTGAGCGTATATAAACTTGGCTAATTTTGTGAGCTGTTTCCTGGTGACTGTGGATGAACAGTGACCAGTGACTATTCAGTGTTATTTCCTTGTGAAGAACACCGATGACCCCAGAGGGGGGGGGGGGGGGGTCTTATCTAATCTGTTCTGTGAAACTGAACTGTAAAAAAAGTGTGACAGTCCACTGCCGACACACCTTGATTCCCTGCTGCATACCTCTCTCTAAATATACCATAAATGACAGGCCTCCAACTCGGCGGGGAAAACAAGCCTGCAAAGGAAATCTACTGGACTTATCGAGACGGGTGGCAGACAGGAGAACCAGGAAAATACTTCAAATCTGAACTTTAGACAGATATAAAAGACTTACATTTATATATTTATTCAGTGTTCACATTGTTACAGCATTGTTACAGCAGATAGCAAAGTTTCAGAGTCTCGCAAGACCCCTGCAAAGACTCCGAAATGTAGTTATCTGCTGTAACAATGTAAACGCTGAATAAAGCTTTGGACCCGTTCTGGAGATTCATGGTGTGCTGGTGACATTCTCTTGCTCTGATTATTCACGGTTCCAGCCAGTGGTCACTTCAACACCCACTTATATGCACAGTAATTTCTACATTAACGTGTGCATTAGGAATAATGCCTTGGAATCTTTGGCAGAGCTGTTTAATTCTCAGGGCTGGACAGACAGATTTACAAATCTTTTGGCAAGTAAAAAAGCTCACACATACCTGGTCATGTATTTCTTTGCTTGAATTGAGTGCAGTTTTAATATTCTAAGAGTGCCTAAAACTTTTAAAACGTATTATTTTTCAAACTGAAGCCAAAAATTCTAATACACTTCTAATAAAATAAATATATGCGCACACTCCAAAACGTACCTCTTCTTTCTATTTAATTAATGAAAAGATGAAAACTGCATGCATGAAAAGAGATGTATTTTTTTTTTTATATTCATACTTTCCTAAGTGGATGCAGCATCAGTCCATAGCTGCATCTGTCCCCCGGTGCCTCTACACTGAGAACCGAGCGATCGACACCACCGAGTGATCGGTTCTCACAGCTCCATGAGCAGAGAGCCGCTGAATGTCAGTCACCGCTCTCTGCTCTGCCCCCTCTGCGCTCAATATAGCGCTTTACTGTGGAGCGGGGCGGGAGCGGCTGGATCAGGCTCTCAGCAGCTTGGTTCCCGATCTGGTCAGCAGGGGGAGGTTGGGACGGCTCGGTTGGGGCTGGCCGGGGCAGAAGAGTCTCCAGTGGGGCATGGAACTGGCCTCTGCTCAGACACAGTGTACACCATGCATGAAGGGGGGGGGGGGGGGGGGACTGTGCTCTGTCCTTTTCTTCAGCCCGCACTCAGTAGGTCAGCGGTGGGGACTTTTTACTTCTCTTCACCAGGAATCCTTTAGGCATGTCTGTGGCAGAAGCGGTGCAGCCTTTTTTTACGGGCATCAGGGCGGCCCAGGGGGCAATTGCCCCCCTGCCCCCTGGCCCAGTCCTCCCCTGGAGATGGGCTGTGGTAGCCAGTACCTTGGGTCATATGTGTGGATTGAAAGGCAAGAAGCCATGGGTTTTGGGTGTGTTTCCGTTACACTTCCACGAATGTCAAGTTTGTTGACTCCCTCTCTCTTTACAGTTGACCAAGCACTTGGTCAGAAATCAGGGCAATGAGCTGATGTTCAGCTTTTTCACTCCTCTCCTACCTAACAACTCTTTATTTTCAAGGGTCGCTCACACAACGTCCTCCACCAGCTTCCTATTCAGAGCTCTTCCTAACAGAAGCTATACCCTAGAATCAGTGCCTGCGACATGTTGCATGGAGTTATGTTTTGACTGGATTTGGGCAGAAGGAAAAGGAGAAGTTGACGGGCTTCAAAGCCAGCCCAGGTTAACAATTGGAGTCTATCAGAAAGAATACCATCTTAAACTTGCCAATAGTGGCCAATCAAGATTTTTTTTCTTCTTATTTTTTTTAAACTGTATTCAAAAATAACAGCTAAGACCTGGTTGGCTGTCAGCAATACAGATCTTTTTAGTGCATGATACCCTAAATTCATTTTTATAAACTCACCTTGGTAAAATTTGAATTTACAGCTCAGTCCACACTCAAATTTTTTCTTGGTGCCGAAACCCGGTATTGAACCAGGGACCACCCTCAAAATTTAATTTCAACCAATGTAATAGTTTTGTTTCCCTAGATAAGTTTTCCTGAGCTATGTTTTTTCTCTGAAAAATGTCACGATGCCCTGAATATTAAGGTTTTTCTTTGTCCAAGAAAGCTTTTTTTATTTGTCTTTTAGGCTCTGGCATTCTGTTAAAGGTCCAAGTCATTTTTGACTGCTTGCTCTTTCTTTTTTAATTGACCATTTTTTTTTTTTTGTATTTTTTTTTTTTCCTGTGTGCCTGCCTGTTGGTGATTTGCCCTTCCTGTAATTACACTTCCCTTTAGTGGCAGTGACATCAGGTGTCACCGCAGGCCTCCTTCTGCGGATGCCCGTGCAAAGCCTAACACATGCCAAGCTTCACAGAATCCTGCTTGACACGCACAGCAGCCAAATGGTAAGCTTCTTTGAACCAAGGAAATGACTTGAATTTTGTCTATTAAAACCCTAAGCAGATATGATGAGTGTCAGAGACCTGCCTTGTTACAGGCAAGTCTAATGCCCATCATGGAAGGCAGCTAGAAAGGGGCCACATTAGAGCTAAAGACAGCTCTGATAATTAGCTGTCATGACTTAAAAAAAAGGATAATCTTGGCCCTTCCATTCAACAATCAATCGCGTCCACACGCAGCTTTCGCTAATCTCCATTTGTAACAAAATAATTAAAACTGAATCAGATGGTTATTATGTGCCAGTGGCGGTGTTTATCTCCTGTTCCCAGAATAAGCTGCGCATCCCCACGTCAGTGTCCTAAGACAAGACAATCGGAGGACGGATCATTTCACTGGTCCTACGTCAGTCATCCTGAGATCACAGAGGATTATGACTGCTGCGATTTTCCGTCAGGGCTACTGAGTGGCACGGTCATCCGCATTTAAAGTCCTCAGGGGTCTGAAAAAGACAATCCTGTAAAAACTGACACTAACTTATAGGAGAGGGAACACATTAAAGAATGCCGAAATACACAATTGAAGCAGACGCAGGGATTGTTCTATCTGCCAAGAATTAATGCATGGTCTAGATTTTTGCCACCCTAATTTAGCACTTTGTGCTACTGCCGCAGCGGTTCTCTGTGCATTACTGCTCACTAATAGTTCTTCCAGTTGTTCTATTCTGCTCTTTAACAGTTTTCTCTACTGTTCTACTCTGCACACCAACAGTTCTCTATGCTGTCCAACCCTGCTCTCCAACAGTTCTTCATGCTGTCCTACTGTGCTCTTCAACAGTTCTCTATGCTGTCCTACTGTGCTCTTCAACAGTTCTCTATACTGTCCAACCCTGCTCTCCAACAGTTCTCTATGCAGTCCTACTGTGCTATTCAACAGTTCTCTATGCTGTCCTACTGGGCTCTCCAACAGTTCTCTATACTGTCATACTCTGCTCTTTAACAGTTATTTATGTTGTCCTGCTTTGCTCTTCAACAGTTCACTCTGTTTTCCTACTCTGCTCTCCAACCGTTCTCTCTACTGTCCTGCTCTGCTCTTTATCAGCTCTCTATATTGTCAAACTCTGCTCTTCAACAGTTTGCTCTGTTGTCCTACTTTGCTCTTCAACAGGTTCTCTCTGTTGTCGTACTGTGCTATTCAACAGTTTGTTCTGCTGTCCTACTTTGCTCTTAACCATTTTATTTACTCTTCCTCTTTGATCTACAACAGTTCCCTCCACCGTCCTGTCTTCTGCCAAACAGTTTTCTCCAATGTCCTACTCTATTCTTCCAATGTCCTACTCTATTCTTCAGCTGTTTTCTCTTCTGTCCTTCTCTGTTCACCAGTTCTCTTTACAGTCCCATTCTGCTATCCAACCATTTTCTCTACTGCCCTACTCTGCTCTCCAACAGTTCTCTCTACTGTCCTGTTCTGCTCTACAACAGTTCTCTATATTTCCATAGTCTGCTCTTCAACAGTTCTCTCTAATGCCCTACTCTGCTCTCCAACCGTTCTCTCTACTGTCCTGCTCTGCTCTTCATCAGCTCTCTATATTGTCAATTTCTGCTCTTCAACAGTTTGCTCCTACTTTGCTCTTCAACCGGTTCTCTCTGTTGTCGTACTGTGCTATTCAACAGTTTGTTCTGCTGTCCTACTTTGCTCTTAACCATTTTATCTACTCTTCCTCTCTGCTCTACAACAGTTCTCTCCACTGTCCTGTCTTCTGCCAAACAGTTTTCTCCAATGTCCTACTCTATTCTTCCAATGTCCTACTCTATTCTTCCAATGTCCTACTCTATTCTTCAGCGGTTTTCTCTTCTGTCCTTCTCTGTTCTCCACCAGTTCTCTTTACAGTCCCATTCTGCTGTCCAACCATTTTCTCTACCGTCCTATCTGCCCTCCAACATTTCTCTTTGCTGTCCTCTGCTCTCCAACAGTTTTCTCTACTGTCTTGCTCTGGTCTTTAATAGTTCTCCCTGCTGCCCTACTCTGCTCTTTAACAGTTCTCTATACTGTCCTACTCTGCTCTGCAACCAAATTTACTACTGTCCTGCTCTGCTCTTCAACAGTTCTTTCTACCGCCCTACCCTACAACCATTTTCTATAACATCATACTCTGCATCTATGCTGTTCTAAACTGCTCTCTTTTGCTTTAATCTAGAACTATTCCTATTGTTTTTGTGGGTTTGAAACATTTCCTTTGCATTGTGGTTTACAGGCGATATTTGCTGTCCGATTGGTGAGTGTTATTCTATTATTATCAATAAATTGTGGATTAACTTACTACACTATGAGGCTCTTCTGCTGATTTCTTTTGATCCCTACGTGCCCAAACTTTGGATGTGGATGAGCGTATATCGATTATAATTGATCCAGATCTGAGGCTGTGTGATCCTTGTTAAATCATACAATAAGCATTTGACCATTATGGAAGTAGTGGTCCACCTTATGTGTTAAGCGTCAGTGTGTTCATCAGTGTCCGTGCAGGATTGGATTTGGCACCTTAATTTGAACCATATACCTTGGTGGAAGATCTAGTCTGGCACTTTGATATGAACTTTGCACCTTTGGACTTTTTACTTAATTTCTCTTGATTTTTCCTATATGGATTTTATTTGAAACGCTGCAGTTTGTATTTTATTCCTATTGTAGTTCTACTGTGCTCTCCAAAAGTGCTGTCTCTGTTTTTCTGTGCTCTCCAATAATAGTTTTCTCCACTGTCCTATCCTGATCCCTCCACAGTCCTATCCTGATCTCTCCACAGTCCTATCCTGATCTCTCCACAGTCCTATCCTGATCCCTCCACAGTCCTATCCTGATCTCTCCACAGTCCTATCCTGATCTCTCCACAGTCCTATCCTGATCCCTCCACAGTCCTATCCTGATCTCTCCATAGTCCTATCCTGATCCCTCCACAGTCCTATCCTGATCTCTCCACGGTACTATCCTGATCCCTCCACAGTACTATCCTGATCCCTCCACTGTCCTATCCTGATCCCTCCACAGTCCTATCCTGATCCCTCCACAGTCCTATCCTGATCTCTCCATAGTCCTATCCTGATCCCTCCACAGTCCTATCCTGATCTCTCCACGGTACTATCCTGATCCCTCCACAGTACTATCCTGATCCCTCCACTGTCCTATCCTGATCCCTCCACTGTCCTATCCTGATCCCTCCACAGTACTATCCTGATCCCTCCACTGTCCTATCCTGATCCCTCCACAGTCCTATCCTGATCCCTCCACAGTCCTATCCTGATCTCTCTACACTCCTATCCTGATCTCTCCACAGTCCTATCCTGCTCTCAAACTGTGGATTCCCTTTCTATCCTATTTCTCTGTTGTCCTCTCCTGTCCTCCACAGTAGTTCTCTCTAGTGTCCCATTCTTCTATCCAACAACAGGTTTCCCTGCTCTGTACTACTTCATTCTCTGACATTAGCTTCCTCTGCTGTCCTTATTTCCTCCCCCTGCAATGGCACTCCATTAAATGTGTCTCCTACTTCCTTTTCAGCTACAAATGCTTGTGAAGTTTTAACAATATATACTGTATTTAATAGGAAAGGCCCTGAGAACAATCCCTTGTGGCGTAGCAATATATTCCATTCACCTAAAAATAACAAATTCCCAAAACTCAGCTTTTTAAATTTCTATTATATTATGGTGCCTGTATATTTCAAATATCCCTGTTTCCATTTATTTCAACTGATTTAAGGCCCACTCCAAATTTGATAACTGATGCTGCATGGAAGGACAGCAAAGTAATTCAATCCTGTGAATAGCATTTATTAGCTGTTTTTTGCCTCTGTGCTTGTACAGTCTTTGAAAGTATCACCTGTGCCCTTGGTCCATCTGTGCTCACTGCAACTGCAAGCCCAAGGAAGCGTCTGAGAAGTCACCATGCAAGCAATTATAGGAAGCCGCATCAACATATCTCCCCCGATGTTGAGAAAATTCTCTATATTACTCACTGGGTGAAATAGATATTTCAAAAGCCCCGAACAGGCATAATAGAATAGGGGAGGTCATAACAATTTCCAAAAACTTGCTTTGATTCTTCTGCAGTATCAGAAAAACGGGAAACAACTTTAACTTAAATAAGTTAAAAAAAAAAAAAATCAAGTGCGCAAAATAAGCTTGCAGTCTTTTATTAATCTGTCAGGCTCAGCCTGCAAATACCCACTCAGTTCATTGATGTATGATGAGGCTGTAAGCTGGTAAGACACAGAGTAATCTAGATGTAGATAAAGAGTATTACCCTATTCAAATCACGTTTAAAAATCTTTCTGTCATTTCCATTAGCACACGGAAGGGGGAAATGCGATTTATAGCAAGTCTAACAAGAACGCTGGGAAAGTCCTATGCCATCTTCCAATCTATATGTGAAAAGTGTCTGGATTTCCTTGTTTAGTAAACATATTGAAGAGGAACTTTACGGATTCAGACAAAAAATAGCTGAATTGAGAGGTCTAATGCGTTAGGGCAGCATTCAGACTGTTACAGCGCAATACTGTACGCCAGGGATCTCCAAACTACGGCCGTCCAGCTGTTGCGGAACTACACCTCCCATGAGGCATTGTACAAGTCTGACATACACACACATGACTAGGCATGATGGGAATTGTAGTTCCTAAACAACTGGAGGGCCATAGTTTGGAGACCCCTGCTGTATGCAGTAACTCATGCACTAACATATGCTACATTTATATGGGCTAGAAACACACCATAACACAGTTTATAACAGGCCCATGCCATTTTTCCCAATGCACTACAATGCACAAGTGGTTTTAATCTGTGCACTGTGGTACGCCAAAACGCACATGCCCTGTTGTGTACTGGCTAGGTGCATTGGGTTGCCATTAATGGCTCTGTAACTGTTGAATATATAAAAATATAAATCCTGTATTATAATAATATTAATAACTTGCTTAGATTTACAGGCTACCATGCATTGCGGTAATGTATAGTAAAAGCAACTTAACACATTACTGCAATGCATAGCTTTTATAGTGCCTTAGCAAGCACAGTGGTTAGCCTTGCAGCCTGGGTCACAGGTTTGATTCTCGCAAGGACCTTGCATGAGCATCCTGAGGTTCCTCCTAAAAAAGTACCAATATTGAGTTACTGGTGAGTTTGACAAACTCTCAAATATGTTGGCCCTAGTATATGTAAGAATGGGGAAAGGACATTAGATTGTGAGCTCCTCAGGTACTGATGAGAATGGCAAGCACGGCTTACTCACACCAGATATGTATTAAGGCTTCCCCTATTAAGGGATAGCCCTCATATGTATTGATCTCGCAGTTTACAATGCTGGATTTGTTTAGGCCTCTGTACTGAAGTTGGTCAATGTTAATAGTCAGACCTTAACATAGTTACGACAAACATAGGGGTTAAGTTACTGCTACTTCAACTAACCTCAAAATTACGCCATAGGCGTTTGGTTTGTATTGCTGTTCTTACCTTTTGCATGTAACATATCAAAATGCACTTAGTTCATGTTTATTAATGTGACTGGTACATCCTAATTATTGTACACATAGCAACTTTAAAGCTACTATCAATGTAATCTGTTTCTTAAAAAACTCAAAACAATTATTGATCAAGAAGAATTGCAAGCACGGTGGTTATCAGGCTTGGGTCCCAGGTATAATTCCCAGCAAGGAGCTAGCATGAGCACCTTGGGGTTCCTCCCAAAAAAGTACTAATACTGAAGTACCAGTGGGTTTACAAACTCCAAAACACAATGGTCCTGAAATATGTAGGAATGTTAAAAGGACATTAAATTGTGAGCTTCTCAGGTACTGATGAGAATGGCAAGCACAGTGGCTAGCAGGCTTAGGTCACGGGTTTAAAGCCAGCAAAGGAGCTTACATGAGCTCCTTAGAGTTCCTCCCAAATAAATACTACCACTGAAGTACCGGTAGGTTTAACAAACTCCACAACATAATGGTCCTGAAATATGTAGGAATGTGGAAAGGACATTAGATTGTGAGCTCCTCAGGGACTGATGAGAAGGTAAAGCACAGTGGTTGGCAGGCTTAGGTCACAGGTTTAATGTCAGCAAGGAGCTTACGTGAGCACCTAGGGGTTCCTCCCAAAAAAGTACTAATACTGAAGTACTGGTGGGTTTGACAAACTCCCGAACATATTGGCACTAGAAAATGTAGGGATGTTAAAAGGACATTAGATTGTGAGCTCCTCGGAGGCTGATGAGAATGGTTTAATGTAGCTACATAATATATTGGTGCCATATAACTATGGGAAGTAAATACATCATCCTCGTAAAATATAGTTCTCAACAGATAAGATGTTCATAAATAGCACCAATGTTACTAGTTCAGTGTTTTCAAAGCCTGTCCCTAAAGAACCATGTTTTCTACACATGCTCACTGTACTGGTCTAGGTTGGCCAAAAATGAATAGATATCTCCCTAACAATGTAATGTGGGCAATATCCATCAATCCATACACCATTCATTTCAGAAGAGGGTAACAGTAGTACACACACACACACACACAGTACTTTGGATCAGTACACACACACACAGTACTTTGGATCAGTCACTTTCTTTCCAAAGGAGGGAGAAGAAACAAGAATGGCTGTTAGGTGTTTGTCCTATACAACAAGCCCACAAACGCCCCTAAAAACCCAAATTGGCAAACACTACTCTAAAAAAAGCCTAAAGCTGGCCGTACACATTACTATCCTATTGCATTATCTTCTTCAGACTAAACAACAACCATGCAAACCAAGGGCCTTCCTGATTGGGTATAAATTTAGTGAAATTTTTAGGTAGTCCCTTGCCCTACATTGTGACTGGTAGATCTAGAGGAGATTGTGTAAAGATTGCATGAACAGATTATAACACATATTGGTCAACATACATCTCAATATGACTGCAATTTAGCTTTTCCAAAAGCTGACTTGTGTCTAACAGGATGAATGCTCTCTACAGAGGGTTAAGCATGTTCAAGCAATCATCCACTTTCCCAATTAAAAGAACATATTTCTCAATCTCGGTCAGTGAATCCAAAATTACAGATTTTCTCAATCCATCCTCTGTTTCAGACAAGACAACTCATGACGCACTCACTTTCCGGACTCTTGAGGCACCTGTACTAACCTGTAGCAGGAATGGACATCTTAGTCACCACTACCAAGACATGCAAAGGAAGAAAGAAGCATTCACTATTAATTATGTATCATTCACGCTTCGCATTTTATTGGAAATGAAAAGGAAGTATGGAGTGGTTTTAGTGGAGTGATTAAACCTGACTTTACAGGAAGATGAAACCAGCTACAATTCAAACCCTAACAAGTCATCAGATAGAAGGTTTCTATCATCCAGTACTGGCCCTTACAAGTCAGGTGGCTGCAGTAATTTCTTAGGCACCAGAGCACCTAGGTTGGATGAATATCCTCTTCATAGCACATAGGCTCAATTAAAAAAAGCTTTTAACAAAAGGGTAACGCAGAAGTAAACCCTCCTATAGTTTTTAGCCAAGGAAGCTGCCATATTGTAAAATTTTCAACTGCCCATGTGATCAGTTATGACACCAGCCATTGCATGGCTTGACAGTTTGGTTGAGAGCATAAGTGCCCATTCACATTACCGCGACTTGTCAGGCGACTGATCAGCCTGACATGTCGCGGTCAATGCAGTGCTACGGGAACCGTTCTAATAGGAGCGACTCAAGTTGCTCCGACTTAGAAAATAGTTCCTGTACTACTTCAGGGTGACATCGGAGCGACTTGCATTGACATTCATTACATGAAGCCCGTGCAAGTCGCGCCGAAGCCCCAGTGCACGCGACTTCACAGGTCGCCCCCGAAGTCGTGCCGCGGTAGTGTGAACCGGCACTAACTGTATTTCAAAACTCTTAAATTGATGGGTTTACTTCCGCTTTAAGGATTTATACCAGTGACAATAGTTTTCCAATCTTGGCTGAAAATAACTGTCACTATTTTCAAAAACAGATCCTTATCCTTGTGTTTTATCTTTGTGAATGGGATCTATATTGAAACAGCGGAAAAAAAATAACTGTCACTTTTTGGAAAATACGGATCCTTTTCCAGTTGTGAACTGAGCCTATATAGGAAAAGTGGACAGATATTCAGCAGTTGCTCTGTACAAGGAACGGCTTAGGAAATCAAAAGAGCTAGCAGTCAGTAATAGAAAACAATACTACCAATTTTTATAGGCCTTAGCTACACTGGTGGTTTGATAAAGTCTTCAGCAATTTAATAAGTGTGGTGATCAGTTAGTAACAGAAAGGATATGGGGCTGGAGCTACATAACTGATTTTCTCAGCCACGTTCCTAGGATCACCAGTGACTGTGACTTCCTATGTTTTAAAGTATACGAGTAGCAGCAACACAATGTTCCAGCTGTTGTATGATCAATCACTGCTACATGCTATGGCAGCCTTTCTCAACCTTTTCAACACAGAGGAACCCTTGAAATACATTTCTGGTCTCGGGGAACCCCTGCTAAAAATTAAAAATCTACAACTCATGATACATTAGTGTGACAGTCAGTGGGAAGAATGCTCCTTACTCTTGTCTTCATTGGGAAGAATTACCCCATTACAGATAGCTAAAAGGAATAATGGTGTCATTGGGAACTTATCAGAGAGGCAGAAATTGCCCGTTGCTGAAGGAACCCCTAGCAACCTCAGGAAGAACCCTAGGGCTCCACAGAACCCTGGTTGAGAAATCCTGTGCTATAGTATAGCTTAGATGGGTTTTAGATACAAAACTACATAGCTCCCAACTGTTCCTGATTTCGAGGGTCTGTCTCTCATTCAGGACAAAGTCCCTCTGTCCCTCTTTCCTCCTCATCTGTCCCTTTTTCGGGTCTGATCTATATAGTTGTATGTAAAATGCACTACTTATCTATCACAAAGGTGCTAAACCTTTCCATGTCAGAATTGCTGCATTTGCAAATTCCAAAAGCCAATATAGAGAAATAGTAGTGGTAAAAAAAGCACTTACAAGTTAAACCCATCATTTTTTTTGTACAATTTACCTTTAGGGGGCGTGACAAGTGGGTGTGTCCTATGCCCATATACGTTTGCTAATAGGTGTCCCTCATTCCCATTTTAGAATGGTGTGAGGTATGCAACTTGTATGTAGAAGCAAGTAATTGCACACAGTTACAGATTGCTGCAGAGGAGGACCTTTGGTCTCTTTGAGGAAGCAGTGATCTCTCTGCAGAGGTCTGGCACAACCCCCCTGCCCCCTGTTGTATCTAAACTGGAATCCTAAGTCGGCAGGATGCATAAGCAACTGATTCTACTAAACAACTAAAAATTCCCCACTTGCACTGACCTGGTTTTAGATACAAATCTAGCATGCAGAAGTGTGTAATTGAACCCAAGTGGAGCATGCTGCAGAAAAGGAGCCTCTTTGCATGGAAGCAGAGGTCTCTCTGCAGAGGTTTGGAGTCAAAGTCAAAGCTGTCTATTCAACAGGGTTGCTGATTGTATTGAATGACTAAAAATTTCCCAGTAGCTCTACCCTTCTGGTTTTAGGTAAACCAAAAAGCACGCAGAAGCCAGTAATTGCACACAGCTGCAGCATGCTGCAGAGAAAAACGCTTGCGGCTCTCTGTGTGGAAGCAGTGGTCTCTGTGAAGAGGTCTGGCATCAGTGCCATCTTAAGAGCATTAAAGGGCCCCGGGCAATACAGTGCACTGGGGCCCCGCCTACACAATCACCCATGAGAGTAAAAATGCAAATTATCGATAAGGTGATATTTATTGGTACAGCAGTGCCAGGCTAATGACAGCTTCCAAGTTGGGGCGGCTGGGTCCGGTGAACACACACACAGGGATGGGAGTCAGACTCGATTGTCCTGTGTGTGCCTCTTCCTGTTGAGGTGGATGGGCATTCCTGCAGTTGTGGGCTCCCCCTCCATGGCCCAAGTGGCCTGACAGCAGCGCAGGGCTGACAGGTGCTTGCCACCTGCTAAGTTCGGCAGCAGGATGCACACGGGAATCGGGACTAATGCTTGGCTGGGGCTGGGTGGCTGAGCAGGTGGGGCCCCCCCCAGGCAAGAGGGGCCCCAGGGCAACTGCCCAGCATGCCCATTCTGGCATGCCCCTACTGAATAAGACCTTTAGCTCTGCAATCAGCAATGCTCATACACCATGCTGATTGGATAGCTCCTGTTCTGACACAACAAGGGGCATTTTGGACCTCTGCAGAGAGACCATTGCTTCCACACAGGGAGCATTAAGAGTTTTCCTCTGCGGCATGCTGCTGTTGTGTCCAATTACTGGCTTCTGTATGCTATTTGTGTGTCCTTCTCAACAGCATGCTGGCAGGAGACATGCTTTTCTACTCAAGCTGTGGCTGTTTTCTAAAGGAATTGAACAGCATTGAGCTGAATAAATTAAAAATTCCCCTAGACTTTAAATAATTATTTGTAGTTAAGTTTCTAGAGGGTTCCTACACTGTGCACAAGGTCAGCCCACTTTGGACCATGAGCCATCACAAGAGTATCCTATATGATATAATAGCCTATATATCCTATATCCTATATTTATCCGCACACACACACACAGATTGCAGAACGGTTTTCCCTCACACCCAAACTGACAGATGAAGTCATTACACTATCTCTCTTTCTCGTCTCCGTCCTCCTCTACACAAGGGGGAGAAAATAACAAACAGGCCTTGTCCATAAAATTGCAACCACTGCAGTCCTAAGGATTCAATTAAGCTAAAATAATTAATGCTTCTGCCACATTAAATTACTCTTTACATCTGAGCTGTCTATGTTTTTATTCTTTAATCTTTCCATTTTATTTAAAATGAGCTAAAAAAGAAAATGTATTGTTTTAAACATGGCAAAAAAAAAGAGAGGAAAAAAGAAAAAAAAAAACCAGCAAAGACTGCGATTGTTATGCCGTTAATAAAAAATAGAAAAAAAAAAAAGGAAAGTGTTTTGCTGCAGCTGACACAGCGAGTTTGTGCTACTATTTCTGGGATTAACCTATAATTGCCTTAAAAGTTTAGTTGCAGTTCTTGCCAACAAAAAATCTCGACAAAGGAAAGTCTCCTGGAACGATGTTGCAAGCAAAAGCAGGTTCGGCTCCAAAATGTATTTTTTATATATAACACATAAAAAAAAAAAAGGCGGCATTATTCAACCAATAAAACAATGAAGTGAGAATTTAGGTAATCAGATATTAATTGACTGCGGTCACATAACATTCATTCCGACTTGGTACTATGAATTATATTAAAAACCGTTTAACGCAACCCAACTTATTGTTCCTTAAAAAAAAAAAAAATCTGCAACTGAGCGTACAGAACGGAAGCAAAGAGTGTACAGAATGAATCAGCCGCTGGAACCACATGACGGCGGGCATGCACAGTGCACTTCACAGCGGCCTCAGCACAGACGCTGCACTTTCAGAATCAAGCCACACCCGCAGAATACCGGAAACTGAGATAGGTATAGACGCAGCGCTGTATAACGATTTCAAACGACTGGAGCCATTTCAAAGAAGGCAGATTTTTAAGGGCCTATATGGATCTATATATATATATATATATATATATATATATAGATCTATAAGTGTGGGTAGAGATATTTTTTTTGTAGTGCTGTCATGCATCAATGTGCGTTTCTTTTGACACTTGTCCTGACGTGCGTTGATATGCATTCTCAATGCATTTTTGAAATTTAGAAATTGGAGTGTATAGGGTTAACAGCCATTTACGGAGGCTTGTTAACACCTGTTATATATTAATAGTGATGCACACATATTTCGGCCGCCGAAAATGATCGGCCTAAAAAGGGGTTATCAGCATTTTGCTGATAGAAATAAAGGTGCAGATAAATGCCTGCGAATTTGTCGTGATTTTGCCCGGATTTTACCACGATATTTCCACATTTACACTGTGCGTTTTTCATAAGTCATGTGACTCAAAAGCTGCATTAAAACTGCAGAATGCACAACATGCAATCTTCCTTTGGGATCAATCAATAATTTCCCTTTGGGATCAATAAAATATTCTGAATCTGAATGTTGAAGCGTTTAATGCACTTCAATGGGGAGGTACATTTATATATTTTTTTTTTAACTGACCAAATATTCACCAAAAAGGGAGCATAGGAAGCACAATGGACCAGTGTGAAGACACACATAGAATTTAAAGGGATGCATTTTTTTTTTAGCTTTTCTTGCACTTTTTTTTAATGCAAAAGCGCTTCAAAAACCGCTCAATGTGAAAGCAGCCTATTGGCCGAAAATGTGCCGATAATTGGCTAAAATAAATTCATAACAATTTAAATTCACGATATTAATTAAAAAGTTGAATATAATACAATTATATATAAAAACATACATTTTTTTTTTTTTTTTAAACTGTCTGTTTCAGTTTAAGCTTTCGGCCATGTGTATTCTGAATTTCCAGTTTCGGTCCAGAATTTTCATTTTGCTGCACCACTACATATTGACATAACCAACGGATTAACTGCATGTAACATGCATGTTGCTGTGCTGCCATTGACTTCTATGGGCCTCCCAATTCACTAAAATGCAATGCAAAAAAAATTGGACTTTTTTATTTTAAAAAGCATGGGCTCATTTACACCAGATATAGTCAGGCGCGGTTTTTAAATGCCCCCGGAACACATGCACAGTAAAATCAATGTTGTTTATTCACCTCAGTTAACACCATTTCATTCAGTTCCAGTGCTTTAAAAAAAAAAAGAAGTATAACAGCATTCATTTTTTTTCACCCCCGGAATGCGCATAAATGCATGTATAAGCAAAGAAACACGCATAAACGCGAAAAAAAAATATTTGCATACCAAATATAGATTTTTTGTAGTGACGGAAAAAAAAAAGGCACTGCAAACACATTACAAATGCATGTAAATGGGTATACAGAACCCTCCCACTAAATGCAGGGATTGCAGTATAAAGGAGCCCCTAGATGGGAACACACGCTATTTTTAATATGGGAATGTGAGACACAGGCTTTTATTGCATTGCAACATGTATGGTAAAACGCATCAGTGTAAATGATTCCTCCTGTATTGAATTATATTGTAACTGTACTGTCTGCCCTTAAGTTGTACAGCGCTGTGCAAACTGTTGGCGCTATATAAATCCTGTATAATAATAATATTGTGCCCTAAATGAGACCTGTATTTAGTGAAACGCGTGGGCTGCCATTGCTGATCTCCTCTTGAAAATACTGGTTTGCTGGCTGTCTTTCAGTGGCAGGGGCTGCAACACTGACTGCACCTGATTGGCCCGCTTTGAGGCTGAAGTTGCAAAACTAGCCCAATGACCAGGCAATGAACATTTTCAGAAAGAGAAGTGATCATCTGCAACCTACATATTGTCTTGCTACAGGTTTAATTTATAAATAAAAAATAAAAAATTAAGTTGAATGCTTTTAGAAAGATTTATTTTATCTATGAAAATGTGGAGTTGCACTTTAACAATGGCCACTGGATGCAAGCCTGTGTTCCCATTTATGCAAGATCTCTTTGGCTTGCTGAATAAACACAACAGGCCTATTGCAACTTCCCCGCTTGGGGATTGGCCCGCTTTGAGCCTGAAGTCGCAAAATTAGCCCAATGACCAGGCAATGAACATTTTCAGAAAGAGAAGTGATCATCTGCAAACTACATATTGTCTTGCTACAGGTTTAATTTATAAAAAGTTGCACTTTAACAATGGCCACTGGATGCAAGCCTGTGTTCCCCTTTATGGAAGATCTCTTTGGCTTGCTGAATAAACACAACAGGCCTATTGCCGCCCCCCCCCCCCCCTTCCTTCACTACACGCAGACAGTTGGAATTCTGAGATCCCAACATTCCATACGCTTCTGTCACTAATAACTTAGCAGGAAACTATTTTAAGTCTTCCTCCTCGGGTCTCATAAACTGTATATGTGTCGGAGTCAGGCTCTGGGGATTTCTGTTCTCTTAGGATACGCAATTTCTTCGACACGGGTAAAAGGATGGCAGGTTCGCATTCGAGGAAAATGGAAAAAAAAAAAAAAAAAAGGAACTCTCCTTCACACGGGCTTCAGTATAAATAGATTTAGGATTAACTCTAATCCCCAGACTTCTAACATGCAAATCAATGCAACTTCAGGCTCATAAGGTAGTGAAAGTATTTCCCTGCCAGCCAGATGAAAGCTGCGAGTTCACGCGATAGCGGCGCAGATACTGAGGCTTTAATCTGCTGATTAATTACTTGTTCAAATGGTGCTTATTACATGTGATGTAGAAGAGGAGAGGTCAGCAGCCACCAGCGACAATGTGGAGACGGAGAGACAACGGCAACGCTGCTGCCCTTACCGCACACACTCATTTACCTGGGCGTATTAAATGGGTAGCTATTTTATCAATAATGTTAGCACTATGGGGTTGATTTACTAAAGGCAAATAGACTGTGTACTTTGCAAAGTGCAGTTGTTCCAAAGCTTAGTAAATAATCGGAAGCTCTTCTGACTTCTATCATCCAATCAGGTGCAAGCAAAACTTCTGTTTTTATATTTTCCTTGCACTTGATTGGGTATTCTTTTCAAAGTGAAGCTTTCCTCATTTACTAAGCTCCGGAGAAATTGCACTTGGAGAGAGCAGCTGCACTTTGCTAATTGCACAGTCTATTTGCCTTTAGTAAACCAACCCCAATGAGTCTCACTTGCCCACCTCTAGACTGAACACAGCCAGGGCTCTGTTCTGTGAGTCTCACTTGCCCACCTCTAGACTGAACACAGTCAGGGCTCTGTTCTGCGAGTCTCAATGAGTCTCACTTGCCCACCTCTAGACTGAACACAGCCAGGGCTCTGTTCTGCGAGTCTCAATGAGTCTCACTCAGGGGAGGGCTGGCAGCCTTTGGCCTGGGGGGCAAGTCCAGTCAAGTGGCCCATTGAACCACCAAATCAGCTCACCATCCATGCCCACCTGGTTTTAAAATGGATATTGATGTTATATAGCAAGACAAAAATGATACAATGTGGTAACATCATTTAATTTTAATAGTAACAAAGGTGGTTTAACAAAAATAAAATCTACATCATTCTATATTGATTGGTTTGCGCAAAATGTATCACGTCTACAAACTTTGGGATACAATTATTTATATATTTTTTTAATTGTTTTTACTAGTAATGGTGGTGATCAGTGATTTTTAGCGGACTGCGACATTGCGGCAGACAAATCTGATACTATGTGGCACTTTTTAGGGACCAGTGACACCAATACAGTGATCAGTGCTAAAACAAATGCAGTTACTGTATAAATGGCACTGGCAGAGAAGGGGTTAACACCAGGGGTGATCAAGGGGTTAAGTGTGCTCCTAGGGAATGCTTTCTAACTGTATGGGGAGTGGATGTACTAGAAGAAAAGAGAGATCTATGTTTCAGCTTAGCTGAAACACAAGATCTCCATCTTCTTCTGTGACAGAACAGCCTTCTGCCTTGTTTACAAAGGTAGACCGCCGTTCTGTTATTCTCCTGCATGATCGCGGGTGGCCGGCGGACCTCTGATTGGACCTGCTGATTGGCTCCCGCAGTGTCTAATCATAAGGGGAGCGGCGCCCCAGCGGCACCCGTGTGCCCCCAAGAACCCGTGCACAAAATCACCTAACAGTACGTGATTTTGCGCAGCTGGGCCCCCTGCTACAGTATATATGCGGTGGGTGGTTTGAAAGTGGTTAAGTTGGGAGAGTGGGACCTGTAGTCCTTCACTAGTTGGGAGATCAGGCGTGTGTCACACATGCTGTGCTCTGAGGGGCTCATGCTGGGACCTGTAGTCCTTCACTTTTGGGGGGGGTTACATCCCCAAAAGCAAAGGACTACAAGTCCTAGCTTGAACCCTGGCTGAGATTTAATCATGTGATCTCCTCCTCTGCTGCCAGCTCATGATCCCATGACACAAGAGGGAGCCCTATGGGACCTCAGGGACCCAATAACTTTAACTGGACTGTATACAGTCTGTATGTTGATGTCTAGTTGCTCCTGGCACTATATACCTGTCTCATACCTGTAACAGGTATGGGACAGGTATATAGCGCCAGGAGCAGCTAGACATCAACATACAGGTATGGGACAGGTATATAGTGCCAAGGGGTAGCAGGGAAATATTGCAATGCTCCACATGACACATTTGTTGTCACTCACTGTTCTGCTCCCGACCACCTCACCTCAGGCAGCAGGTTGACTCTGGAGAGCAGTGCTAGTACAAGGTCATCCAATGCCCAGGGCAAAAATGGGAAACTGCACCCCCTGTCTATCACCCTCCACCAGCCCCTGCTCCCTGTTGGATGGAGAAGGGGGTGGGGCTGATATGTTGCCATGCGCCAAAATGTTTGTATTGTTTGTGACATGCAACTAAATAGTACCAATATTTAAGGCACACTACTGCAAACCAAAATGTTTAAAATTGGTGCACCTGTATGGGACTAATATTGACAAATTGTCCCTGGGTTGGTGGGTCACTAAAAGGGAAAAAAAAATTGTCTGCATTAGCGGTGTCACTGAAATTAAAAAAATGTACCCCAGTCGATCGTGTCACCGAAATCAAAAAAATGTCAGTGGTGAACACCACCACAAAGCTCTACCCCCGTATCCCCCAGTATAAAGCTGTTCACTCAACCCCTCAAACCCCCCTCCCCATACTATAAAGCTCTTTCTTAAAACCCCCACATACATAGCCCTTCCGCCCTCTCCACCCCCAGATACTTACCCAGTCCTCTGTATAGGAGGCACACTGTCACTTGCAAACACAGAAACCGGCAGAGGAAATCTGATTATTTTTTTAGAATAAATGACTGCAGTCAGAACAGTGGCAGTGTTGGAGGTGGTGGTATTGTGTACCACCCCGCTGCAGACAAAAAAAACAAAACCCTGTAGATAGGAGTGATACTGCAGTCACTCTTATAAAATGTTATGTATACAGAGATTCTGTATATAGATCACCTCACTAATATAAGGGATCTGTGAGGTATCAGTGTGGGAACTAAGTGTATGTTCCCACAGAAACAAAATCCTGAATTCATGTATAAACAGGTTGCTTTTGGTGGGCAGTGCTGCCACTGAATGCAAATAATGTAGTTTAATGTGGCCAACCTGCAACCGCCCTGCATGTGACTGTTACATGGTAGTATGTAACTATCGGGTTAAACAGCTCTGAAAAGCAATTGAAGCATGGTTCACTTTTCAGAGGAGTAACTTCCACACATGTGAATGAGCACTTTAAAGAAAAATATCCCATTTGGTCTTTATGATTGAAAAATGCCATGATGTCTAGGTGAGGACTGGAATGTTTAGGAGAGGACCTTCTCTCTTTTCATTGAAAGTCTTCATAATGGACTACTTCAGTCCATCAGTCAAGCCCACATAAGAAGGCCAATCAAAAGATCACCAAACAGACAAAGGTACCTAAGTAAAAGCCAAATTATTAAATGGTAGGTGCTTATTATGAACAAAAGCATGAAGCACCAGCCCTGGTTTTAGGAGGTGATCCTTCTCCTCCAGCTTGCATTAACAGAAGCCAACCAAACAAATGCAGGGAAGTAAAGGGTTAACCTCCTCACCTGATAACAGAACCTTTGCTGCACACTCAGGCTCAGCCTTATTTACTGCCAGTGGACAGACTGACAGTATAACTCAGAAACTGGAGATAAGTTAAAGAAGTAGTGCAGGGATAGCTGAAGATAGCAGAGCTCCTCCGTCTCCCTGTAACATCGGAGATCGAGATATGTGTGTCAGTCTGGCAGTAAGGAAGGCTGAGCCTAATGTGCAGTGAGCTCCATAATCATGTGAGGCAATTTATTCCTTTACTTCCCTGCATTTGTTTGTGGCTAGCCTAGTGTAGAAGAGCTGCTCCAGCTCCAAGTGTGCCCCTGCATCAACACAGAATCCCCCGACCCCCCCCCCCCCCCCCCCAGAACAGTGACCCTTCTGCCCTTACCTTGTACCGGCCATGCTGGACTGGAGAAGTGCTTTTGATGTTTGTTGCAGTTTCAGTCCTGGATTCCTGCAGGCAAAAATTTCGCCAGTTCCTCTTCTCTTCTGCAGTGGCCTGCACAGTGGGAGATGGAGGGAGGAAGTGGGTGGAGCCAGTAATAGTCACGGAGGAGGACTAAGAAGATCCTTCTCCGCTCTGCATGCTGGGTCCCTTCTCAGCCTCTCTTCCTCCTCGGGACCGTGACGTCACTGGTTGCTAGACGCCAAGCGGCTGGCTATTCTAGCAACCAGTCTAGATCAGATTATAGGGCCGGGTGGAGGAAGAAATGGGTCTCGGGGCCGCGCCGGCCATTCACCATGTAAGTGAAACTTACTGAAGAAACTGAGCTGATGCTGCAGTGGCCTTTTCTGGGGGGATCAGAGCGGCCCGGGGGGAAATTGCCCTCCTTCCCCCCGGCCCAGTCCGCCCCTGGTCTCACTTGCCCAGCTCTAGACTGAACACAGCCAGGGCTCTGTTGCTTTTTATCCAATGTAACCAACAATGCAGCACATGACTTTGTGTTGTTGAATCAGTAAAGAACCAGAGATGTTAATCTTTGGCCTGGTGATAGATTCCCTTTAAAGCCCAACTTCAGGAAAAATAAACTTCCTCCCCTACAGTTGGGCTACCTGAACCTCTGGAAAACAGAGCTCCCCTGCGCTCTGACTGTGGACTGTCCCTTGGCATCCCCATGCCTGGAGCTGGAATTTGGTCTCTCTATCAGTCTCGATTACGTTGGAGGACCTTGGACTACTAGAGCGTAGAGGAGAAGTGGCTTCAGAGACAGGTCTAAGTAAGTAAATACGCTTTACCTTGTCCCCTAGACATAAATGATCAGTTAACCCAGACTGCAAGAGTTGCCTTTTTGTTTTCCCAGAGTTCAGCTTTAATAAAAGAATAAAACAGTGGTGGACATACTGGGCCACCCCAGGGGTTCTTCCCTGGGGGCCAGGCCCGGACAGTTGGGTAGGAGTTTTATGAGGTTTTTCCTCCATTTGGCCGATGAGCACATTCTACATCTCAAACTACACTGCCCCCTATCTCTGTGGTCACTGACTGTTTTATGATCTGCCAATGCAATACATGTTATTCCTTGTTATTGGTTATATTTCTCTGTACTTTATTTTTGAAAAATAAAGATTATTAAAAAAAAAAAAAACAGTGGTGGACAGATGAATTCAGACTTTAGAAGGAGCCAGCAGTCCAACCTGGAATCTGGAAGCGGCCAAGGAATCGAAAAGTGATTCTAAAAACTTAAAGTTCTAAAACATTTTTAAAAATTGTTCCTGTAGTAGAAAATGGTCAACAGTCACTAGTGCCACCACCCCGCACCAATCTTCGCTCTGTTGGAGGGCTACAGCTGCAAAATATTCTTCTGCATTTGACACTTGTGGATGCTTGGTCCCCCCCATTCTGTGCTGTGGTTGGTTTTGCTGGCCCATACGGCACTACTGTGTCCTGTAGTGACTGAGGGGCTGTTAGGTGGGACCATAGCACACAGCGGGGGAATGCAGATTCCAGACAAACAGAAGTGTCAGAAACTGATAGTGCGCAAAAAGAATTAAAAACCTTTTTAGCAGGAGTAATTATTTTGGAAGGTGACAGAGTTTCTTTAGTTTTAGGTGATAATGTTCAAAAAAAAAAAAAAAATGGGTGCCTTTTTTAAAGGTCATTGGCAACCTGGCTCCTAGGAATTTTCCTAATTGTCAAGGCCATTTTAGACAGTATGGGGTTGATTTACTAAAACTGGAGAGTGCAAAATCTGGTGCAGATGTGCATGGTAGCCAAGTTCAGCTAGTTCAATTAGGCTTTGACAAAAAAACCTACAAGCTGATTGGTTTCTATGCCGAGCTGCACTATTGCACTCACCAGTTTTAGTAAATTAACCCCTATTTGTTACATAGATCAAGAATATGAAACGTCCAATTTTCACCCAATCCTGATCGATATTGAATAAGGAAGAAAAAGCTGATGGGGCTGTTTTAGGACAGCACTGTATATTGGTCACTGTGCAACTTTTCACTTGTTAGCAGTGCAATCTAACAAATTATCCAAATTTGGCCTACATATGTAGACAAATCAGTCTCAAATTTAAGTTTAAGCTTGAGTTGGGTCTTGCCGTCTAAATGTAACATACTTGGCTATCTTTAGACAGGTTTCTACAAGCTTGAAATCATACAACATTGGAACCATTTTTCTTTTTAGTTTTTTAGTTTTGGACAGAGAGGAGATGGATTAGAACACCTGTCAGTTTTTATTGCTGTCTGTGCCCCCCGTTAAGGAGGATTCCCCCTCTCTATTTGTCCTTTTTACCATTATCATTGGAAGCGAAAGTAAAAAAAAATCCAAAATTTTGGGTTGTCCTCAGAAAAGTAATAGAGGAAATAATCTTCCAAAGGGGACACTGGTTCTGGTAATCCGGGGGTCCCCAGGAGATTCCCTTAATTTGCAGGGATTTCCTTTTACTTCCTGTTTGGTTATATGGGACAGGAAGTGAAGGTAAATCTCCCCAATGGGATACAGATGGGAAAAATAAACCTCACAGGGGTTATAAGCCTCCCATAATCCATCCAAAATAAAATAAAAAAGTTTTTGCCAATAGTTCTACTTTAACATCTAAACCTAAAAGCTCTCCATTCATGTTACAATCTGACTGCACAATCTCTATGTGCAAGGGTCTACATGGATATAAAATGATTTGGTTGTTCTGGTAAGACTTTGCACATATGGGTGTTTCTCAATAGCCAGCCACCCAATACCTGAATGGGCAAAGATCACAAATGCGTGCGTTGGATTTTGGCCCACACGGCTGACAACAGCAATGGCTGTACTATCACTGCACACTAATTCTGCCATAAGATGACTATTTTTTTCCTTTGCCTATGTGTCAGTATAAGAACAAATTGACTGCAGGAACTGTTTCACAGATTAGGTCTGTAAATAAGAAAAGGAATATACAGTTTACCATTCACCACAAATAAAGGGATTGCTTTATACTGATCCTATGATGCGGAATCCTAGAATGAAAGATTCGCTCACATGAACTTCTTATATTATTATTATTAAAGCCAAGCATGGATTGATATTACCATAATGGCTAATATTTTAGGTTATTCGGTTGATCTTTTTGGTTAAATTTGGTTGGAGTGTTTAAAAGTTAAAAAAAAAACCTTCATATTTTTAGTTAAATACAGGTAATTATTCCCCCCTCCCGCTCCTTAAAGGGACTATTGCCTTTTAAAACAATGAAATACAATAGAAGACGGTTCATACTCACCTGACCGGCAGAGTTATGGTTGCTCAAAGAATCATTCTATCCGACACTTACAGGAGTGTTGGATTTCTATTTCCCCTGCCACATGCTCTAGTTCAGTCTGCCAGCCCCTACGTTGCTACTGTACCCTGTGCTGCTAAATTAAACCAAGTGTGCAATGGGGGACCTGACAGGCCCAGTTGTGTGTTGGATGGGTAGATTCTTCGGGTGGCCAGAATTCTTCAAGGAAACGAAGATTTCAGGCATGGGTTAGTATAGTTTTCCATTGCAGGGATCACTCTAAATAGTCACTCTAGTTACTCCTAACAGATTTTGTACATGAGAACAATATCTGATGTGCATGGCTCTTTAGTGCAGTTACAATTAGAAAAAACTAGGATTGCAAGTCCCAGTACAAGCCGTTAACAACCTGATAGGCCTTGTAGGTCCTGGAAGGACATGGGCTCCATGCCCTGCTTCAGAACCTGACACAAGATGATTTTACAGACCTTGTATTAACAAAAAACACTTACCTGCAACATTCTCCTGCTTCGGGCAAATTCCTTTCGTAGGCGTGAGAAGACGGTCTTCCTCATCAGGCGTGACTTGGATACCGATTTCCACTGGCTCTGCCACTTTCCTGAGCTCGGAGCGAGATGAGTGCGGAGGACTACTTTTATCCAGGTTCTTTTCATAGCAGCCTCCGCTTGGGACTCCGCACTGCTTCTTCTTGTGCTCTATAAAAACCAAAATGTCTCCCAGCGGGAAATTCATTTGACACTGTCCGCATGTTAACAAGTCGGGGTCGTTGCCGGACAGGGTAAGCGTCCCCGTCTCCGGGATGGGTAAGCCGTCGTCCTCATCTGGGATTACCGCTTCAACATGATGCTGTTCAGCTGCAATGAAGCATAAGAAAAAAAGCATTACCTACCACACTTAAATAATTCTTCCACCTTTCTAACACCCTTTATTATACTGTAGGACAATGCATTGAAATAGCCAACTTTACATGTAGCCCTTGCCGCCCATTTTATCCCGTTATACCCCCACAAACCCTCAAAGAACCATTGGGCCTTCTGGCAAATGTTAAAATTTGGCCTATTGCCGCAATGATCTGAATGTGACTGTTTACAGTTGTCTAAACTTGACAAAAAATGTTTTACAGAATTGCAATGTTCCATAAAATTCACTTAGGGCAGCAAAAAACATCTAAACAGTTGGCACAATGAAGACTGCAGACTTGTGCACAAGCAAAAAGGGAAAAAGATACATAAAGGATATCTAAATCCTAGATTTTTTTTTAGATATTGCAGTTCACCAGTCCTTAGATCTGTTGGCTTCATTTGTTTTCTTTTTTAAGCTAAGTACATTTTCAGGGAAGTACCGAAAATACCCACTGATTTTGCCTTAAAGGCCATGTTCTTTCTGTAAACTACTTATCCAAACCAACCCCCATGTAAAGAACACGAAGAGAGGAAGACATGTTTAGTGTACAGCCTTGGTAGCAACCATGGATAGATAGATGCAGTGGAGGTGAAAGAATAGGGACCCAGGGACATGTATTATCCGTGGGATTTACCAGGTGAAAATAAAGGGAAGAAAGAAAACTATTGCAGCCACCACAAAGTCTAGAGTCTGGTAAACTAAAATACATATACTACTTTTTGGTTTGGGGGCTTGAATATGCTTTATTATATTTTGCAAAGGTGACTATTACTATCCTGCCTCTTAAGGGCAAGATAAAGTTAGAAACAAAAAGAAAAATTGTATTTACAAAAAAAAGCAAACATACTGCATAGCAATGGCCAAATGTAGCAACTAAGCAGAACCAAAATGTATGCCTTGTAATCCATGTCTTTACTGCAAAAAAGAAAAAGTGCCTATTTCGAGTTAAGAGTGCATTATTTTTGCAGCGTAAAAATTCTTGACAGGTTCAAAAATAAAATGCTGTGACCACGTTCAACCTCGAGTTTGCAGATAATTGAACCTGTCCACATACAAATCCATTTCAACAGACAACCATTTTTTTTCCCCATAAAGCTCGCCTGAGGACATCTGCGTTAAAGCTATCGATGGCATAAACAAGCAGACGAAAGGGATAGATGTCTCTTAATAGCTGCTGGTTCTGTAACCCGCCTCCCCCTCAAAACACCATAGGAGATACAGCATGCCCTTGGCAATACATAACACTTGAGATTCTACCTGTGCGCTCTCACAAGGATTATTTACTTGAAATGCATCCCCCCACCACCACCACCACAACCACATAGAAACAAAAATAAATATCTGCACTCAAAAAAGGGAAAAAAATTTATACTATTGCTTTAGTCATCGATATATCAAACACTGCCTCTGGAAAACAAATGCATCTCCTTCAGACAAAAAAAAAATGTTTATCAGGTGTGCGATTACTCAGGGTTGTAATTAACTGCATGAAAAAGTACGAACTGTAGCAAAGCAATATTCTCTTGTTGGTCTGACAATGCGACGATTGCGTGACGTATCTTTGTTATTTGAAGCTACTCAAATATTTTTAAAAAATATTTTTATTCCTATGAAGAATACCTTGAATATTTATTTTGCCTCGAACTGCTAAAAATATTATAGGGGGAATAGGCTTTACCAAAATTACTGAAAAATACAAAAAAAAATCAAATAGCCCCGTAAAGAAATTTGTTTCTAAAAAGGTTTATTTTCTCTCATCAATACATAAGCTTTCTAAAACTATCAAAAAAGTACCAAATCTTCTTTGTTCCTAATGGTCGTGCAGGGTGGACAACAGAATGGAGTTAACACATAGGTATGGTCGTTCATAAGATGGCCGATACAAAGGATTGGCCACTTATAATGGTAAACTTTATTAATAACAAACAAGAATATTAGTCAACTGGAGCACATAGCCTTAGCTTTGAGGTTCTAATCCCAAAAAAAAATTCTTGTATAGAAGACTTTGTAGGCCTTTAATTCACAATACGCCAATGTCAAAATGTCACATTTTTATTGAGCGTTTGCTAATTATTTCCCCTTCTGGCTCTATTTTGTCTGATGTTAACTAAATTCTTTCAATTACAGTTTTATTAAAGAACAAGATGCGGGTTCAGCTTCTGTCCCTGCCTTGTATCCTTCTCGGTGAACTTCCCGAGCAGGACATGTCCACACCTCATAAATACACTTAACTCCTACTCAACAATAACAGCCATTTTATCTGAGACCGTTAACCATTCACAGTGCAGTGGGGGGAACTTCAGCCTAAAACTTTCCCTCCAAAATAACTGTTAGTGGGTCATTGACATTAGATACAGAAGGCAGATCTGCCTACCTGAAGAGGTTAGCACTTAAAGCCTTCGAGGCAAGTGGATCTTGTCGTTGGGAATTGTGAAACACGTTTGATAGGCCCAGGTGGTCTTCAAAGCTTCAGATATACCAACTCAACTCATCAGTGCAACGTTGTTCTGTTACAATGTTAAATGTTAATAGATACTGTTTCGAATGCTTATATATCTGTATGAAGTTATGCTTTTTATCCCTTAATATCTTAAAAATAAATTAGTGAAAGGGAAAGTGCTATACATAATTTATAAGGCACCAAAGATAATGCGCACAGACAGTAAACTATAGCAACTAATCAGATTCTAGTTTACAGTACTTATGTTTCTAAAAAAATTTATTCTGATTGGTTGACATGTGGATTTTTGCACTTGGCACATCACCACCTTATTAAAATATTGCTGTGCATACTTTTCCCCCCACTGCTTGCTCACGGCAAGACACTGAAGCAATGCTTCTATATGGAGTCCCCTGTATATATTTCCCTTTATACAATTCCAGATAGTAAGGATGCTTCATAACTCAGTGACTCCACCCTCAAGCTTTCCAAGGCACAACTCAATATCACGCTTATAGGCCACCCCGTTAAAGAGTTAAACACAGGATCGGGGATGCGGCAATAAAATGCCAATCGACTAGAATCAAATTGTTTTAAATTAATTGGCTTTAAAAACTCCCAAAAAAAATAGAAAATGTCACTGATACAGATTTATAGGTTGAAAATATACTGACAGCTAATCTGGGGCCAAGGGGTCCACTTAGCGTTTTCCATTTAGTTTAGTCGTAACCTCTTTGAATATCTCTCTGCTATCTTACGAGTCATCTAAATTTGATTATATTTAGGATCTTACTGCAAGTCTATTTCAACACGGCCGTTGCAACGAGTGCCAAGTTATGTGCAAAACATCGTTTGACTCAATCAATTACGAAGCTACAGGGCCAGACTATCTACGCAAAGGCAGATTCTCTTCTGCAGGTAGCTGTGCAAACCATCAGCCATCTGCAGAACTGTAAGAGATAATTCTCTCATTTCTGATCAGCGCTCAGGCTCTTTTTCACTCTCTGCTCATAAAACACATGCATGCCTTCTATTAATATACTCTCAAACATGGATACATTCAGTTAGATATCCCTATTGTATATATTATATATATATAGCGAGGTACTGTTACATAAGGTGTAAGAGGCTCATGAAAAAGTTGAATTGCAGCTTTAGGAGTACTAAGAATATTTTTTTCTGAGATTGCTTTATAACCTGGATGTAACCAAAGTGCTGCTAAAAAAATGTTGCTTTAGGAAAGCCAATTTTCGTTCATCTCCGACCTACAGAATATCATCTTGGGTTAAACTTGATGGACTTGTGTCCTTTTTTTAACCAGATTAACTATGTAACCATGTAACTATCTCATAGACAGCAAAAGAAGTCATTAGAACATTTTAGATTTTGAAGTTTTGACATTTTGGAATACTGATTTAAAACATTCAAATAGATTTTCGAAAGAAAAATAAAATGCTGCAATGGCTATATTTAGGATATTCCAAATTCAGGAATACTGATCAATTTAATCCAGAAGCAGTCAGTGTTAAATAAAGCCAATCTATTTCTTTTTCTTTTCTTTTTTTAGAGAAATATTAGATTCTTGACCACTCCAGCATCTGAAAAGGCTTGTGACAGATTACAGAGTGCAATATATTGCGTGCCACTTAGCCAATTAAGAGGATAAAGTCAAACGTAATAAATCATAAGTATTAAGTTGTGCAGATTTTATTTTAGCATATTGCTGTGCACAATTATGCTGATTCTGTATCATCATTTATAAATCTCCAATGAGCCAAACAAAATGTTCTTCACTAAAAAAATCAAGATATACAAGCAATTTGGAAGTGCCAATATTACATGCAAATTAGAAGGCATAAGAAGCAAAACTGGCGCAAGTTGCGGGCACATCAACATAAAAAGAAAAAACTTGAGAGTCAAAAACAAGAAGAATATTGTTTTTTTACAGAACTCTAGTCTGATGTAAGGCTCTCATCTTGTGGTTGAATAAAATGATAAGGTTTAAGCATTTATTCAAAATTAGAGCAAATTGATGGATTCAATTTTCAAGTTCCGATCATCACGGTTTAAAAAAAACTTGAGCAACTGTTTTTAAAAGTAAAAATATCTAATATATTTGATCTGTTTTGTTTAGTCTTCCATTCATATTTTGTTCCTTAGCATCATTATTTGGAAAAAAAAATAAGTAAAATAATAAGCAATTATTTTATATTGTGCTAAATTGCAGTTGGGTAGAAAGTTGGCCTTGTCCAAAAAAGGCCAATTAGCATCCACGCTGCGATAACAAAGTGTTGACGAACTAAAACCGAGTACATCAAATATTTTAAAGTGCCAAAAAAAAGCCAAAAATAACCTTAAAACTTCTACATGATGATATCATTTTTTCTTTTCAATTCCTAGCTATTCGAAGCCACAAAAATCACACAAAAATTTGCTTTGAAAATCGGCTGTTTGGAGCGCTGGCGTGCCAGTAAACAGACTTTTAAAAAAAATACGCATATTTTAGCTGGTGCTGAGAGCTTATAATTTAGCGTGAATGGGGAAGCGTGTTAAAAGGCTGTCTCACAGTTTGTGACCAGTGCTACAACGCACAGGTTTATTGAAAATATAAATATACTTTATTG
Source organism: Pelophylax lessonae (assembly GCF_965119305.1). NCBI lineage: Eukaryota > Metazoa > Chordata > Amphibia > Anura > Ranidae > Pelophylax > Pelophylax lessonae. The sequence goes on from NC_138780.1 coordinate 170,072,356, forward strand.
AAAAGCATTTATTGAAACGATAAATACACAAAGCAAGCCAATGCAAATCGTGAAGAGAGACTTCAGGATTCGGCTTGCATTATGCAAAGAAAAAAAAAAAAAAAAAAAAAAAGCACTGTTCTCGTGCTGCTATTTCATCAAATGTAGTATTTTTTGGATAGGCAAACCGAATTCCAAGTTTGCACCGGTGGCGGCCATCGGCATACACAAATGCAGGTTGAGTGTGTGACTAGTATGGTGGGGGGGGCCTAACCACACTACTATATACCCCAAATGCAATGAAGTAAGCTACAGCTGCAAAAGGAAGCAACTCCCTTCTTGTTTTAACCCTTTAGCTGCTAATGAGTCTGCGGCGCTCGCACAAAATGGTAGACAAGTCTAAAGTACGAGGGGCCTTCACACCTGGATTTTTTTGTCATTATAATTGTTATTATATTCTTGAGTGGTTTGCGTACTTTGGCGAAGGCTACAACTCTGCAGAATTAAATGTGATGAGTTAAATTAGCACATGTAATATAATTCCTTGTCTTCCAAGATCACTCCCCCCCTCTTCCTCTCCATGGGATACGCAGGAGATTCATGTTGTGTCTGTAGGGCCTCATTCAAACCTTCATTGAACTACAGAAGTCATCAAAACGCATTTCTGCTACTCTATATTTAAGGCTGGAGGCTCGTTTCACCTGAGACGAAGGCAGTGGTCTTTTTTTTTGCCTGACCTAATTTATTTCACTTTCGGATTATTACGAAAGCTCACGGGGTAATTCCCCCACCTTACTTCAAGACGCCCAAAAAACAAAAATGAATCCATGTATTGGCTCGGATCACAGAAGTTTTAGCATGCTAAAATGTAAAAATCGACTTTTATGGAGTAAAAAAACAAATGGCGAGGGATTGCAAAAAAAAAAACATCTTGCCCTAAAAACATCTTGCCCTAAAACATCTTGTAGGCAACTTTGGTGAGTTCTGACAAGTCAATAAGAGGACCTTTTAGATTGGGGAAAGTCAAGTTAGCAAGTTATCAAAAATAACCAATTGTTCTTGTAAATGATAATATGTAAATGTTGTTGGCACAGTTTTTTTAAAAACCGATGCACGGTGACCTAAAAATATTTGAAAAGTTCAGTGACAATACAAGCCACCATAGGTCTGTGGCATATGGGACGCAGAAAGGTGCAACTGTATAGGGTCCAGCCATCAAAGGCAAGTCTGGAAGGGATTTGCATAAATAAATGTCCTCTTTGTGCCTCAGATGCTGCAGCAGTAAACAGACTTGTATGTTGATTTCCACATTTTCACAGTAACACTACGACGGATTCGAAGCCACTAGCATCGAATCTTATAGACTCGGAGCTCCCCCTAGTAGTCATTGCTTGTCAGTTTTTTTTTTTTTTTTTATTTAATGCCTTAGGGCACAATTGAAATGTGCAGCTTAAAACTTAAATAGAAAGAGTCTTGAAAAAGTTTATTTAAAAAAATAAAAAAATAAAAAAAAAATGAGTTTGCTAAAGAAATAAAAGATCAACACAAAAAGTCATTGGGAAATTCAGGACTGCATGCCTATGCTACACACCTTGCTCATCCTCTGCCAATCAAGTCCAGCAATGGACTATGCCTTCACTGGGTTATTATCTGATCAATCTAAGTCTTGCTGCTGTGCATTTAAAACCTATTATTACTTAAGAGCACTTTATCCCTTTTATGCTGTATAATCCATTGAATTAATTCTTCAGGCGATCTGAACTTTTCAAACTTACGCTTTTTTTTTTTTTTTTTTTGACCATCTACTTCAATTTTTGCAAAAGAAAATAAGTAAAAAAAATGGTTTATAGTTTAATTTAAGGTATTTTTTTCAACGGTGAGTGCTTGATAACTTTGCGTGTGAAGTGGTGATGGTGTGTGAAGTGGAGATGGTGTGAGAACTGAAACCGTGAGAATTAAAAAAGCCAAAAGAAAAAAAGGGGGTCGCAGAAATTTTTATTCTCTTCATAAAAATTTGGTTATAGGTAGATGTCACGTTTCTTCCTGTTTTCAACCACAGTCCTTTTCCTGTGGGGCGCTACCTGTCGGCAATGAAAGGGTCGGCCCCCTTAATTCATGCTATCGATCTAATTTAAAGACTATTTCGGGCCGTTTGTGTAAATTTGCCACTTTTAAAGCAGTCAAAAATATAACAGGTTCACTTTGGGGCAGCAAAGTTTTTTTTTTTTTTTATTTTTTATTTAAAGGCAAAAAAAGGAAACATTTGCTGTCTGCTGCTGCAAGAACTCCACACTCCCTCATGGGAGAAGAAGCTATTTCTAATATAGAAGAAAAAAAAAAACAGACTTAGAGCTGATGAAATCGTAGAGCCAGGATTATGTAATTTATACAAACCAGCCAGGGGAGGGACGCCAGGGAAGTGCGATTCCATATTCAATAAAGAGATCGCAAATAAAAAGATGCTTTTTAATTGCAGCCCAGAGCTAGGACCACAGGTACCATCAGCTTTTTTTTTTTTTTTTATCAAACTACGACACGCAAAAAAAAAAAAGTAATTTTTCTATGACCTGACATAACGCATATTACACTCAGTATGAAGTCTGCAGATCTGGGGGGGGGGATGCATGTCGTCGAGCTAATATTAATTGCGCTTCCCTGTTGCATTTTTAGACACCGTAATCATTTAACGCGCTTAAATTAAAATGTCAAAGTTTGCTAATTATTGGCGCAATAGATAAGAGATAAATCTGTACTGGGTGACAGTGACTAGAGAGGGATGCACTTTTTTTTTTTTTAGGCCTCTCTGCCTTGTCGGAGGTAAAGAAATGCTCCTTCAGCGATTCTATCATAGATAAGGCCTAATTGGGGCTAGGTTTCGGTTTCTTAATGTTTTTTTTTTTTTTTTTTTAGAAAAGGGGACTGCTGAGAAATACAAAGGAGGAGGCTCAGGTGCTTGTGTAGGTATATCATTTTTTTTTTTTTACAAGTGTATCTACAACTGAGGGCAAGTTGACTGCACTGGAAGCCTATAAGGTGGCAATGTGGACGTCTGGTGTAGAAAAAGTAATTCTCCCAGGCTTCAGATTCCTATATAACACAAACCAGAGGGCTTTTTCAACAATAAACAATGCAAAACTGGTTCGACTACTCTCTCAAGCTACATCTGCATGTACCTTCATGATAAAACATCTACACTCTCTCTTGCAATCCCTATATTCTTTCCCTATAGGTTTTTTTTTTCCAAGTCCTTTATTGTTGGCAGGACCCAAACGTTGCACGACCCCCCTTTTAGGTCTTACACATTGCCTTCAGGTTCCCAGCTAGCTGTCTGGCTTTTGTTGCTGTTTGTTTAGGAGATGTCAACATAATTCACTGCACAATGCCATCAAAAAAAAAAAAAAAACTACAGCCCTAGCGCAGGCGATAGAATCGATCGACCATCCCAGTGCACAAGCACCAAAAAAACCTTACAGTCCAACCTGCCTCTTTCGCTTTTTTTTTTCTTCTACTGTCACCTATTTCACAAAATCTTGAAAAACCCCACAGCAGGAATTTTTACATCACAATGCTTTTTTCTTTTTTTTTTCAATTACCCGTGCGTGAAACTACCCATTTTTTTTTTTTTTTTCATTTGCATAATTTGCTAATCCCTAGGGGGGAACACCCCAAGTCTGGCTCACTACTGTACTTCCCGCTTCGTGCAGATGTGCATTCTTTTACAGCATTATGAAAGAGCAACGTGCACTAGAATAAGTTAAAGCGCAGAAAGAAAGCACTGATTTTTTTTTTTTTTTTTAACAGTTGTCAACACTCATGCAAGCAGCTCCCGGACGCAAAAGCATACGCAGAGTCTGCAAAGCAGTCTGGGAAATTGAATAAAAAAAGAAAAACGCAAGATGGGCGAATATTGCATTTCAAGTTTGTCAGCCAACAAACTCATCGTGTATGGCCCTTGCCAGGGGACCTGCTATCCAGTTGGCCTGTCAAAATGCATGCTCTGCTTCCGAAATACCGATAGCCATGCAACTACAGCTCTACATTTTTGTCTATACACTGTTTGATCAAGAGCGATTCTGATGCAGCTTACAACTGGGGCCATGCATTCAAAAAAAAAATCTAGACAACCTTCTATGGTGCAGGCAGGACCGCGGCCATGCAAGGGTTACTCAGGGTGCCAATGCACTTTCATGAATATTCAAATGGCACCAATGATGTCATTTCAAAAGTCAGTGATCAACCATGCTAAAATCAGGAGAATGTAAACAGCAAATATACTTACCTGATCCATGTCATCTACAGCCCTTCTGAGACAGGAACATCGAGGGGTGCACAGAGGTATCCCCCCAAAAAATAAAAAAACACTTATTTTCCCCACTGCTTTCAGGATATGATTCATATATAAAGTCCAAGGATCCCCAAAATATCATCTGAACCCTAAACATATTTAAAAAAAAATGCAAATACTCCAGCTGCATATGCAGCAAATGCAAAAATGTAAATATTGCATGGTAATAATCAAGCTTAGAAAATAAACCTAAGAGCATCATTTCCTCTTCCTACAGCCTATAGATCCCATCATTTTCCTATTATTTATTTAAAAAAAATAAAATAAAAAAATGCAAGGTATAAACTGACACAGCAAAGCTGTTCCTCTTCACAAAAGGAAAAAAAAAAAAAAATAACCAGCCCTTTCTAAATAATTCATCAAAATAATTCCCCTTAAAAAATATTTGCCTGAGCGATGGAGAGAAGGAAAGCAGCGACGCAGACTGCTCTTCCCCTGCAAGGCAGGGGAGGGGAGAGCCCCTTATATATCTCTATATATATATTTATTTATTTAAATTTGTTAAAATCTTCCATAAATATTCTGCCGGCTCTCCCCGGCTGGTTTGGCCCCCCCAGGACTAATGCAATAAGGGGGGTCGACATGCAAAAAAATAAAAATAAAGGGTGGTTGGAGATAACAGGCTATTGCACTTTATTATTATTTTTTTTAAGGGCTTCCAGGAGCTGGGATGGAGAAGGGGGGAACGATGCAGCCGCTTGGAGAGCCCGAGCAGTGGGCGGGAAGAACTGAGCCTTGGGTAGCTGACTGCCTTGCACCATCTCAGCATGTGCAGGTCCCCCCCTTCTGTCCCCGTTTACCCCAGGAAGGCAGAGAGAAGGAGATCAACACAGACCCCCATTGACTGCCATTGACTGCCTTGGACAAAATACACTGCAAATATTGCTGTCACATTTCTTCCATGGAAATCCACCAATATAAATATTCATGTTCTATGCTCCAGAACAGCAGACAATAAAATTGCATTTTTTTCCTGATTAAAATCTGGTTAACATATCACTGCAGTTTATCAATTGCAAACTGAGATGGCATGGTTAATGCCATAGGTGCAGAAATATATGCATTTATGGAAATACATATATATACACACATGCATATATATACACATATATATATATATATATATATATATATATATATATATATATATATACATCTTAGTAGTGTTTTAAGCTGCAAAAAAGTTAAGCTTTTTAGCTTTTTAGCTTTGCAATGACAGTGCTTCTGTGATTTGTAAACAATTACACCAACCACGATTGCTGGGGTTGATAATGGGCCATACTTGTATACAGCACATTAGAATTTCCTGTAAACGCCATGCGTGCACTCGAGTGTGACATACAAAGATTAATTGTGCACACCGTTTCCCTGATTCTACCACCATCTGATTGCAAGCTCTGTGGTACCAGGGGTTGCATTTTGAGACTGTGTTTTGCATGCACATTAGCATGTCAGCCTATTTTATGTATATAGCTGCAAGTACAGGCATACAAATCAATAATAACAGTCTCTCAGTGAAGATATTCATTTTGGATTTTGTGCACAACCCCCCCAACAAATTATATAGGCAATTCATGATAATTCTATGACTTTTGCTCAGGGATGTCAATCTGCAGCAAAGCTTTCGATTCCTTGTAGGTATGCAAATACGATGGCCTTTGCATTGCAAGCTGCCACATGTGCGTCTATGTTGGAGAGGGCCTTTTGCACCCCAAGCATGCATGCCAAACTTTTCAAAACTCATATAATACAATTGCAAGTGACAGTTCACCGGTATGATGTCAGGTCCCACTTGATCTAAACGTTTTCTGCACTCCCGTGGGCATAATCTAGATTTAAGGTGCAGACGTCCCAGGCAATGTGGGTACCATATCCTAGGAGGTATGTGTCCCATCTGAGTGTACAATGTCTACCTCCCTTTCCTAATAAATTGATCAAGCAACCTCCTCCTTTCGCTCTCCCCCCTTTTCCCTCCCTAGGCTCTCCTGCCAGTTTGGTTGCATTTCCATTTTACAACCACTCAGTTGTAATACTGTTATAAACATATGTTTGCCATTAGCTCTCCCCTGTCTGTCCTGTCCAGGTTCTACCTCCCCGCCATCTCCTTGCCCCTCCAACTTTTCTTTTTTTCTAAAACTGCACATATTCACATCCAGAATCTCAGGCCGCCTACTGCCATGGAATTTGATTAAATGCAATAAAATAATAAACGGCATTGCCTTGGACTAATGCACCAAGACACCTGGTCACTGCCATTAGGAGTGATACCGAGCAAGGTCAGGGCATGCAAGATTTAAAAAAAAAAAAAAAGGATACTAATTGCATTTTATTATGTCTGCAGAAGTCCTGGGTCAGGGTTAACTTTTTCTTTTTTGCATAAATAAATGCAGACTGACTGGGTGTCATGCTACAAGGGGTGAAATAAATGCAAGTGAGTTCAAATGAATGGGTACATGTGTAGGGCTGTGCATAGTGGTGCACAGAAGTTACCCCTAATATTGTCTTGATGGCCCCCAGGCAATCCTGTCTAATGTTTTACCTACACCTCTAAACTGGAGAAAAGCAAACAAATGTAACTTATTAAATATAGATTGCAATGTTCTAATACACAAAGGCATTTGGATTTTTAGCACCCTTAAGTGTAATGTATCAGACTGTCCTTATATTGTCATGATGGACCCCAACGATAGACTGCAATGTTCCAATGCACAAACTCTATTGGATGTTGGAGTTTTTGACACCCTTAAAATATCTTTTATTTCAGTGGATGTAATACTCTCGGAATCAAGGACTGTCGAATATTGTCCTGAGTGACTCCAAAGATAAAGTGTAATATTCTCATATACAGACTTGGATATTGAAGTTTTTGGCACCCTTAGAATCTCAATTACTTGACTAGATAGATGTAATGTTCCCAGAATCAAAGGCTGCCCTTATACTGTCCTGGTGGACCCCAAAGATATACTGTAATGTTCTCAGAATCAAAGACTGCCCTTATACTGTCCTGGTGGACCCCAAAGATAGACTGTAATGTTCTAATACAAAACTCAATTGGACGTTGGAGTTTTAAAATCCCAAAATATTTGACTAGGTGTAATTGTATCATAATTAAGGAACTGCCTTTATACTATCCTGATGGATCCCAACGATAGACTGCAGTGTGCTGATGTACATATTCAATTGGATTTTGGAGTTTTAAAAGCAAAATGACTTGACTAGGTGTAATGTTCTCAGAATTAAGGACTGTAATGTGCTCAGAATTAAGGACTCTCCTATATTGTCCTGGTGGACCCCAAAGATAAAGTGTAGTGTTCTAATGTACAAATGCAATTGGATTTTGGAGCTTCAATTGGATTTTAAAGCTTTAAATGCTCTCAGAATAAAGGACTGTAATGTTCTCTGAAATAGGAACTGTCCTATATTGTCCTGGTGGACCTCAAAGATAAAGTGCAATGTTTCCAGAATTTGGGACTCTACTATATTGTTTTAGTGGACCTCACAGTTAAACTGCAATGTTCTCAGAATGAAGGACTGTCCTATATTGTCCTGGTGGACCTCAAATATAAAGTGCAATGTTCTCAGAACTGAGGAATCTCCTATATTGTCCTGGTGGACCTCCAAGTTAAAGTGCAATGTTCTCAGAATGAAGGACTGTCCTATATTATCCTGGTGGACCTCAAAGATAAAGTGCAATGTTCTCAGAATTAACGACTCTCCTATATAGTCCTGGTGGACCTCAAAGATAAAGTGCAAGGTTCTCAGAATTAAGAACTCTCCTATATTGTCCTGGTGGACCTAAAATATAAAGTGCAATGTTCTCAGAATTGAGGAATCTCCTATATTGTCCTGGTGGACCTCAAGGATAAAGTGCAATGTTCTCAGAGTTAAGGACTCTCCTATATTGTCCTGGTGGACCTCAAAGATAAAGTGCAATGTTCTCAGAATTAAGGAATCTCTTATATTGTCCTGGTGGACCTCACAGATAAAGTGCAATGTTCTCAGAATTAAGGACTCTCCTATATTGTCCTGGTGGACCTCAAAGATAAAGTGCAATGTTCTCAGAATTAAGGAATTTCCTATATTGTTCTAGTGGACTTCAAAGATAAAGTGCAATGTTCTAATGTACAAACTCAAATGAATGTTGAGATTTTTTGTCACCCTTAAAACCCCAGGTATATAGGACTGTAATGTTCTCAGAATCAAAGACTGTCTTTATACTGAACCCTTAGCAATCCTAAATGTGCCTTTTAAAAAACACAATTTGACCTGAATATAAAGCAAAGAATGAATGTATCTTTTAGGGGGGAAACTGTCAGATTTTAGGACTCTGTGTCCTTATGCATCCCAGGACAATGTTGCTAAAAAAGAAAAAACCTGGAAATCACAGCTGGCAGCTAACAAAAGTGCAGCACAACTGCTTCACCAGGGTGCTGTCAAAAAAAAGGCAGCACATGTGTTCAGTAACTTTTCCTGACTTCCCAAATCTCTTCTGATTTTTCCCCCCCCTCTCTCTCTCTCTCTCTCACTAAAAAAAACTTTTCCTGCTGCCCAGCTCCTTGCAAACACCACCACCAACCCCCCAAAAAGTAATCGGTGACCCCCCTTCCATGCAGACTTACGTGCGATGATCTCCCTTTGTAACAAGTGTTGCGGGTTCCCTTGCTTGCGACGGGACATTGCCTTGGCATTTACAGTGGCATCGCCCGGAGATCTGCACACTGCTCCTTCCTCTCCCACCTTCCTCGGCTCTCCCTCTTCTTCCTCCTCCTTCTTCTTCTTCTTCTTTTTCAAAATGCAAAACAAGGAAGGAAAAAAATAAAAATAAAAAAAAAAAAAAAGGAGTGAGACCTGAGTGTCCCCCTTATAACTCAGCTAGGGCAGTGCGATCTCCAATCTTCGCAACTTAAAAACTGCCTGTGCCCACTCCACTTAAGTCCACGGTGCCCATCAAGGCAATAAAAAAAAAAAAAAAAAATTAAATTGAAGGTTAAAAAATAAAAATAAAAAATTGCCCAAAAAATAAAAATAAAAATAAAATGCCCAAAAAATATAGAGAGAGGGAGCTGACCCTTTTTGCTGGTTGCAGGGTTGCCCAAGAGTGTCTTCAGCTCGCAGGGAAGCCTGGCACTGCCCTGCACATTCACTGTCCAGCACTTTGCACTGCTCCACTTGGCTGGCACTAAGGAGGGGGGGGTTGGGGGGGGGAGGAAGGAGGACTATTTAATGGTGAAGATGGCGGAGTCCTGGTTCTCTGGGAGCTCTCTGTCTCTCTATGGCTGGGTCTGCTTCTGTACAATGGGATAAAATTCAAGTTCAAGTACGGACGTGACGTTTAATCTGCACCAGAGACAAAAAGACCGAGAGACTAGGAGCACTGGGGGCGACTAGTGGTGGCTTTTTAACATTGTACCCTGGAAACACAAGAAGAAGACACACAGACTACTAGCACATGCCTCTAATGCTTTCTTTGTACATCGCTCCTGCTCCTGCAGCCGACACTCTTCCCCCCTTTTAGGGGACAGCTTTGGAAAGGCAGACTTTTTATCTTCCCCTCCTTGCGCACTTGCTGTCCTGCTAGCAGAGCTTTAGATACACTCTTCTTCTTTATTTATTTATTGGTTACATTCTTTGCTACATTGTTTACAAACATAAATACTTTGTTATCATTTCCATAGACTGTAACCATTCTCCTTTCCGGGCTTGGAGAAGCATGGGAAGAGCGATTGGCAAGTTTAGGATTTCGAAAAGGTAGGGTCTTCGAAAAAAGCGGCGTCCGACCGCCTTGCGCCGCTTGTGGAGCTCGTGCAGATGGACGTTCGCTTTTTTTTGGAACTGGATTTGGAGTCGATGGCGTTGCGGTTATTGGACGCTGCTGCACTTAAACGCCAGTTAAAATTTATGAATGATGCTCGAAAAGTGGATGTGCGTTGCCTTCCACTGGCGTGCATTTTTTTTTTTTGCGTTATCATGCTATGGGTCCTTGTAAACATATATACACTGTTACAATTTTCGTACATTGGGGTTTAACTGGAGAGCGAAAAATTTGGTGCAGTTGTGCCTTCCACTGGCGTGCATTTTTATGTGCGTTGACATGCATTTTAATGCACGTTGATATGCATTTTTTTGCTATGGGTCCTTGTAAACATATATATATATACACTGTTACAATTTTTGTACATTGGGGTTAATTTACTAAAACCGGAGAGCGAAAAATTTGGTGCAGTTGCGCATTTTTATGTGCACTGACGCGCATTTTAATGCACATTGATATGCGTTTATTTTTGCTATGGGTCCTTGTAAACATATATATATACACTGTTACAATTTTTGTACACTGGGGTTGATTTACTAAAACCGGAGAGCGAAAAATTTAGTGCAGTTGTGCCTTCCACTGGCGTGCGTTTTTATGTGCGGTGACATGCATTTTAATGCACGTTGATATGCGTTTTTATGCTATGGGTCCTTGTAAACATATATACACTGTTACAATTTTCATACATTGGGGTTGATTTACTAAAACTGGAGATTGCAAAATCAGGTGCAGCTGTGCGTGGTAGCCAATCAGCTTCTAACTTCAGCTCGTTCAATTAACCTTTGACAATAAAACCTGGAAGCTGATTGGTTTCTATGCAGAGCTGCACCAAATATTGCACTAACTAGTGAAAATTTTGGTGCAGCTGTGCCTTCCACTGGCGTGCGTTTTTATGTGCGTTGACACGCGTTTTATTGCACGTTGATATGTGTTTTTGTGCTATGGGTCCTTGTAAACATACGTACACTGTTACAATTTTCGTACATTAGGGTTGATTTACTAAAACTGGAGATTGCAAAATCTGGTGCAGCTGTGCGTGGTAGCCAATCAGCTTCTAACTTCAGCTTGTTCATTTAACCTTTGACAATAAAACCTGGAAGCTGATTGGTTTCTATGCAGAGCTGCACCAAGTATTGCACTAACTATATATAAAATTTGGTGCAGCTGTGCCTTCCACTTTTTATGTGCGTTGACGCGCGTTTTAATACACGTTGATATGCGCTTTCATGCTATGCGTCCTTGTAAAAATATATATACACTGTTACAATTTTCGTACATTAGAATTGATTAACTAAAACTGGAGAGTGAAAAATTTGGTTCAGCTGTGCCTTCCACTGGCGTGCATTTTAATATGCGTTGACGCGCGTTTTAATGCAGGTTGATATGCGTTTTCATGCTATGGGTCCTTGTAAACATATATACACTGTTACAATTTTCGTACATTGGGGCTGATTTACTAAAACTAGAGAGTGAAAAATGTGGTACAGGTGTGCATGGCAGCCAATCAGCTTCTAACTTCAGCTTGTTCAGTTAACCTTTGGCAATAAAACCTGGAAGCTGATTGGTTTCTATGCAGAGCTGCACCAGATTTTTCACTCTCTAATAATTTTCCTTTCTGGGCTTGGAGAGGCATGGGCTGTGCGTAGAAGAGCGATCAGCAAGTTTACGATTCGGAAAGGTAGGGTCTTCGAAAATCGGCATCTGACCGCCTTGCATTCTCTGTGGGGCTCATGCAGGTGGACGTTCGCTTTTTTCGTAACTGGATTTGGAATTAACAGCGTTGTGATTATCGGTCGCTTCTGCCCATAAACACGTAGTAAAATTCTTGAAAATGCTCAAAAAGTAGATGTGGGTTGCCTTTTACTGGCATGCATTTTTATGTGCATTTTAATGCACGTTGATATGCGCTTTTTTTTTGCGAGTTCAACTGCTCTGGGTCCTTGTAAACATACATACACTGTTACAATTTTTGTACACTGGGGGAGATTTACTAAAACTGGAGATTGCAAAATCTGGTGCAGCTGTGCATGGTAGCCAATCAGCTTCTAACTTCAGTTCGTTCAATTAACCTTTGACAATAAAACCTGGAAGCTGATTGGTTTCTATGCAGAGCTGCACCAGATTTTGCACTCTCTAACGATTCTCCTTTCTGGGCTTTGAGAGGCATGGGCTGTTCTTAAAAAAGCGATCGGCAAATTTCCTAATTGGAAAGGAAAGGTCTTCAAAAGTGGCGTCCGACCACCTTTGCGCCTTTTGTAGAGCTTGTGTAGACGGTCGTTTGCTTTTTTGTAACTGGATTCAGAGTCGATGCTGCTGCAGTTATCAGCCACTGCTGCCCTACGTCCTACGCAAAATCTGATGCAGCTGTGCATGGTGGCCAATCAGCTTCTAACTTCAGCTTGATCAATTAGGGTTTGACAATAAAATCTTGAAGCTGATTAGTTTCTATGCAGAGCTGCACTGGATTTTGCACTCTCCAGTTTTAGTACATTTTCCAGTGTTACAACTTTTGTTTACAGATAAGCGCACGTTAATTAATGAAAATGCTCAAAAAATAGATGTGCGTTGCCTTCCGTTGGCATGTATTTTTATGTGCGTTGATGCACATTTAAATGCACATTGATGCGTTTTTATGTGCATTCAATTGCTATTGGTCCTTGTAAACATGCATATACCGTTACAATTTTCGTACACTGGGGTTGATTTACTAAAACTGGAGATTGCAAAATCTGATGCAGCTGTGCGTGGTAGCCAATCAGCTTCTAACTTCAGCTCGTTCAATTAACCTTTGACAATAAAACCTGGAAACTGATTGGTTTCTGTGCAGAGCTGCACCAAATTTTGCACTGACCAGTTTTAGTAAATTCCCCCCATTGTTACAATTCTCCTTTCATGGAAAGGCAAGGCTGTTCCTAGAAGAGCAATCGGCAAGTTTTGATTCGGGAGCATAAGGTCTTTGAAAGCAGCGTCCAATCATCTTGCACCTTTTATGGGACTCATGCTTGGCGTTGGCTTTTTTTGGAAGGGGCCGCTTTGCACACAAACCTGCCCTAAAATGCATGAAAATACTTAAAAAATGGATATGTGTTACCTTTCATTGGGGTGCATTTGTATGTGCATTGGGGTGCCTTAAAACGCATAAAAATACTCGAAGCAGCGTCTGATCATCTTTCACCTTTTATGGGGCTCATGCTTGGCGTTGGCTTTTTTTGGAAGGGGCCGCTTTGCACACAAACCTGCCTTAAAATGCATGAAAATACTCGAAAAATGGATATGTGTTACCTTCCATTGGGGTGCATTTTTATGTGCATTGGCGTGCATAAAAATACTCAAAGCAGCGTCCGATCATCTTGCTCCTTTTATGGGACTCATGCTTGGCATTCGCTTTTTTTGGAAGAAAACAAACCTGTCTTAAAATGCATGAAAATACTCAAAAAATTGATATGTGTTACCTTCCATTGAGGTGCATTTGTTTGTGCATTGGCGTGCATTTAACACGCGTTGATGCATTTTTTATGCCTGTTTATTTGCTATGGGTCCTTGTAAGGGACAAATTAATAAAAAGCTTTTTTTTGCTCAGTAGATTTGCATTGCATAGATGTGCATTTTACATACAAATGCATGCATTGCATTGGGTCAAGATGCATACATGTAGCATTTTAACGCAACAAACCACACTGAACATGACAGCAGCATTGTCATCTGAACAGGACACTTATTTTCTACATGTCCTTGCAGTGACCTGCATTTTTTCCCCATGCAGTAACAGGCTTTTTCATATACAAATGCTCATTAAAAATCATGGACATGCTCGAAAAGTGGATGTGCATTTTTCATTGTATGCATTTTTTAAGTGCATTTATTTGGGTCCTTGAAATGAACAAAATAATAGAAAAAAAATGTTTCTCGATAGAATTGCATTGATGTGCATTCACATGCATTTACATGCATATGAGTACATTTACGTGCATTGCGTTGGGTTAAAATGCATACATGAAGCATTTTAATGCAACAAACTGCACATGTATGCATTCTAACCCAATGCAATAGATTGTAAGCTCTAACGAGCAGGGCCCTCTGATTCCTATTGTATTAAAGTGTATTGTATTTGTACTGTCTACCCTCAAGTTGTAAAGCGCTGCGTAAACTGTCGGCGCTATATAAAACCCATATAATAATAATAATAATGCAATGCATGTAAATGCATGTGAATGCACATCAATGCAATTCTATCGAGAGAAAAAAAAAAAAAACTTTTTATTATTTTGTTAATTTGCTATGGGTCCATTGCGGTGTGAACAGGACACTTGTTTTCAAATGTCCTTGCAGTGACCTGCATTTTTCTCGTGCGTTAAAATGCAGGTCGCTGCATTATGTGTGAACAGGGCCTTCGAGTTCTATGGCAAGCAATGCATAGGAATCTCCAGCAGGTTCCCAAAAGTATTTTTTTTTTCTTTTTTTTTTTTGGCAGGTTGACTTCTGAGCCTTTGGCCCGTGGGCATGAGCCCCAAAGCAGTTTGGGTGCAAACTGCCTTAATTACTAAACTAAATGGGCCCACCAGGAGAGTGCGGTAGGTGACAGCATCGGTGTACCAGGATATGATTTTCACCTATTGGCAGCCATGCCAAAAAATAAAAAAAAGTGTAGCTTGTTAGGCTTAAGGGGCTTGGGGGGGGGGGGGGGGGGTTCTGCACTCTTCAGGTCTTACCGATGAAGCATTACACCTACAGTGTGAGCAAAGTGTCACTCCTACAGCCTCGGAACTGACAATTTATTTTATGAATTATTCGATATTTCACAAGCACCCAAGGAAACATCCATCGGAGGTATAATTAAAACACGCAAAACTTCGCTTGGCTTACAAAGCTCTAGACCTTTCCATCCATCTTCTTCCTAGGTTCAAAAAAATACTGAAAATCTTTAATATTTTTGGAATCATTATAAAAGGCACAGCGTTCACCCCGAGCAAGAAGCGTGCAGGGTTAATAATTAAAAAGCCTGACATTATGCGCATAGTTTTTTTTTTTATCACCGCTTAATTTCTACAATTTAGCTACAAGGCAAGTGACACTTCGTCGCAACGCAGGGTAGCAAATATTGTTCTGTCTGTATCCTTTTTCATATTAATATTTGTTTTGGCTCATTTATCACCTGATCCTGAGGACTGTTCGTGGGAATTTTTGTCCTTGTCCTTTCTGTCTGAAGAATTAAAAAAAAAAAAAAAAAAACAGTTTAACCATGGGGAAGAGAGAGAAGGGGGGGGGGCAGGGGGGGGGGGGGGTGTTTTTAAATAACAGTTAATTGTGTACATCTCCCATACCTAGAAAGCTATTGCAATGGCAGGAACTGAATCGAAGTCGGCAAAGGTTATAAATATGTATAAAATTATGTTAATCTATAGGGTAAAACATTTCAATGGCATTGTCAGCTACTACATCATCAATGGAATTTGTAATAATTAAATAGCCCAGACAATAAGCCACTGGCATTCCTTGTTTGAAGGACACCTATTCATTCTGATCCTAAAGGAGGTGAAAAGTGTAAAAAAAAAAATTAATAAATAAAATAGGGATGAAGCCTGTTTAAACTGTAGGAGGTTAAAAAAAAAAAAAATACATCACGGGAGACAGTCGCAGGCGCTTGCGATATTGTTGTCTACATACCGAGGCATTTATTTTTATCATTACAGCATCCATGCATAATCACTGCAAGTGCAGTCACACATGATGGAGTAGAAAGTAGAAGTGGGAATGTTGTTCTCTGAAAGCTGCATTGCCTCACTACATTCTAAATAGATGATTAAAACGCCTTTTCCATTGGATGGACCTTATTTTTTTCAAGCTTTCGGTTAAAATTCGCTAATTGATTTTGATGCATATATTTTTTAATTTCGCATGACCCAAATCAGGCTAATAAAAAAGAAATGCATACCGCTGTTTTTGTCATTATTTAAAAAAAAAAAAACTTTCTCAAGTTTTTTTCCACTTCTGTGACCACAGCATTTTTTTTTTTTCAAGTGAAAGTCTTCTGCAGGTGTCTTTATAAAAAAAAAAAAAAATTAAAGATGAAGTATTCTTATCTTGATATGTCTATAATACTACTAGTATTTTAAAAACTGCAATATATTTATTTTATATTTATTAAAATTATATTTTTATAATAATGATAATAATAATTATTATTTTTATGAAATCATATTATATTATATTTATTTTTATATTATATTTATTTCATTATGTTTATTATATCTATTATTTTTATGAAATCATATTATATTATATTTATTTTTATATTATATTTATTTAATTATGTTTATTATATCTGCAATATATGTATTTTATTTACTATATATTTTTATTATTTTTTTTTTTCAAGAAGTGCCTCTTTTTATGTATTTTATTTTTTTATTAGGTTGTATAGTTTTTTTTTTTTTTTTTTTTTTTATATATAGCTACGTTTGGACAGATGAATAATGAGACTGCGTTAATGACACCTCCCTCCCTTCTTCCCTGGTCATCTAGTGCCATCAATATCTCATCGGGCCCCTTAAAGCCCATGTGATAAGCACAGGCAGTGTCTGTCCATAGCCCAGCGGGATACAGGAGGCTGCTGTGGGAAGAAGAAGGAGGGGGTATAGGTGGGGGGGGGGGGGGGGGTGGCGTAGATGGTTTATCTCACCCTTCTTTCCCCCAGGCTAAATTCTAACAAAGTCCAGCACATTCAAACTTACTACTGATATATCCTTTTACAGAAACCAGCATGGGGCTGTTATAGCTCAGCTGGTCAAGGAATGCCTTTTTTTTTTCTGTTAACCCCTTGCTGACTTCACTGCAGACCGTGGGTCAGGTCGGCCCAGGAAGGGTTAACGAGAGCGGCGAGAGGACACGCTACGGTCTGAAGACCCATGCGGTTATTTAACTGGGTGCACTGTGGTGGAAAAAAATCCTTTTCACCGCTGAATAGGTTTGGCCTGGAATTCAGCAGTGGAGGAGTTAATGATATAATTGCTGGTGGCTGGGCTTATGAATGGGGATGTCCTTAGTTGTGGCTGCGGGGAGGGGTAGACATGCAATACCTCTCATATTCCATTCCTCTACTTATGTACACCAATTCCCCAGCAGTCAAAGTCCTCCTCTTCTCACCTAGAGGTCTGCAAGACCCACCAACTCCCTCCCACCTCATACACCACCACTACCTTGGACTCCACCTGTTGTCATAATGACAGATACCACGGGTCAGGCAGGCCTCCTCAGGAATGTGCAAAAGTTTAGAATTTGAAGGTACAAGGAAAGGCTAAAGTAAAAAAAAAAAAAAAGACTTTATATATTGTAACTTCTGACCTTCGTTATTCCCTAGAAGCAATCATATCATAATGGCCAACTATCCTCAATTTCCAGGTATGCTCCAGAAGTCCAGGTATGCTCCAGACGTCTCTTGCCTCCAATGTCCTATACTATCATAATGGACAACTATCCTACATTTCCAGGTATGCTCCAGAAGTCCGGGTATGCTCCAGACGTCTCTTGCCTCCAATGTCCTATACTATCATAATGGACAACTATCCTACATTTCCAGGTATGCTCCAGAAGTCCAGGTATGCTCCAGACGTCTCTTGCATCCAATGTCCCATACTATCATAGTGGCCAACTATCCTCAATTTCCAGGTATGCTCCAGATGTCCAGGTATGCTCCAGACATCTCTTGCAACAATGTCCCATACTATCATAATGGCCAACTATCCTCAATTTCCAGGTATGCTCCAGAAGTCCAGGTATGCTCCAGATGTCTCTTGCATCTTATGTCACATACTATAATAATGACCAACTATCCTCAATTTTCCGGTATGCCCCAGAAGTCCAGGTATGCTCCAGACGTCTCTTGCATCCAATGTCCCATACTATCATATAGGCCAACTATCCTCAATTTTCAGGTATGCCCTAGAAGTCCAGGTATGCTCCAGATGTCTCTTGCATCCAATGTACCATACTATCATAATGGCCAACTAACCTCAATTTCCAGGTATGCCCCAGAAGTCCAGGTATGCTCCAGATGTCTCTTGCATCCAATGTACCATACTATCATAATGGCCAACTATCCTTAATTTCCAGGTATGCTCCAGAAGTCTCTTGCATCCTATGTCCCATACTATAATAATGGCCAACTATCCTCAATTTTCAGGTATGCCCCAGAAGTCCAGGTATGCTCCAGATGTCTCTTGCAATCAATGTCCTATACTATCATAATGGCCAACTGTCCTTAATATCCAGGTATGCTGCAGAAGTCCAGGTATGCTCCAGATGTCTCTTGCATCCTATGTCCCATACTATAATAATGGCCAACTATCCTCAATTTCCAGGTACGTTCCAGAAGTCCAGATATGCTCCAGACGTCTATTGCCTCCAATCTCCTATGTTATCATAATGGCCAACTATCCTCAATTTTCAGGTATGCCCCAGAAGTTCAGGTATGCTCCAGACGTCTCTTGCATCCAATGTCCCATACTATCATAATGGCCAACTAACCTCAATTTCCAGGTATGCCCCAGAAGTCCAGGTATGCTCCAGACGTCTCTTGCATCCAATGTCCCATACTATCATAATGGACAACTATCCTCAATTTCCAGGTATCCTCCAGAAGTCCAGGTATGCTCCAGACGTCTCTTGCAATCAACGTCCTATACTATCATAATGGCCAACTATCCTTATTTCCAGGTATGCTCCAGAAGTCTAGGTATGCTCCAGACGTCTCTTGCATCCTATGTCCCATACTATAATAATGGCCAACTATCCTCAATTTCCAGGTATGCTCCAGAAGTTCAGATATGCTCCAGACGTCTCTTGCATCCAATGTCCCATACTATCATAATGGCCAACTATCCGCAATTTTTAGGTATGCTCCAGAAGTCCAGGTATGCGCCAGACGTCTCTTGCATCCAATGTGCCATACTATCATAATGGCCAACTATCTTCCATTTCCAGGTATGCTCCACAAGTCCAGGAATGCTCCAGACGTCTCTTGCATCCAATGTGCCATACTATCATATGGCCAACTATCCTCAATGTTCACGTATGCTCCAGAAGTCCAGGTATGCTCCAGACGTCCCTTGCAATCAATGTCCCAGACTATCATAATGGCCAACTATCCTCAATTTTTAGGTATGCTCCAGAAGTCCAGGTATGCTCCAGAAGTCCAGGTATGCTCCAGACGTCTCTTGCATCCAATGTCACATACTATCATATGGCCAACTATCCTCAATTTTCACGTATGCTCCAAACGTCCAGGTATGCTCCAGACGTCTCTTGCAATCAATATCCCATACTATCATAATGGCCAACTATTCTCGATTTCCAAGTATGCTTCAGAAGTCTCTTGCAATGAAAGTCCCTAAAAATGTCCCTGATTTGACCTGCTATATAATAAAAGATCTATTTTCTCTATTGCAGATTGGTATTTCTTTTTCCCCCAGTAGCAACACTATCATAATGACCAACTATCTTCGATTTCCAGGTATGGCCTAGAAGTCTTCTGTATCGTGAGCTGCACTAAAACCCTCTACCAAAACCACATGTGTATCTATGCATATAATATTAATTAAAATACATAATCAAATCAGAAGTTAAAAGAAAAAAGGGATGAGTCCACATGTAAAAAAGTATTTTTAAATCAATGTTAATCCACAACTTCAAAACTGCTTCTCCACCAACAGTGAATTGGGAAATCCCTGCATCAAAAGCCACCACCTCGATGGTATAAATCAGGGGTATTCAAACTATGGCCCTCAAGTTGTTCAGGAACTACAATTCCCATCATGCCTAGTCATGTCTGTGAATGTCAGAGTTTTATAATGCCTCATGGAATGTGTAGTTCCGCAACAGCTGGAGGGCTGTAGTTTAAGGGATCCCTGGTATAAATACACGCTTACCAGCTGTATATGACCAAAAGGTCACAAAGGGCCCATTTAAATTGTGTTGGGGCCACCACACCTTATTTAGCATAATTCTTGAGACAGGCAGGATCCTTACAAGGACGGTCCACACATCACCATTCCAGCATCATTAATATAGGGACATAGACAGTAGATACTCCACATAGCGTAAAACCATATTTTACCAAAATGTATTAAAATAGAATTGCACTTACATCACAAAAACTTTAAAATTGCGCAAAACAATCTCCTTTTGCCACCAAACAATCCAAAGCAGCCGGAACAAAAAAAAAAAAGAGATGATGTCAGCGCGCAGCTCCTCCCTACGTGTTTCGTCACAGATGATGTCTTCTGGGGCATGTCCAAGAAGTCCCTTGAAATCAAAGTCCCTAAAATGTCCCTGATTTGACCTGCTATATCATAAACAATTTGTTTTCTCTATGCAGATTGGTATCTCTTTTTCTCCAGTTTTCACACTTGCCAACTGCCCCCAGATTGCCAGATAACTCCCTTGAAATCCTAAAGCGTAAAACCCAAGAACAGAAAATTTGAATGTATTGCAGCTTACCTTTCCATAGATGAGGTGGCTGAATTTGTTTCATGCTTTTTCTTCTTTATTTTCACCTTCTAGGGAAAACACTTCCTGTCCTAGGGTGACAACTGTATCTGTTCTGTATTTAGGAGATGCAGCGTTGTCACCATAGGAAGGGAGTGTGTTAGGACTATATAACACCTCCACTTCTCCATAACATAGCAGGAGGTGTTTGTAGTCAACGGAGAGAGCTGGGAACAATGCTTTTTTTTTTTTTTTTTGCATTTATCGAACAGATATAACAAAATGCTTTCATAAGGAACATACCCAAACCCATGGCTCTGCTCCAGACTTGCTTCTTTCATCCAAACCTGATGATCCAGGTGCTGGCTATAACAGCCAATCTCCACTCTCAATCAAAATATAAAAACTACAAACCACATTTTGAAACTCTGAAGCATGATTCACCACTGAATGTTCTTCAGTCATTTGTGTGGATGGAGGAATCTGTTAGATTTTTTTTTGTTCAGTTTCCAGGCTGTGCCAAATAAATCTATTAGTGTATATTCAGCTTTAAACCCCTAAAATGTCCCTTTTTTCAGATTTGATCAGCTATATTATAAAAGCCAAAAACTGTCCAGAAAAATGTTAAAAATTTGATTAATTTATGGGCTTCCCTCCTTAACAGAAGTCAGCTGTTTACTCAACTACCATTTCCATCGATCAGCGGCTGCCGCAACTGATCGTCACAAACTTTTTCAACATGTCCCTTAAGCTGGACACACACTATACAACTTTTGTTGTCAGATTTCCTTTAGATTTAAGCCCCGTAAACACGTACCGATTGTCGGCCGTAAATATTCGGCCGATGACCGATCGGCCGATTGTAGGCTTGTTAGTATGATGCTTCCGACAGCCGACAGTGCATTTTCGGCCGAACAGAATCTGTCGTGCAGGCATGAAAATTTTTGTTGGCCAACACCAGAACGACCGATTGTTCGCCAGTCAGTACAGATTTCGGCCGACAGACAGCAGATTAGCAAGACTGGGCATGCTCAGAAAAGAAAAAGACAAGGAAAGTTAACCATCACATGACATCACTTCTGCAGTCGGCTGTTGTTGGCCGACAAAATTCGTGTGCAGTCTTTTGCGGTTTTCAACAGACACGACCCTGGACAAAAGACGGCCGATCGTTCGGCCGACGATCGGTACGTGTGTACAGGGCTTTACCTTCAACTATGTAGTGCAAGGTCCTGCCTGACTGCATACAAATTGAAAGTGTTTAGGTTTGACCTCATATTATATGGTTTTGGTAAATCTAAAGGAAAAAATCTGAAGAGAATTATATTTAGACATCAGTCATTTCAATAATCTCTTTCTGTTTAGCCTAGATTTATCTTTAGGTCCCGGACACATTTTGATCAGGGCATGGGCAGCTTTAACCTCCCTGGCGGTATTCCCGAGTGTGGCTCGGGGTGGGATTGCACTGCTATAAGCGGCAACCCCGAGCCACACTCGGGGTACCACCAGGGAGCATCGCTGGATCCTTGTAGAGGTTACTTACCTTGTCGCTGGGATCCAGCGATGTGTCCCTTCAGCATACGGCGGCCGGATCTTCCGCCCGATGCTTGTGAGCCCCGGCTTCCATCTCCTGCGACGTGACGCTCGCAGGGGGGTGGATCCGGCGGCAAATTTGAAAAGTAAAAAACACCAAACACACTGATTTCATTACAAAATAAAATAAACTGATATTAGTTTGCCCCCCCCAGTTCCCTTTCCTGCAGTTTTACTGTACTTTATATATATATATATATATATATATGTGTGTATGTACGTATATACATACACGTGTATATATATATATATATATATATATATATATATATATATACTGTATAATATGTGTGTGTGTATATATATATTTACTTTAACTTATTTATAGTTATTTATTATATTTTTGTGTTTCAAACTTTATCATACCCGAGATGTTATAAAGAAGAACGCACGGTAAAAAAAAAATTATATGTAAATAGTGGGTTTGGGCTGCTCATTCTTAAGAATTACATGCAAAATAATTGTACCGCTTTCAGCACCTAAAATCGGAAAGAATCATACCGCCAGGGAGGATAAATAGTTTTTTACTACTTTGCAGATTCAAGATACTGATTATTGATAATCTGTTCAGTTACTATTTACTAACACGCTGCAAACAAAATGCTCATTAGCCTCCATCAAAGCCGAGTTCCACCCAAAAGTGGAACTTCCTCTCATTTGCTTCCTTCCCCCCTCCACATTTGGCACCTTTCAGCAGGGAGGAGGGGACGGGTACCTGTTTTTGACAGGTACCCTTCCCCACTTCCAGGAGATGGCGCCGCGGCGCCGTCCCTCGGAAGTTTGGCCCCTCCTCCTTCCCCCGCCTCCAAGCCAATCCGAATGTGCAGCGCGCTTTGCGCATGCGCAGTAGGGACCCGCCCGTGAAGCCGCAAAGGCTTCACTGCCGGGTTCCCTTACCGGCAATGGCGGCGGCAGCACCCGACAGCCGATGGAAACATCGACTGCAGTGCCGACATTGCTGGACTCCAGGACAGGTAAGTGTCCTAATATTAAAAGTCAGCAGCTACAGTATGTGTACAGTGTGTCTTTTAATTTTTGGAGGGGGGGGGCGGAACTCCGCTTTAAGTGCTGGTTAAACATATGTGATGCGGGAAACCTGCGAATCCACTGCGGGTTCCCGCATCGCACTCGACTCGCAGGCAGTTCACACTGCCATATGCAAATCGCTGGGGGTGTCAATACAAGGTTAACAACACCCTCAGATCAGTTTGCATATCGCAGTGCGAACTGTCAGTTCGGACATGAACTGGATCGCATAAGTGTGAACACCCATGCGATCCAATTATGGTGCGGATCAAAA
>NC_138780.1:170100863-170220863 GCF_965119305.1 Pelophylax lessonae
GGTACTGTTTTTGAGAGCCGTACCTACACCGTACCATGCAGTACCAGCAGTGGAAAAGCACAAAAGCGAGCCGAACGGTTCCATGCAGTGGAAAAGCGACATTAGAGAGCCGTACCGTTCGGTTCCATGCAGTGGAAAAGCGCTGCCGTACCGAACCATTCCTACACCGTACCATGCGGTACCATGCAGTGGAAAAGCAGAATAGCGAACCGAACCGTTCGGTTCCATGCATTGGAAAAGCGCCATAAATGTGAACCGGGACTGAATAGCTGTAGAGAAAAGAAGACTGCAGATAAACAGGTACAACTTATGTAGGATGATTTGTTTCACCTCTGTGTATCACCTGAGGCCAGTCACTTCACTGGGTATATGGAAGAGTTTACAACCACTTTGTATATTTTTCTTTGGTCATTTATACATGATGCAGTACTATGGTGTTGTGTTCACTGAGCTAATGATGTCTTTTTTTTTTTTTTTCTATTTTTCCGGCACCTCAAGCTGCCTATTTAGTAAAAGTGAAACTCCTTTGAACTTATTACAACTATACAACCAGGAGGAAAGATTTTTTTTTTTTTTAATTTACCTTCAACTGACCGAGCATTTGTAAGAAACGCAAATTCTCTGGGTCAGCATAAATATTAGTTAAAAATCATAAAGTAAGCAAGTTACATCAACTCAAACAAAACCTACAAAACTTCAGAGTCAGCAGCCTGCCTGAATGCAAACCCCACATTCTCGTGTGATAAAGAGTCAGTAATAGCGCTTATGTGATGGTTGTCACATGCCTCTCTTTCTGAAAGATGGAACCCCCCCCCCCCAAATGTTACACCCTTCCCCCCGATGTCCTGTGAAATGTCCCACCAGACGAGGGACAGCAGATAAATTGGTGGCCCAAACCAGCTGCTGAGTTAATTTTGGTATCATATCCAAATTATAAATCCCAGTCCAACTCCATATAAGCAGATCTCATGCTTCCTTAAACCCTGATGAAGGGGGGGTGATGTGTAACCCCCGAAACGCGTTGGTTGTTGCACCCAATATATGTTTGGATTAAAACCTTACTTTGGAGTTCTGTAGTGTGATGAATCGATTGTTCCATTTTATTACAGTCTGAGGTTCCTATGGTAGTTCCTTGGTGCGTAGAACCCAGGAGCCCCATAGGGACATCACTCCAGTACAGTTTTATATTGTCAAGTAGTAAAGCAGGCGCGTCCAAACTCCAGACCGCGAGCCAAATGAAGACCGATACAAGATTTCACCAAGCCTGCAGCAGCATCGCCCCAATGTTATGGGGGTCTGATGTGAAAGTGGGGCTCTGACGCAGAGGGGGTTTCAATCTAAGGTTGTGAAAGATGTGGTCTGATATGTAAGGGAGGATTCTGATGAGAAAGGGGGCTCTGAAGTGAAAGGAGGACTATGACGTGTGTTTTGTGGGGGGGGGGGGACTCTGATGAGAAGAGAGGCTCTAAAATGAAGAGAAGACTCCGATTTGTGGGGGGGGGGGGCACTGATGGGAAGAGGGGCTCTGAAGTGAAGGGGGGACTCTGATGAGAAAGGGGGTTCTGAAGTGAAAGAGGACCATGATGTATGTGTGGGAGGACTCTGATGTGCAGGGGAGGAGGGGAACACTGATGAGAGGAGGCACTCTGTGTAAAGAGGGGCTCTAAAGTGAAGGGGGATTCCAATGTGAAAGGGGGGGCTCTGATGTGAAGGGGGGACTTTGATATGTGAAGGGAGGGACACTGATTGAAAAAGGGGCTCTGAAGTGAAAGAGGGACTCTGATGTAAAGGAGGTATGATGATGTGAGAGGGACTCTCAAGTAAAGGGGGGGACTGTTATGTTATGTGGCACCTTTGGCTCTCTGAAGGAGGGACTATGTGGTGATTGGGGTCCTCTGATGTATAAGGGGACTTTAATGTCATAGGAGGACTCTGATGTGATGGTGGAACCTCTGATGTGAAGAGGGGGCTCTGATGTGAATGTGGGGCTCTAATAATAAGATGGGGCTCTGATGTGAAGGGTGGGCTCTGATGTAATGGGGGAACCCCTGATGTGAAGAGGGGGGGCTCTGATGTGATGTGGGACTCTGATGTGAAGGTGGGGCTCTGATGTGAAGGGGGGCTCTGATGTAATGGGGGATCTCTAATGTAAAGGGGGGGCTCTAATGTGATGGGGGGCTCTAATGTGAAGGAGGGGCTCTAATGTAAAGGGGGAACCTCTGATGTACACAGGGAGCTCTGATGTAATAGGAGAACCTCTAAAGTGAAGAAGGGGGGGCTCTGATGTAATGGGAGAACTTCTGATGTGAAGGGGGGCTCTAAAGTGATGGGGACTTTAAGATGAAGGTGGGGCTCTGATGTAAAGTGTGGGCTCTAATGTGATGGGGGGGGGGACTCCGATGTTACATAGTTACATAGTTACATAGTAGGTGAGGTTGAATAAAGACAATAGTCCATCCAGTTCAACCTGTGTAGATGTGTGTGGCTGTAATCATCTCACATACCCCTGAATGTTCTGATCCTTGAGATGTAAGTCTAAGAGTCTTTTGAAAGCCACCATACTTCCCGCAGAAACCACCTCTTGTGGTAGAGAATTCCACAATCTTGTAGCCCTAACAGTCAAGAACCCCCCACGTTGCCTGAGGTTAAAACGCTTCTCCTCTAATCGCATTGTATGTCCTCGAGTCCTCATGGAATCCCTTCGACTGAACAGCTTTTTTTCTAAGCTGGGATCCCCATTGAGATATTTATAAATTGCTATCATGTCCCCTCTCAGGCGTCTCTTCTCCAGGGAGAATAAATCGAGTGATTGCAGACGCTCCTCATAGTGAAGGTCCTCCAATCCCCTAATTAGTTTAGTTGCCCTTCTCTGGACTCTCTCCAGCTCCAACACATCCCTTCTGAGGACTGGTGACCAGAACTGGACAGAATACTCCAGATGCGGTCGGACCAGAGTTTTATAAAGTGGAAGGATTATAGATTTATCTCTGGAATACATCCCTTTCTTTATGCATGCTAATATTCTGCTGGCTTTGGCAGCTGCCAGATGTGAAGGGGGGCTCTGATGTGATGGGAGGACTGTGATGTGATGGGGGTACTCTGATGTGATGGGGGGGGGGGGGGGGGTTCTGATGTGATGGGAGGCCTGTGATGTGATGGGGGTACTCTGATAAGAAGGTGGGGCTCTGATGTAAACGGTGGGCTCTGATGTGATGGGGGGCCCCTAATGTCAAGGGGGAGCTCTGATGTAATGGGGGAACCTCTGATCTGAAGAGGGGGGGGGGGCTCTGATTTAATGGGGGAACTTCTGATGTGAAGGGGGGGCTTTAAAGTGATAGGGGACTCTGATGTGAAGGCGGGGCTCTGATGTAAAGGAGGGGGCTCTAATGTGATGGGGGGACTCTGGTGTGAAGGGGGGCTCTGATTTGATAGGGGAACCTGTGATGTGATGGGGGGGGGGATTTTGATGTGAAGGTGGAGCTCTGATGTGATAAGGGAACCTCTGATGTAATGGGGGGATTCTGGTGTGATGGGAGGCCTGTGATGTGATGGGGGAGTCTGATAAGAAGGTGGGGCTCTGATGTAAGCGAGGGGAATAATCACACTTTTTTTGTTTTGTTTTAGTAACAAAAAGGCGCGGGCAGTGACACCGATCTCCTCCTCGCCGGCATTACACATACAATGCGTTATATAGAAAGTAGATGAAATTAGAAAATCTGTTTAATTTTAGAAAGCTGTATGAAAAGATCTTATTTGGGAAGGAAGATGAATGGGATGGATGGGATGAATGGGATGGATGGGATGAATGGGATGGATGGGATGGATGTGATGAATGGGATGGATAGGATGGATGGGATGGATGGGATGGATGTGATGAATGGGATGGATGGGATGGATAGGATGGATGTGATGGATGGATGGATGGATGGATGGGATGGATGTGATGAATGGGATGGATGGGATGGATGGGATGAATGGGATGGATGGGATGAATGAGATGGATGGGATGGATGGGATGAATGAGATGGATGGGATGGATGGGATGAATGGGATGGATGGGATGGATGTGATGAACGGGATGGATGGGATGGATGGGATGGATGTGATGAATGGGATGAATGGGATGGATGGGATGGATGTGATGAATGGGATGGATAGGATGGATGGGATAGATGGGATGAATGGAATGGATGGGATGGATGGGATGGATGGGATGAATGGGATGGATGGGATGAATGGGATGGATGGGATGAATGGGATGGATGGGATGGATGTGATGAATGGGATGGATAGGATGGATGGGATGGATAGGATGGATGTGATGGATGGATGGATGGGATGGATGTGATGAATGCGATGAATACCATGAATATGATGGATCGGATGGATGGGATGGATGTGATGAATGGGATGGATGTGATGGATGGGATGGATGCGATGAATGGGATGGATGCGATGGATGGGATGAATGGGATGGATGGGATGAATGGGATGGATGCTGATGAATGCGATGAATACCATGAATATGATGGATCGGATGGATGGGATGGATGTGATGAATGGGATGGATGTGATGGATGGGATGGATGCGATGAATGGGATGGATGCGATGGATGGGATGAATGGGATGGATGCGATGGATGGGATGGATGCGATGGATGGGATGGATGGGATGGATGGGATGAATGCGATGGATGCAATGGTTGGGATGAATGGGATGGATGCGATTAATGAGATGAATGGGATGGATTTGATGAATGGGATGGATGGGATGGATGGGATGGATACGATAAATGCGATGAATGCGATGCATGGGATGGAGCTCCTCTCCCCGTAGTCTGCACTTGTGATGGTGATGATTAGCTGGGAGAGCTGGTAATGTCTTGTCTCACAGCTCCCCCTTTAGTCTAGTTGGGATCTCTGTCTCACATTCACAGGCGAGGATCAATAGCGACTTCCTCCCAACCTTGACCTGCAGCTCTGTCTGGCCCTCCATCTGCAGCCCCCCCTCCTCCCCTCCCCCGCTCATGTTTTCTCACCGTATCCCGGACATGGCAAATCACCATTGTTGGCTGCCTCTCGACAGGGGCTCAATAAACACACCGCCAGACCTGAAAGGAGCAGTATTCAACCGCAAACTGTGGCCGAGACTTGGCTTAGGCAACCACAGTTCGATCGACCATTGATCCGGCTGGCGCTAAAGAATATATTTTATTAGCGTATCGCAATCAATTTAAAGGGCCATTAAGAAGAAAAAAAAGAGGATTTTAGTGAAAGGGTCGCTGGTAATGGTCACAAATAGGCATAGCTGGGAACGTCGCGGGCGCACACTGCTATAGAAATTTTACATTCGTACCACGGTCGGCGCGCATTTCAAGTAGCTGTCAACCCTAAGATTCCGATCACACTTGGAGATTTGGAACCGTTGGCAGAATCGCTGTGATTCTACCCGCG
Source organism: Pelophylax lessonae (assembly GCF_965119305.1). NCBI lineage: Eukaryota > Metazoa > Chordata > Amphibia > Anura > Ranidae > Pelophylax > Pelophylax lessonae. The sequence continues at coordinate 170,106,318 of NC_138780.1, forward strand.
ATTCCAAATAATTGTAAAATGTGCGATGCTCATTCGGGTGCCATTTGGAATCGCTGTAACTCTGCCCACGATTCAAAATCACAGTAAAATTGCGGTAAAACGCACAGTGCGCATTTGGGTGCCATAGCCCTCATTCACACTTGGCGATGTGGAATCGGCGGCCGCGGCAGAATTGTCATTATTCTACCCACAATTCCAAATAATTGTAAAATCGCACTAATATGGACAATGCTCGTTCGGGTGCCATTGGTCAGTTTTTATTGCTGTCTGTGCCCCCCTTAGGGGAGATTCCCCCTCTCTATTTGTCCTGTTTACTGTTCTCATCAAACGTGAAAGTAAAGGAAAATCCCAAAATTTGGGTTGTTCCCAGAACAGGAGTAGAGAGGAGATCTTCCAATGGGGATCCCCTCACTTTGCAGGGATTTCCTCTTACTGTGGGACAGGAAGTGAAGGGAAATCTCCCCTATGCGACACTGATGGCAAAAAAAGAAAAATATATAATCCTCCCCTACCCTAAAGTTCTGCCATTAGTTCTACTTTAATTAAAAAACTTGTTTTTACCCTTTTTTTCTATTTCTTTCTGCTGATCTCCTGCAGCCTATTTGCCGTCACTTCCTGTATACATACACTCTAGCAATGGCTGCATGGCTTGACTCAGACTGGCTTTTCTGACGGTGACAACAGTGGACCATACCCATGTAATGTATGCTGAATAGCCATTGGTAGTCTTCATTGGAAACCCATGTAACAGGGTGACAATGCAGGAGCACAATTATAAGACAGGGACAAAGTGTTGTCACCCTATAACAGGAAATGTCTTTCCAGGTGTTATTTTAATATAAGTTGCAGATTTAAATGAGAAGTATCTTTTAACAATAGGTGTGTGCAGGGGGTGTGCCAGGTGTGCGCAGGGGATGTGCCAGTTGTGCGCAGACTACTGCGTGCAGTGCCTATTGCACCTGGGTCTCCCCACCGTGTTGTGCCCCCCCCCCCCCCGCAATGCTGGTGGCTTCCCTGCTCTTCTCTCCCCCAGCTTCTGCAGGGGATGTTTCAGAATAGAGAGTGGGGGAAGGGACTGGTAAATATGTCGTTTTCTGTCCCCTTCCTTTTCTAAATGAACACAGTGAACATAATCAATCACTGTGTTCATTCAAAACTGAAGCATAGAAAACTGTGTTTACTATGCTTCAGTTTGTGTATGAACAGGAAGCCCCTCAGCACAGAACACTTCCTGTCCAGTGCAGCTGAGGCTGCAGAAAAAGACATGTGTGTTTGAGCTTTGGGGTGCGCACCCTAATGTAATAGGCTGCACACACCTATGCTTTTTACTCTTTGGTAAATCCCCCCGTGCAGTCAGTGCTGTATCTTGGCCTAGGCCAACAAGGCCCAGGCCTAGGCCAGCACTTTGTAGGGGGGGCAGCAAAAAAAGGGGGGGCGCATTCTGGCATCCTTGCCCTGGGCACAGTGGTTTATTGCAGGGATAGGGGGGCACCTTGACCCTAACCCTAAGGGAAGGGGGGGGGCGCATTCTGGCATCCTTGCCCTGGGCACAGTACTTTATTGTAGGGATAGGGGGGCACCTTGACCCTAACCTTAAGGGAAGGGGGGGCGCATTCTGGTATCCTTGCCCTGGGCACAGTGGTTTATTGCAGGGATAGGGGGGTGCCTTGACCCTAACCCTAAGGGAAAGGGGGGGGCATTCTGACATCCTTGCCCTGGGCACAGTGCTTTATTGCAGGGATAGGGGGCACCTTGACCCTAACCCTAAGGGAAGGGGGGGTGCATTCTGGCATCCTTGCCCTGGGCACAGTGCTTTATTGCAGGGATAGGGGGGCACCTTGACCCTAACCTTAAGGGAAGGGGGGTGCATTCTGACATCCTTGCCCTGGGCACAGTGCTTTATTGCAGGGATAGGGGGCACCTTGACCCTAACCCTAAGGGAAGGGGGGGTGCATTCTGGCATCCTTGCCCTGGGCACAGTGCTTTATTGCAGGGATAGGGGGGCACCTTGACCCTAACCTTAAGGGAAGGGGGGGGCATTCTGACATCCTTGCCCTGGGCACAGTGCTTTATTGCAGGGATAGGGGGCACCTTGACCCTAACCCTAAGGGAAGGGGGGGGTGCATTCTGGCATCCTTGCCCTGGGCACAGTGCTTTATTGCAGGGATAGGGGGGCACCTTGACCCTAACCTTAAGGGAAGGGGGGCGCTTTCTGGCATCCTTGCCCTGGGCACAGTGGTTTATTGCAGGGATAGGGGGGCACGTTGACCCTAACCCTAAGGGAAGGGGGGGGCGCATTCTGGCATCCTTTCCCTGGGCACAGTGGTTTATTGCAGGGATAGGGGGGCACCTTGACCCTAACCCTAAGGGAAGGGGGGGGCGCATTCTGGCATCCTTGCCCTGGGCACAGTACTTTATTGTAGGGATAGGGGGGCACCTTGACCCTAACCTTAAGGGAAGGGGGGGCGCATTCTGGTATCCTTGCCCTGGGCACAGTGCTTTATTGCAGGGATAGGGGGCACCTTGACCCTAACCCTAAGGGAAGGGGGGGCGCATTCTGGCATCCTTGCCCTGGGCACAGTGCTTTATTGCAGGGATAGGGGGGCACCTTGACCCTAACCTTAAGGGAAGGGGGGGCGCATTCTGGTATCCTTGCCCTGGGCACAGTGCTTTATTGCAGGGATAGGGGGCACCTTGACCCTAACCCTAAGGGAAGGGGGGCGCATTCTGGCATCCTTGCCCTGGGCACAGTGGTTTATTGCAGGGATAGGGGGGCACCTTGACCCTAACCCTAAGGGAAGGGGGGCGCATTCTGGCATCCTTGCCCTGGGCACAGTGGTTTATTGCAGGGATAGGGGGGCACCTTGACCCTAACCCTAAGGGAAGGGAGGGCGCATTTTGGCATCCTTGCCCTGGGTGATGGATAACCTTGTCCCGGCACTGTACTATAGGGTGTCATTTGAGTGACCGCTCTGCATCAGAAGGGGCTGCTGAAATCACATCCAAGAAGCTTACAGTGTGCAGTGAAATCAGAGTAAGCCATTTCAGTAGAGGAGAGGAGCCTGAAGGAAAGGCTGGAGTTCTGCTTTAATTCCTATTCCTTTACCATGCGGGTTTCCTCTCCAGCAGCCCCTGACTATTCCTGACGCGGGGGTTAACGCATGCATTTTATTTGTGTCGTGAGCTGATCTCTTTTGAATTTAATTGCCAGCTTCGGGGAATTTATTACACTTAGATAACAGCAAGACGTGGTACCTTGTTTCCTTGCTCTTGCAAGTCCAAATAACGATTATGTAAAATAAATTCCACCCCCCCCCCCCCTGCATAAAATCAAACTGTTTACAGATTACAGCATTGTCACATATAGAACATAATTATCCTGCAAAGCCTCCATCCTCATTTACGGATTAAAAGGACAGTTCTGAATGTTAATGCGCCATATCTTTAGATCGCAAACAGCCACCCCATTGGGTGTTATGTCGGAGCAATCAGACTGGGGAGGAAGGAGATTACATTCACCGGCGATGCAGGGGGCAGTACAGTAAAGTCTTTGCATATTTAGAACATCTTGTAATAGAGTTCCTTCCCGTTCCTTCTCCAGGAAATCTGCTATTTAAAGGGCAACTCTGGATTAGGCATAAAATCATTCATTGCGAAGCTAACGAATACCAAGAATCATTGCGTCCATGCGAATGCTGTCACTCCATTCACCCTATTTCTAATTGTATACAATTTTCTGATTGAGCAGGGTTTTCAGAAGGCCTTTGGGTAAGGCTGAACCCTTTTGTCAGTTGTTTAGTAATGTGCAACTTCACTCAGCCAGTTCCACATTTCTTCAATTTACACAAGGGTGTGTTAGTGTTACAGGTGGGGTTAGTGTTAGGAATACAGGTAGAGTTATGCCTCGTTTCCACTGAGTGGTACGGTACGGTTCGGTTCAGTACGGTACGGTACACATTGCGTTTCCACTGCCAATAGTACCCTTTTCATGATAGGCGTGGTGTAGCTGGTCACAGCAGGAAAGCTGTGATAGACGATTCTCTGTCAACCAATCAAAGTTCTGCAGAGTGTAGCTCCACCCAGTTGGTACGGTACTAATGTTCTTGGTACCCCAACGAAAGGGTACCAAAAAGTGGTACGGTACGGTTCGGAATTAGGGTACCATTCATAATGGAAACGGCATAAATAGCATACCGTACCGAACCAAACCGTACCAGAAAGCTTAGTGTTAGAGCCAAAGGGAAAGTTAATATTAGGGTTACAGAAAAGGTTAGTTTATGGGTTACAGGAAAGGTTAGTGTTAGGGTTACAGGTAGGGTTAGTGTCTGGGTTACAGGTAGGGTTGGTGTTAGGGTTACAGGAAGGGTTAGTGTTAGTGTTACAGAAAAGGTTAGTTTTAGGGTTACAGGAAAGGTTAGTGTTAGGGTTACCAGTAAGGTTAGTGTTAGGATTACAGGAAAGGTTAGTGTTAGGGTTTCAGGAAAGGTTAGTGTTAGGGTTACAGGAAAGGTTAGTGTTAGGGTTACAGGAAAGGTTAGTGTTAGGGTTACAGGAAAGGTAAGTGTTAGGGTTTCAGGTAGGGTTAGTGTTAGGGTTACAGGAAAGGTTAGTGTTAGGGTTACAGGAAAGGTTAGTGTTAGGGTTACAGGAAAGGTAAGTGTTAGGGTTTCAGGTAGGGTTAGTGTTAGGGTTACAGGAAAGGTTAGTGTTAGGGTTACAGGAAAGGTAAGTGTTAGGGTTTCAGGTAGGGTTAGTGTTAGGGTTACAGGAAAGGTAAGTGTTAGGGTTACATGAAAGGTTAGTTTTAGGGTTACATGAAAGGTTAGTGTTAGGATTACAGGAAAGGTTGGTGTTAGGGTTACAGGAATGGTTAGTGTTAGGGTTACAGGAAAGGTTAGTTTTAGGGTTACAGGAAAGGTTAGTTTTAGGGTTACAGGAAAGGTTAGTGTTAGGGTTACAGGAAAGGTAAGTGTTAGGGTTTCAGGTAGGGTTAGTGTTAGGGTTTCAGGAAAGGTTAGTGTTAGGGTTACAGGAAAGGTTAGTGTTAGGGTTACAGGAAAGGTAAGTGTTAGGGTTTCAGGTAGGGTTAGTGTTAGGGTTACAGGAAAGGTTAGTGTTAGGGTTACAGGAAAGGTAAGTGTTAGGGTTTCAGGTAGGGTTAGTGTTAGGGTTACAGGAAAGGTAAGTGTTAGGGTTACATGAAAGGTTAGTTTTAGGGTTACATGAAAGGTTAGTGTTAGGATTACAGGAAAGGTTGGTGTTAGGGTTACAGGAATGGTTAGTGTTAGGGTTACAGGAAAGGTTAGTTTTAGGGTTACAAGAAAGGTTAGTTTTAGGGTTACAGGAAAGGTTAGTGTTAGGGTTACAGGAAGCATTATTGGTAGGGTTACAAGTAAAGTTGGTTTTAGGCTTACAGGGAAGGTTGGTTTTAGGGTTACAGGGGGGGGGTTAGTGTTAGGGTTGCATAGAGGATTAGGGTTACAGGGGTTAGTTTTAGGGTTATAGGGAGGGTAATGGCACTTTTCCACTGGAAGTACCGGCTCGGCTCTACTTGGCCCTGCTTGGCCCTGCTTGGCCCTGTTTGGTTTTTCACTGCATGGTACCGCATGGTACGGTGTTGGAACGGTTCGGTATGGTTTGGTATGGTTTGCTTTTCCACTAAAGTAGTACTAAAGTAAGTGGGTGGGATAGTGGCAGTGGTGGGATTCAGCCGGTTCGCACCGGTTCCATAGAACCGGTTGCTAACTTTCTGCAAGTTCGCAGAACCAGCTGAATCCCTCTGCGCGTCTGAGGATGCGCAGGACAATTGAATGTCCCGCGCTCGGGCAGACGTGGTGGCCGGGGGGCGGAGCAGTGCGCCCGACCCGCCCATTCTGTGACAATAGCGAATGAGAATTCGCTATTGTCACATGATCCTCCTCCTGGCCAATCAGGGAGCGGGTCCTCCCGCTTCCTGATTGGCCGAAAGGCAAACACCGTGCCGTTGGACGAGAAGGAGGCGCCGCGGGAGGACTCGGAGACGCGGGGAGCCGACTGCGAGACCGTCCGTGAGGTAAGTGCATGGGTCTCGCGGGGGGATCGCTGGCACTCTGCAATTGGGGGCAATGTTGTGGCTGGCGCTATGCAATTGGGGGCAATGTTGTGGCTGGCACTCTGCAATTGGGGGCAATGTTGTGGCTGGCACTCTGCAGTTGGGGACAATGTTGTGGCTGGCGCTCTGCAATTGGGGGCAATGTTGTGGCTGGCGCTATGCAATTGGGGGCAATGTTGTGGCTGGCACTCTGCAATTGGGGGCAATGTTGTGGCTGGCACTCTGCAATTGGGGGCAATGTTGTGGCTGGCGCTCTGCAATTGGGGGCAATGTTGTGGCTGGAGCTATGCAACTGGGGGCAATGTTGTGGCTGGCACTCTGCAATTGGGGGCAATGTTGTGGCTGGCACTCTGCAATTAGGGGCAATGTTGTGGCTGGCACTCTGCAATTGGGGGGCAATGTTGTGGCTGGCGCTATGCAATTGGGGGCAATGTTGTGGCTGGCACTCTGCAATTGGGGGCAATGTTGTGGCTGGCACTCTGCAATCATTGGGGGCAATGCTGTGGCTGGCACTCTGCAATGATTGGGGGCAATGCTGTGGCTGGCACTCTGCAATGATTGGGGGCAATGCTCTGGTCTCTCTGCATTGAAAGGGGGGCACGCTGGTCTCTCTGCATTGAAAGGGGGGCACGCTGGTCTCTCTGCATTGAAAGGGGGGCACGCTGGTCACTGTGCATTGAAAGGGGGGCACGCAGCCCTGGTCACTGTGCATTAAAAGGGGGGCACGCAGCGCTGGTCACTGTGCATTGAAAGGGGGCATGCTGGTCACTGTGCATTGAAAGGGGGCACGCTGGTCTCTCTGCATTGAAAGGGGGGCACGCTGGTCACTGTGCATTGAAAGGGGGGCACGCTGGTCACTGTGCATTGAAAGGGGGGCACGCAGCGCTGGTCACTGTGCATTGAAAGGGGGCACGCTGGTCTCTCTGCATTGAAAGGGGGGCACGCTGGTCACTGTGCATTAAAGGGGGCATGTACACTAGTCACTGTGCATTGAAAGGGGGCACCCTGGTCACTGTGCATTGAAAGGGGGCATGCTGGTCACTGTGCATTGAAAGGGGGCACGCTGGTCTCTCTGCATTGAAAGGGGGGCACGCTGGTCACTGTGCATTGAAAGGGGGGCACGCTGGTCACTGTGCATTGAAAGGGGGGCACGCAGCGCTGGTCACTGTGCATTGAAAGGGGGCACGCTGGTCTCTCTGCATTGAAAGGGGGGCACGCTGGTCACTGTGCATTAAAGGGGGCATGTACACTAGTCACTGTGCATTGAAAGGGGGCACCCTGGTCACTGTGCATTGAAAGGGGGCACGCTGGTCACTGTGCATTGAAAGGGGGAACGCTGGTCACTGTGCATTGAAAGGGGGCACGTTGGTCACTGTGCATTGAAAGGGGGCACGCTGGTCATTCTGCTGGGAAAGTCGGAACTGGTTACTAAAATTTTTGAATCCCACCACTGGATAGTGGGTGGGATAACAACGATTCTCTGACCAATCAGTGGCTAGTAGTGACAAACAGTCAGCTGCATGCAAAGGATTGTGGGATATGGTACCGGTATGGTACCTGTTGGAACCACAATCGAGGTGGTACTGTTTTAGAGAGCCGTACCGTTCGGTTCCATGCAGTGGAAAAGCGCTGCCGTACCGTACCGTTCCTACACCGTACCATGTGGTACCAGCAGTGGAAAAGCACAAAAGCGAGCCGAACCGTTCGGTTCCATGCAGTGGAAAAGCACCATTAGTGTTAGGATTTTAGAGAAGATTAGTGTTGTGTTACAGGGAAGTTATTGTTAAGGTTACAGAGAGGGTTAGTGTTGGGTTACAGGAAGATTAGTGTAAGGAATAAAAGGAAGGTTAGTATTAGTATTACAGGGAGATATCGTTTTAGGGTTACAGTAAGGATTGGTGTTAGTATATATGAGAGTATAAAGAAGAATTCCCGCCAAACACTAACTATGTTTAAAAATGTCCCCTTCCCCCTCCTCCTAACTATGCTGCCAACCTGTGTAAAAAAGATCTGTATACTTGCCTATATTCAGCCCGCTCCCCTGACCCTTGTGTCAGCGGCCAATGGCTGCAGTGGAGAGGAGGGAATGCTCGACAGCTGCAGGGAATTCTGGGAGCCGTGATGTCACCTCAACATTGTCAGCACTCCCACATCTCCCCTGCAGCAGCCAATGACTGAAACCAAGGAGGTAGAGCTGCAGAAAATGTGTATATTTACCTACCTACTTTTCAGTGCCTGTCTTATGGAACTAGTAGATTCTCTGCCTTCTGCCAGGGCTACCCGCACACTACTAGGGTTATTATTTATCTATGCTAGGAAGGCCATTGTGCTATGGTGTCTTTTTTGGAAGCAGTTAGTCAACTGGGTCACACCTCTCTATAAGGCCACTTATTACTCCCGAGGCTGTCCCAAAAAATTTGATAAGGAAAGGAATATCTGGATCGATTCTATTGTAGTGGATCATGGGGAAGGGCAGTAGACTCTGTACCTTGAGCTATTCGTTCACCTATCTGGGTTAGTACAGGCTCTCCTTACTTAAAGACCAGGTTCCGTTCCAGCGACCAGGTTGTTAAACGAATTGTTTTTTAAACGAGGAGCCACAGGTAATCAATATTTTAAGCAACGACTTGGCAAATGAGGTTTAACGTAGAGAAGTGTAAGGTTTTGCACTTGGGGACTAGAAACATAAAAGCACAATACACGTTAGGAGGGGAACCCTTGGGGGAATCAAAAATGGAGAAAGATCTGGGAGTCTTGGTAGAGGATAGATTAGGCAATAGCATGCAATGTCAAGCGGCAGCTGCCAAAGCCAGCAGAATATTAGCATGCATAAAGAAAGGGATGTATTCCAGAGATAAGACTATAATCCTTCCACTTTATAAAACTCTGGTCCGAACGCATCTGGAGTATTCCGTCCAGTTCTGGTCGCCAGTCCTCAGAAGGGATGTGTTGGAGCTGGAGAGATTCCAGAGAAGGGCAACTAAACTAATTAGGGGATTGGAGGACCTTAATTATGAAGAGCGTCTGCAATCGCTTGATTTATTCTCCCTGGAGAAGAGACGCCTGAGGGGGGACATGATAGCAATTTTTAAATATCTCAATGGGGATCTCAGCTTAGAAAAAAAGCTGTTCAGTCGAAGGGATTGCATGAGGACTCGGGGGCATACAATGCGATTAGAGGAGAAGCGTTGTAACCTCAGGCAACGTGGTGGGTTCTTGACTGTTAGGGCTACAAGATTGTGGAATTCTCTACCACAAGAGGTGGTTTCTGCAGGTAGTATGGTGGCTTTCAAAAGACTATTGGACGTGCATCTCAAGGATCAGAACATTCAGGGGTATGTGAGATGATTACAGCCACACACACCTACACAGGTTGAACTGGATGGACTATTGTCTTTATTCAACCTCACCTACTATGTAACTATGTAACTATGTAAGCATTCCTAACTACTGTACTGTACTGTATTCTGGAAAAAAAGGTCTAAACACAAAACTCCAACTATATCATTGGTTTAATTTGAATAAATACTGTAAACAAAAATATAAACAACGAAAATCCTGTACTGTACTGTACAATACAATGATGTACAGTGGCCAAAAAGCTGGTCGCACGTCTGAGCAGTCGTTAAACAGGTAAGTCGTTAAACGAGGACTGTCTGTTAGTCCTACAGCAAGAATTTCCATTTATATTGTATTTTCATGAGTGTGACAGGGAATTATCTGTATTTCATCAAATGATCAAGATATGAAAAAGAGGGATGGGACACAAATATGAACTGTTATTTTCCTTATGACTCCTTTTAAGGGGTAGACTTGAGTATCTAAGGTTTGGTTAAGATAATTTACCTTATATCTGTTGTTGTGATAGAGTGTTGTGGACTTCACCCGGGAAATGCTCCAAGGCTATGTTATGTAACCACTTAAATAACTCTTGAATAAAGAGAAGTTTAAAAAAAAAAATTGTTCGTTCTGTTCCCAAAACTTTTGGAGTTTTTCCCTTCAGAAATTTTCCTCGGGAGGTCGGAATTGGTTGTCGAAAGTTGTGTACACACTATCAGAAAATCGTACGATCCTTCCTAAACTAAACTGTTCACCAGATTTTCTTATAGTGTGCATAAACCATTAGACTAGGGCAGTGATGGCGAAGCTTGGCACCCCAGATGTGTTGGAACTATATTTCCCATGATGCTCATGCACTCAGCAGTGTAGTTGAGCGTTATGGGAAATGTAGTTTCAAAACATCTGGGGTGCCAATTTTCGCCAGCACTGGACTAGGGCATTGCTTTATTTGTGGGAACTCTGCCTGTGCCTAGAATTACCAGCATGGAAATTGTTATATGGTACCACCAATTTGTGAAGTGCTTTGCAAATACACAGGCAGGTCATATCAATTGTTGCATCTAATAAAATTTATGCTAAGTTGCTTCTAAATAAAGTTTAATGGAGAGACACACACATGCCAGGATCAGCTCTGGATGGAAGCCAATCAGTATGTTCATGAGTTGTAGGACAAAGTCAGAGCAGAAGGAGAGAAACCAGATAGACACAAGGAAAACATACAAACCCCATGAAACAGGGGCGTAACTACAGGGGTTGCAGGGGGTGCAATTGCAACCGGGCCCCATGCTCCAGGGGGCCTGCGCAGCTCCCCTGTACACCTGGATAGGAGGGGCAGTGGGGGCAGCATGTAGAGAAATCACTGTCCTCCTTTTTCCTCCTGTAGCTGCAGGAGGAAAATGAAGGCGATTGGTTCTGTATGCTGCCCCCACCACTCCTCCCATCCAGTTCACTTGTGTTCTGCTGTCTTTGCAGGACTTGTAAAAGGGTCCCACTGCGTAATAAAGGGCCCCACAACGAGAGTAGAGTAAAGGGTCCAAAGATCAGTGGGAAGAGCCCCAGGCTTGAAGGGAAGGGCCCCGGCCAGGGGTCTGGGGGGCCCTTCATGGTTTCTTGCACCGGGGCCCTGAAGGTTCTAGTTACGCCTCTGCCATGAAAGTAGATTTGCTGGTAGGGACTGAACCCAAAGCCCTAGCATTGCAGGGCCACAGTACTAACTTAGGTCAGAGGGCACAGGGCAGTAAAAAAACACTGATTATGGAGAAAAATAATCGAGAAATACCCCCAGGGGTTTTATTTGCAGCAAATAAGCTATCAAACGAATTCAAATGTGTAAAAAAAATATTTTATTATATGATTATTAAACTCCACAAAGGATTTTAAATTTGAGCTCTGGTTACATGGACATACATTATGACCCATTAGTTACAATATACATAAAATAAGCAGGTATACTCAAAGCAAGTTTTGCAGTCCATTCTTGATTTTTTTCTCAACTTCGTTAATTTAAGTTGGATATGTTCTATATTGGTCAAAAAACACTTCAATGTATTGCCGTCTTTTTTAATATATGTATTGTTATTTGTCCTAGATAAGATAACACTGTGTATACCATTTTGAATTATATTTGCTGGATCCTGATGAAGCTGCCACAGCGAAACACGTCAATCCATCAGTGAACCTTTATACACACCTCCTTACCTGGAGATATGTGTTAGAATATGTACAATAATTATGATTATCCTTTTTAGAGTTATATGTTATATGTTATAATTTATATGTTTAAATAAAACTTTGGTATTTTTATATAATTCTTGTTTCATTTAGTGTTTATACGGCACAATTAAATCCCCTTTTGTCCAGATATGCTTGATTTTTTCCCACTTTATTCCACATTCCCCTTCCTTTTGCCTCACTTGCATATCTGGATTTTCTGTAATTTTCAATTTTGATTGGGGACGGTGCCTTTGTTTCAAACCAGCAGATCCTTCTCCACACAATTTCTACAAGTTTTGCACTAGATCAGGGGTCTTCAAACTATGGCCCTCCAGTTGTTCTGGAACTATAATTCCCATCATGCCTAGTCATGTCTGTGAATGTCAGAGTTTTACAATGCCTCATGGGATGTGTAGTTCCGCAACAGCTGGAGGGCCATAGTTTGAGGATCCCTGCACTAGATGATCCTGCCCCAGAAAAGCGTACCAACGCGTTTCGACTAACCAGGTCGTAATTTTCTTCAGGGGGATGTGTATTATCTGAATGAAAAAAACATGTTGCACCTTATCAGTGCATAATGGCATGTAACATTTTGAACTATCCATGTGGATTTAGACACCTCCAATAAATGGGAGACTGCATTGGAACCAAAGAAGTCTTTTGTCGACCCAGACCTCACCTACATCATTCCAACCATTCGCACGGTGGGACACGCTGTAGATGTCTTACAAAGGATCACACTTATAATGCACGCTTATACTGTATTTCCTGCAAATAAAACCCTTGGGGGTATTTCTTGATTATTTTTCCTAATATATTGAATGGGGGGGTGCAGCTTTCTTTTTACTTACCTGCATGTGTTCTCTTAGAAAACACTGATTATCTGCCTGTTTTTACCACCCCCTTGTCACCCATCTGAAATTGTTCTAAGCTTCCATGAAATGTTTCAAAGCGATCTCCTAACTTTTATTTTTGTGACCTTTTACGTATAATAACAATGTTATACATTATTGCCAATGTAGTTTTGTTCTTGGTGTTGCTTTGGATTTTGAAGGAAAGTAAAAAATAAAAAAATAAAAAGTAAAAGAAATATTACCAATCGCTTGATAACGTTAGCCTGTTGGCTCATTGCCTGTCATAATGAATCACCTTACCTGTCCCACATAATGGGGTATGTTAGCACAACAGCCTGAAGATGATGGAAAGGTCTACGCTATGGGGTTAATGAACCTGATCAATGTCAATTTCTACTGCCTGACCCCAGAGATACTTTTGTACTGACGTCCTTCTACAGGGCTGTAAGCATAAAATACACAGTGGCGTACAGGCGGGTGTCCCTATGATATACAGAATCCATCAGCTAAGGTCAATGTTGAATGCCCCAGGGAAAATTTAGATTCATTCCTACATATATCCTCTTCTAGCCATTTTGTGAACACTTTAGTCTTCAAAGGATGACTCCCGTCAAAACTGATCTCCAGGGAAACTAAATACACGGTTAAAATTCTTGTAAATAAACTGTGATTCTGTTCGGCCAGTGCTGTGATCCAGAAACTTCTGCCAAATAACAGAGCCAGCACTTGAATTTCTCTGCAGACCGCACTGTATCTTGGTCAAGGTTCCACCCCAGCCTATGACTGGACAATGAAGGAGCATAAGTACATTAGTTCAGTCATCCCTGTGCTTTTCTCCTGCCCACTAATATCCTATAGACTTAAATTGGGCACACCTATACTACAGGAGCAACATCTCATTATTCTATGTTTCGAAAACTTTATTGGGTTTTAATACATCTCGTTATTTTATGGTCTGTTAGTGCATAGACATGGGATTTTTTCAGAGATGTATAGTAACTAAGTAGAACTACTTCACTACTGTACTTAAGTACCGAAAGGCGGTATCTGTACTTTCCTAGAGTAGAATTTTTTTCTCCTACTTCCACTTTTACTTCACTACATTTTTTCAATGATTTCAATACTTCTACTTCAATATTTTTTTTTTGTGCTGCATAGTTACTCGTTACAATTATAAAAATTACCACTGCCAGAACAGTAGATGGCAGGTTTCATGAAGCGCATGAAATGTTATCAGCGCATACGAAAATAAAAGCTACTGTATGTATAAGTAAAAGCTACATTTAAAATGATAAAAAACAATATGATGTTCAAACTTTTGACTTCTTTCTTTAATAACTACATAACACAGTACTTGTACTTTTACTTTCAGTACTTGAGTAGCAATTTTTTTTTTCAAAACTTCTGGTACTTTTACTTTCAGTACTTGAGTAGCAAAATTTTTAAAAAAACTACTTGCAATACTTAAGTACAAAAAATGTTGAATACTTTAGTACTTCTACCCAAGTCACTTTTTGATTGAGCACTTCCACTTCTACTCAAGTCACTTTTTGATCGAGCACTTGTACTTTTACTCAAGTATGGGTTTTGAGTACTTTATACAACTCTAGATTTTTTTTAATGCAGACAACCCGCAAGTCCACCACTGGAAGAGATAAGTAAGCACTTCCAGGAGTTTGGGGGGGGCTAGGTAGGGGGGCTGGGAGGTTTCTATAAAAAAAACTTAACTTATCATTTAAGAATCTTTATTCAATACATTGCTGAATTCAATGGTAATTGTTTAAATCTGCCTGGAGTTCAGTTTTATGGCCCGTACACACGATCCGAAAATCGGACGAAAAATAACGCTTGTGAAAAGATCGGACGATAATCTGATCGTTAGTACACAGCTTACGAGAGGCGATCACGACAGTTTGCCCGATATTATCCGGTCGTGCAAGCATAAAAATTTTGATCGTATTATAACACATCGTACGATAATCGTATTATCAGTATGTTGTTCGTCCGAAAAAAATGGTGAGCAGTAGACAGCGCATGAGCAGTAGACATTATTTCCCCCTCACGTGCTACAGCGTGGTTACGCATACCGGAAGCTTTTGAATCATCGTCCGAGAAAATTCGTATTGTAAGTAACCTCTCCCATTTGCGAATATAATTGAGAGTTCCTAGCAACCAAACAAAAACGGACGGAACGTCGTCCGATTTTCGGATCGTGTATATTGGGCCTTAAACCTTGAAATGCACAGAGGGGTAAAGATTTAAGCCTTAAAATCCACAGGGGGTACAGATTTAACATAGAGACATAGAAAAGTGACTGCAGAAAAGACAGAGTAGTCCATCGAGTCTGCCGATTGTTGTTTTTGTGATCTGTTTTTTTTTTTTATGTTTTTTTTTTTTTTTTACTTTATTGTCTGACTATAGATCTATGTTTGTCCTAAGCATGTTTGAAGCCATTTACTGTTGACTCACTACCTCTGCTGGTAGTTTATTCCAAGCATCAACTGCCCTTTCAGTAAAATAATACTCTAAGGCCTTGAAATGCACAGAGAGATATGTGCAGGCGTGGAGGGAAATGTTAAGTCATCCTAGTGCTTCACCCTTAAAGTGGTAGTAAACTCAAAGAAAAAAAAAAAAACCCTGCAAGACAAAGGCGATGCATACTAGCTCATTATGAAACACTTACCTTAGAACGAAGCCCCGACAAGGACCCACGGACACCGCTGTGGGAGCTGACATGATCCCTCAGCGTCTCTTCCGGGTTCGGCGGCTCCGGCGCTGTGATTGGCCGGAGCCGCGATGACGTCACTCCCGCGCGTGCACGCGGGAGTCATTTTCTGGCAATTCCCGGCAAGGAACTCTGAAGGTCCGCCGGGACCTTCAGAGCGCATGCGCCGAACGCGTCAGCGGCTGCATGCAAAGCAAATATCTCCTAAACCGCGCAGGTTTAGGAGATATTAATTGTACCTACAGGTAAGCCTTATTATAGGCTTACCTGTAGTTATAAGTCAAAAAAAGCGGTATACTACCGCTTTAACAGTTTAGTTTTAGGGTAAGTTGAGTCTGTTTTTGCAAAGTTACAAGGATTTCTAAATCCGTGAACCCTTTGTTATTATGATCCTTTATGTGACCAGACTGATACTGGTTAGTATTATACTGATGCTCAACATCTAGCTCCCTTGAAGTAGAAAAGGGAATTAGGGCCCTTTATACAGATTTTCAAAAGGAGCTCAATATCACCAAGGGGCAGGGGCGTAACTACAGGGGTTGCAGGGGTTGCAATCGCTACCGGGCCCCATGCTCCAGGGGGCCCGGTAGCAAACCAGTGGGTGAACTTCTAGGATCTCAAAGGTCACACTTGCGACCGGGCCCTGGCATTTCACCACTGTGGGGAGGCCCCAAGATTGCAGGAAGGGGGCCCACTGCAGAACTTGTGAAAGGATCCTGATGCGGGACCATAATAAAAGGCCATGCAATGAGAGTAAAGAGCCCCAGGATTAGTGGGAAGAGCCCCGGGCTTGAAGGGAAGGGCCCCGGCCAGGGGTCTGGGGGGCCCTTCATGGTTTCTTGCATCGGGGCCCTGAAGGGTCTAGTTACGCCTCTGCCAAGGGGGAAACGCTAAATGGCCCAATTCTAGCCCAACTATCATAGGCAGTGTTCATATCGAATAGAATTGGCTGGTTTTCTAGTTTAAACATTTGCAGTTCATTTAAACTTTGGTATTTTCAACACTTCCTCCCTTTTAATTGAAAGTCGGCCACCTCTAAATCTCTCCAGCTCTGCTATGTTCTTCTTGTAGAGAGAGTAAATTAACCTTTCATGTTCACTATATCTAGAATATAAAGTAGTTATTTGTGCATCAAAGGTATCAGAAGTCTAACGCTGGAATGCTAATGTAAACTGATTTCTGATTGGTGTCTAGGACTTGTAGCATGCCACTATTATTTATAAAATGAGTGTGAATAATATATTTCTGTTGATTTATCTTACAATAACTCTGCTACACAGTGGGGAAGATTTACAAAATCTGGTACACACAGAATCTGGTGCAGCTGTGCACAGCAACCAATCAGCTTCTAACTTTAGCTTGTTCAATTAACCACTTGCTGACTGCGCACAGTATATTTACTGCGGCGGTCAGCCCCTCACAGGCAGAGTGACGTAGATCTACGTCGCTAGCCTGTGAGGGTCTAGGGAGCGAGCGCGCGCCCCCGGAGGCGCGCTTCCGCTCCCGCGTGGTCACGGACCCCCCCGCGCGTGTGACCGGCGGACCCGATGTCCACCGGTCACTCAGCGATCGTCGGGGGAGAGGGAGAAAGTCAGGCGGCTAGTGTAAACAAGCCGCCTGTCATTCTCCCCTGTGTAGAAACTGTGATCACACGGTTCTACTATGTAGGACCGTTGATCACTGTTTCTACAGCTCAAGCCACAGCCAATCACAGTTAGAATCACGCCCCTAGGGACACACACAGCCCCTCCCTCTCAAATAAAGTTAACCCCTTCACTACCAGTGTTATTTTACAGTAACAGTGCATATGTATAGCACTGATTACTGCAGTAATGTCACTGGTAACCCCAAAAGTGTCAAAAATGTCAGTCAAGGGTCCGATCTGTCCGCCACAATGTCGCAGTACCGCAAAAAAATCGCAGATCGCCGCCATTACGCGTTAAAAAAACCCAACAAAAATGACAAAAATCTTTCCCTTTGTTAGTAAACGCGATAACTTTTGCGCAAACCAATCAAAATACGCTTTTTGCGATTTTCTTTACCAAACATATGTAGCATAAAACAAATTGACTGAAAATGTTAAAAAATTTTGATTTTTACATTTTTTTGGGGGGAATTTCATATTAAAAAATGTGAAAAATATTGCTATTTTTGCAAAATTTACGCTCTTTTTTTGTTTATAGCGCATGATCAAAAAATCACACAGGTGATCAAATACCACCAAAAGAAAGCTCTGTTTGTGGGAAAAAAAGGACGTCAAATTCGTTTAGGTACAGCGTCGCACGACCGCGCAATTGTCCGTTAAAGTCACGCAGTGCCGAATCGCAAAATACCCCCTGGTCAGGAAGGGGGTAAAATCTACCGGGGCTTAAGTGGTTAAGCTTTGACAATAAGCCCCCATTTACATTGGGCTGATTTGACATGCGGCCTACTCCAACTCCAGTCTCTGTCCCTCGACAGAGCAAACGTGGCCAAGAGAGTGCAGGGTGCTGGATGATGGTGGGGTGGATGGATTTGAGAGGGGGGGTGTTAATGTCCCATGTCTCACCCTCTGTTGAGGAGGATTCAGATAATGAGGGGTGGGAGAGGATTAGGAGGAAGAAAAAGAAGAAGAGGAAGACCAGTAAAGCGGTCATTTCTTCCTTACAGTCAGACCGGGAGGGGTTCCTCTTGGCAACACATTTTCTGTTTTATCAGGGGATGAGTTGGTATTGGATTTGTCTACTTCTTTATCATCTATGGATGAGGGGGAGTCACATAATCTGAAGAGAGCTGTTTTGGGTGATGAGTGTAGTAGAGGCTAAGAAACTATTACCCCAATCATCCTGATGGCAGTTCCGCTCCAATAAAGGTGGCGACCATTAATGTCGCCAGAATTAAATCTTCAAGAGCTTGTGATCTTGCCTTATTTTTGCTTAGTGGTTTTGATGTTGAGATTTTATTTTTGCAAGATACCTGGCTCAATACTTTGGCCAATGTCCATCTAGCAAAAGGAGTGGAAATGTGGTCCCTCCTTTTGGTCTCTTGCTGCTGAGCCTTGCAGCGTAGTTGCGGTGCTTTTTAAAACCGATATGGTAACGCTCCGGCCAGAAATTGAGGTAGAAATGGGGAGATGCATGGTCTTAGATGTCTCTGTTAGGGGGCAGGACCTGCGCCTGATCAGTATCTTTGGACCGCAGTCAAAATGGGACAGGAAATGCCTCCTCACAAAGATTAAGCCCTTCCTTTTTACATCCCAGCGAGTTGTCTTTAGAGGTGACTTTGACACCATAATTAGACCTGAAGACAAGAGAGGCTCTATTGACAGGCTGGGTTACGATAGCATTTTTACCATGTAGACATGGTTAGACAAGCAGGCCTGGTAAATGTGCGCATTAAGCACTGGCCTGGCACCATGGGATTCACATTTCAGAAAGGGAATAGTCAGAGTAGGATAGATAGGATTTTTTTTTAAAAGAGAATTCTGCTTGTCAATGTTCATAGAAAGATCCTGGCGAAGACTCTTTTTTGGCGCTTGTTGTCAGTAGCCGGCAATTTGTTGTCCAATCATCAGTACTGCTAGGTCCAAGGTAGAAGTACCTTTTCAGCAGATTTAGCTATTCGGGGAGGCTTTGAAGCAATGCAGGGCTGCTGGATGGAGAAAGTACTTGCTGGCAATGGATCAGGCAAAGGCTTTTGATTGAGTGAATCATTAGTACCTGTATTTCCTACTTGGTAGATATGGTCTGCAGGGGAGGTTTATAGATTGGCTGAAAAC
This sequence comes from Pelophylax lessonae, assembly GCF_965119305.1. Classification (NCBI taxonomy): domain Eukaryota; kingdom Metazoa; phylum Chordata; class Amphibia; order Anura; family Ranidae; genus Pelophylax; species Pelophylax lessonae. Next base: position 170,125,298 of record NC_138780.1, read on the forward strand.
ATTATATAAAGGGGCTGAGAGGTCCCTACTTTTAATGGTTGGGATGGACGGCCTTTTAAGGTTGGCTCTGGTGTGCGCCAGGGGTGTCCTTTGAGCCCCCTGCTATATGCATTCGCAATTGACACCTTCATAAGAAGGTTAGAAGGTGGATCATTGTGCGGGGGCCTTTGGGCATTGCTGAAGTGCTGCCTTTAAAGGTCGTGGCCTATGCCGATGATGTGTATGTTATTATCTCTGGGATGGAGGAGGCACAGGAGGCTTCTGGCTCTAAAGTAAACCATGAAAACCATGAAAAGAGTGAAGTTTTCTGGATGGGCGAGGAGGGTGAAAGCTTCAAACTTCTGGATGCCTTCCCAGAGCCCCAGCAGGAAATTAAAGTGTTGGGCATCAAATTTGGTCCTGGTGACTATAGTCATCCAAACTGGGAAAGCAGGTTGGTGGATGCCAACGCTAAAGTAGCAAGCTGGAAAAAATGGTAACCTTACTTGAGGGAGAGGGCTGACTTGATCAAAACTTTCCTGATCCCCATATTTTTATATGTCAGCTTTGTCTGTATCTTGCTAGAATTTCTCTATGCAAGGGTGTACAGCTGTTATGGGGAAATAGGCTGAACCTGATCAGTCACAATGTAACTTACCTGTCCAGGTGGGAGGGTGGCCTAGGAATGGTCAACCCAACAGTTTTCTTTTCTCTACTCTTCTTAAAGTACAATCTTGGTAATATCTTAGCAGAGACGTGGCTGGGATGGGTGGGTATTTTTCAATCTTGGTTTAGGCCTTTTCTACTATGTTTTTCTTTATTAAAAAAGTCTTGCAATGAATAAGCATAAAATCAACATACAGTATGAAGAAATGACACTTTGCTACAATGTAAAGTAGTGAGTGTACAGCTTGTATAACAGTGTAAATTTGCTGTCCCCTCAAAATAACTCAACACGCAGCCATTAATGTCTAAACCGCTGGCAACAAAAGTGAGTACACCCCTAAGTGAAAGTGTCCAAATTGGGCCCAATTAGCCATTTGTGTTGAGTTATTTTGAGGGGACAGCAAATATACACTGTTATACAAGCTGTACACTCACTACTTTACATTGTAGCAAAGTGTAATTTCTTCAGTGTTGTCACATGAAAAGATATAATAAAATATTTACAAAAATGTGAGGGGTGTACTCACTTTTGTGACATACTGTATGTTGATTTTATGCTTACTGATTGCAAGACGTTTAATAAAGAAAAATTGGGAAGAATGTCCCTTACATTGGTGGTCAGTGGAATGTCCCTTACATTGGTGGTCAGTGGGAAGAATGTTCCCTATATTGGTGGTCAATGGGAAGAATGCTCTTTACATTGTTGGTCAGTGGGAAGAATGACCCTTACAGACAGCTATAAAGATCGTTGGTGTCAGAGGTTACTTATCTGAGAGGTATAAAACACTCACTGGCTCCCAGGGAACCCCTGCCAAAAAAATACTTTATCTACAGCTCACAGTACATTAGAGCTGTGGTCAGTGGGAAGAATGCTCTTTACATTGGTGGTCAGTGGGAAGAATGTCCCTTACATTAGTGGTCAGTGGGAAGAATTCTGTTTACATTGGTGGTCAGTGGGAATAATATTTACTACATAGGTGGCCAGTGGGAAGAATGTTTCTTACATTGATGGTCAGTGGGAAGAATATCCCTTACATTGGTGATGATCAATGAGAAGAATGTTCCTTACATTGGTGGTCAGTGGGAAGAATGCTCCTCACAGTGATGGCCAATCGGAAGAATGTCCCTTACATTGGTGGCCAGTGGGAAGAATGCCTCTTACATTGGTGGTCATTTGGAACAATGTTTCTTACAATGGTGGTCAGTGGGAAGAATGCTCCTTACATTGGTGGTCAGTTGGAAGAATGCTCCTTACATTGGTGGTCAGTGGGAAGAATGTTCCGTATATTGGTGGTGAGTGGGAATAATGCCTCTTACATTGTTGGTCAGTTGTAAGAATGTTCCCTACATTGGTGGTCAGTGGGAAGAATGTTCACCATACAGATAGCTAAAAAATCATTCATGTCAGTGGGTACTTATCTTAGAGGCAGAAAAAGCTCATTGCTCAATAAACCCTACCAACTTATGGAGGAACCCCGGCTGGGAAAGGCTAATTTACACTAAACTACACACAAACAAAATTAAACCAAGTTCATCCTAACCCAGAAGTTAGCTGTCATTGCTGGGCCATTGAGCCACGTGCCAGAGTTTCCAGCCCTGAAGCTGACTCACACAAAGAGGATGGGATGCTCATGTCATCACTGACCTAATATGCACATGACCACATTACATAGTTACATAGTCTGGTTGAAAAAAGACACAAGTCCATCTGGTTCAACCAATAAAAGGGGAAAAAAATGAAGGGATAAAAAAAAAAAAATGTATGTCATTGACCTAATATGGCAATGTGACCATTTTAGTCAATTATGTCATAAGCATCTCCACCCCTTTGAAATGTGCAGCTGCAGGGTGAGGAATCTCCCACCCAAAACTCATTGGCAAAGCAATGACAGCTTTCTTCTGGGTTCGGACCGAATTTAAGCTCATTCTACAGATGATCCTGCCATGTAGGTCTTTGTTCAGGCAAATCCTGTTATGTCATGTCTGTCTGCCAATTATGCTTCTGTGTTGTCATCCTTGTCACATTAGCCAATGATGCACTCTACAACCTGCCATGCCAACACACATTGAACAAGCATGGTTCACCACTGTCACTATCGAGCCAGTCCAGAGTGATGATGTGCAGCCAATGTAGGAGCAAGTGAATGTAGACAGAAATTGGGAAATGCAAAAAAAATATTTTTGGGGGAAAAAATATGGCAGTTGCCTATGATACACAGGTCTTTAGAAAACCAAATTTTGTCTTATTAGGGTTTATATCTGCTGTTTTGGTCTTTTGTCAGAAATATATTTACTCTTCCGTTAAAAAGAAGGTTTTGCGTTTAGATTGGAATTCTTCTTAAGCCCAGTTTTACAAGTCCACCCCTTAACCTGTCCATTTGCTCCCACATTACTGACACAGAGGACTGGGTCACGGCATATTTTGTTTTCCGTCTTCTTTTGGGTTCCTGTTTTGCCCATTCTGTGTACACACACAAGCGTTTAGCTACAATGACGGCTAAATACTGTACATGGCGTATCACATAATAAGTATCTGTAATTGACGTCTTTTGTCTACTGTAATGGGTAGGCTGCAATTTGCAGTGCAGATGTATTCGTAATCTACCTCTGTTAGTTTAATATCTCATACACATCACATACACGAATCACCTACAGAACAGCAGGCAAAGTGGAGCAAAGTGGTTACGGCGATTCTTCGCAAATGGTTTAGAGACTTAGAGCGGCAGAAAATGAAGATTTCCCAGCCGCTATTTGAATATAAACACTCTTCACTTACATGCAGAAAAGTTTAAAAGAAGCACATCAAGGAAGTAAAAAAAAAAATCAGATGGAGATAGACACTGATGCCTCACATCTTCATGAGAATGTAAGAAGACAAAAGGGTGTAAAATGACGGCAATTTTATGTATTGCGCATAAGGGCTGTCTAAGTTAATGCATATGACAGGGTAATATAGGTATGATTACAAAGAGCCTTTTGCTCTGCCCCTACCTCTGCAAAGAACAAAGAATGCATATAGATTAACCCTTTGTTGCCAGAGAGGCCTGGATATCCAGCTGACCTCAATGGATGACACTTTCCCTTAGGCTGAAAACACATTAGTAACGTAGAAACAGGGATAGTAGAGACCACATCTATTATCGGTTATGCTTAGACACTTCAAATTTGCTGTCTTACAAAAAACATCTTGAAATGGTAATTGTGCCTAAGCAGTACCCTGAAAACTTACCTTATTTCTGGGATCCCTCCTAAAAAATAGCAGTACACTTCTTGTGCTTAGGTACCCCTGTACCTACTGTATCATAGCTATATCTCTGTAGTGTGAGATCATCTAAGGCATTGTTTCTCAACCAGTGTGTTGTGGCACCCTGGGATCCCATTTGGGTTCCTCCAGCATAGGACCTAGTTTGGCCTGGATCAGCGTCATGAGATGCCATGATGCAGGCAGCCTGATGTGAAGGGGGGACCTCTGATGTAAAGATGGGATCTCTGATGTGACAGGGACCTCTGATTTGAAGGAGGGACTTTTGATGTGAATGAGGAACCTCTGATGTGATGGAGGATCTCTGATGTGATAGGGGAACCTCTGATGTGAAGAGGGGAACCTCTGATGTGAAGGGGGGACCTCTGATGTGAAGGGGGGGACCTCTGATGTGACTGGGACCTCTGATATGAAGGAGGGACATTTTATGTGAATGAAGAATCTCTGGTGTGATGGGGGGGGGGGGGATCTCTGATATGATGGGGGACCTCTGATGTAAAGGAGGAATCTCTGATGTGACTGAGACCTCTGATTTAAAGGAGGGACCTTTGATGTGAATGAGGAACCTCTGATGTGATGGGGGATCTCTGATGTGATAGGGGAACCTCTGATGTGAAGAGGGGAACCTCTGATGTGAAGGCGGGACCTCTGATGTGAAGGGGGGACCTCTGATGTGAAGGGGGGGACCTCTGATGTGACTGGGACCTCTGATATGAAGGAGGGACATTTTATGTGAATGAAGAATCTCTGGTGTGATGGGGGGGGGGGATCTCTGATATGATGGGGGACCTCTGATGTAAAGGAGGAATCTCTGATGTGACTGAGACCTCTGATTTAAAGGAGGGACCTTTGATGTGAATGAGGAACCTCTGATGTGATGGGGGATCTCTGGTGTGATGGGGGACCTCAGATTTAAAGGGGGAATCTCTGATGTGACTGGGACCTCTGATTTGAAGGAGGGACCTTTGATGTGAATGAGGAATCCCTGGTGTGATGGGGGGGATCTCTGATGTGATGGGGGACCTCTGATGTAAAGGAGGAATCTCTGATGTGACTGAGACCTCTGATTTGAAGGAGGGACCTTTGATGTGAATGAGGAATCTCTGGTGTGATGGGGGTATCTCTGATGTGATGGGGGACCTCTGATGTAAAGGAGGAATCTCTGATGTGACTGGGACCTCTGATTTGAAGGAGGGACCTTTGATGTGAATGAGGAACCTCTGATGTGATGGGGGGATCTCTGATGTGATGGGGTAACCTCCAATGTGAAGGTTGATCTCTGACGTGATTGGGGGAACCTCTGATGTGAAGTTAATTTCAGCAAGGCAGTTGTGTGCATCATCCCAGGCTCAGGTTTCCCATTGATAAGTAACGTTTACGTTTTTTTACCTTTTAGACTGGGGTGCCTCGAGGCATACTTTTAAAGGGTACCATGACTAAAAAATGTTTGAGAAATGCTGATCCAAAGCAACTTCGAAGTGGCATTTGGTGATGTCATGATTGAAACTTCTAAATACATCAAGGGGAGGGGATGAATAAGGCTCAGGAGGGCAGTTTTTTCAATATAAAACCAAAATCAAGAACATGAGAACATGACCTCATCTCATTATTGTTCTGCCCACTGTTCTACTTGCTGGAGAGAAAGCTGTACCTGAAGAACTGCAGTGCAAGGATCTACCCGTTTCATTAATCCTGTGGATCTTCATCCACCTCTACCTCTCCTGCTGCTTTTTGGTCACTACCTCCCCAGTAATCAGGAAGGCAGCTCCCACAAGAAAAGCCAAGATGCACACCTCCACAAAGAGACACAGGGCAGAAATACTGTCATCAGTAATAGGGAAAAGATCCGCTGCAGGGAAGATTCAGGCAATACTGGTGATTCGTGTTTTTCCCTATGCTTGCCTTTTTCTCACCTTGACAGACTTATTAACGGCAGACCACCAGACAAGGAGGACCAGTCTTGAAAAGCACAAGATGTTTGTTCTTATTATTGTATCTTCTGGATCCTCCTCTGTGCATCCCCAGCCTGTAAACAACAGTTTCCCGAAATTTTCAGTTTTAGCTCCAACTGGGAACCCTGCCATGCCCCCCTCCCCCATCAATGCAACACAGGTACCTCTCAAGAGCCCACATGGATTCATACTTTAAAGAACTAAAGAAACATTTTTTTTTTATTATTTTGATTAGAATAAGGAGGGTTATAGCCACTGTTAAATTTTTTTTTTTTTGCCATCTTTGTCCAATTGGGAAGATTTTCATTCACTTCCTTTCCTACAGCTAAAACTGGAAGTAAGGGGAAAATCCGTCTAAAGTGAAGGAATTCCTGATTGTCACCAGTGTCCCCATAATGAAAATTTCTCCCATATTCCTGTTCTGGTGACAATCCAAAATTTTTAATTTTCTTCACTTTCAGGTGCCAAGAGTAAACAGGACAAATAAAGAGGGTGAATTCCCCTAACGGGGAGCACAGACAGCAATAAAAACCTTCAAAAAACAATAAGGTGTGACCACCCTTCTCCTGCGCTTGGTATCCAAGCCCCTCGACCACACTCCTCACGGGACTGACAACTGGCTTCTCAGATGGCTAAGGTCTTGCTGCCCATAACGGACTGGGGTAGTCCACCGATACTGAAAGCAAAGAAAACAAAAAAGGGCGCACCGACCTAGCGCATTATCCTCAATGAAAGGCTTTATTTATATGACATTAAAAAATGGCTACTCACAGACGCAGATATAGATATATCATATCAATATCAATATTTGTTTTCTTAGCAATAAAAACCTTACAGGTGTTCTAATCCCTCTCCACTCTATCCAAAACTAAAATAAAAAGTTTTGCCTTTAGTTATATAGTTAAGATTACAATGTGGCAGTCTGCTTACCAGGGGAGAGACTGAGGAAATGTTTCCTCCTACCTGCAGCAGACTGATGTAATACAATGCAAAAGAAGTTCATGAGCTCCAGTACAGTAAATCTGCCTAAGCTAAGATGGTGCAAGTAGTCTGCTGCAGACAGGGGAAAGCATTTCCTTAGTCAGCTCTCCCCCAGTGATCAGACTGCAACATTGTAATTTCATAGCAAGTTGCAACATGAAAGACTGCAACAGGGACTGATCTGTTTCGGATGTTTGTGAACAGTGCAAACTACACAGGCTCCAAGATTTACATGATTGTGTCTTTTCACAGTCCAGGAAGTAGATGGTGACCCTGTATGATACCAACATGGCACTGTCCTTGTGTGTAATGTAGAAGCATTGTCAGAGGAAGTAATGTGAACTTTTTAAGGGGGTACCCAATGCCGTACAGCAGCCATTCTCAACCAGGGTTCTTTTGAAATCTATGGTACCTCCAGGGATAGCTAGAAGTTCCTCTAATGGTGCCAAGCAGTGGCTGACTGGCAATTTCGGCCCAGGGGGCAAGTACAACCCAGAGGCCCATAGTGCAGAAACTTGGCCCTCCTCTCACTTTACCTCTTACCGGCCTCCTCCTGACCCCCATTCCAGGCTGAAACTCCACTCCAGGTACTCTTTACTTACTAAACTAATCGGAGTTCCCAACCGGGCCAGCAGGGGTACAGTTGGGGGGAGCTGGGACAGCTCGGTTGGGACTGGCTGGGGGAGGAGAGTCTCCAGTGGGGCATGGAACTGGCCTCTGCTAAGACACAGTTTACAGCATTCATACTGGGGGGGGGGTCTGCGCTCTGTCCTTGTTTTCAACCCACTCTCAGGTCAACGGCAGGGACTTTTTATTTCTCTCCACCAGGAATCCTTTACGCATGTCTTTGGCAGAAGCAGTGCAGCCTTTTTATGGGGCATCAGAGCAGCCCAGGGGGCAATTGCCCCCCATACCCCCTGGCCCAGTCCTCCCCTGGTGCCCAGGTTTAACGCCACTTGACAAGAGCCAGTAACATGACTGCAAGGGTATAATTCTGGCCACCCCTGTAGGTAGGACATTCTTCCCCTACCATCACCAATGTAAGGGGCATTTTTTCATGACCCTCAATAGATTGATCTTACCAGGGTTTCCCTGAGAGCTAAAAATCATTTCAAGGTTCCTGTGGAGCAAAAAAAGTTGAAAAAGGCTGCCATACGGTGTTACATGTATGCATTACCTCTCTATGATCTTATCGTTAAAATATATATCTGATGGTAGGTCCACCATGAGCCCCCTTACACTCAGTTTGATCAATATCATAATGTCAAAAAGCAGACGCAATCTGCTTGCTGGTTTGCATTTTAGAATCTTACCATCCAAACAGAGAAGGAATGGGTTAAGCTCCCCAAGCAAGTAATATATGGGTGGCGTTATGCTACAGCTGTTGGAAACATCATTTCAAACAATGTTGAGAAACGACATTTGCGGGCCAGGTAATTTGGGTAATTTGCACCAGTCACACTGGAGAAGCTATAGCTCCAGTATTTATTTTCTTATGGTCGTTTCATGTGGTTCCAGTTTGCAGACGTAGAAATCCAGAGCAATGTTTATTTATAAAGTGCTAGCACAGTCTGCTGCAGCCATGCAGGAAAGGCTCGGACATGCAAATAACTTGAAAGGATAAAGGCATGGCTGTAGTTTTGTGGGCTAACTTCATGGATAAAGTTGGCTTGCCAGAGAAAGTTTGGGGTTTTTTAATTCCGAGGCCACTTGTTGTTATTCCTGGTGGCCGGTGAGCCAAAGGAAGCAAAAGAATTAGGTTTGAATGCTCCAAACAACAGGCTCCTTATAGAATTGTTCCCACAAACTGAATTTATGGGGGTCTCGGGGGCTCACAAAGCTTTCCTTCTAGCTGGATCTTGTAGACTTCCACAGCTTTGTGTGCCAAGAATGTGAAATGTCAACAGGCATCCTGGCCGAAGCTGAGTACTAAAACAAAGGCTAGGAAGGTATTACTGAAAGTCTTGACATTTGATTTTGGAAGCCATTTTGCATTTCCTTATTTGCGGGCAGTTTTGGCCTAGAGGGGAATGTCAGCTTAAAAACCTGGAATTGGTTTTACCTTCTTAGGTGCCACCCAGCTATGGGGTAGCCAACTTTCATACTGTATTTATATAATTCGCCTAACATAGTATATTAGGCAAATATAGCTTTTGTTTGTTCTGGTCTGTTCTGGGTTCCACAGACTTGGAGTTTGGTTGCTTCCCCTGCCCCTGGAAGAAGCTTCAAGAAAATAGGAAGGAAGATATAAATGATCAGCCTGAATATTTATCACGGCCTGGTCAGTCCCTGGAGAGGAGTGTCCAGCAGATGGCTAGGGAGGTGATAAATAGTCAGAATCCCTGGTGAGATTGTGCCTTCTCCCCAGGAGAGATACAAAGCCTGAGGGCCTGCTGCCCTTAGGCAGCCCATGGACTGCGTCACTGTTCTTGAGGTCTCAGAAATGTCAGGGCTGAGGGCCTGGGTAGATCTCCTGAGAAGCTGGCTGTAGGGCTTCACTACAAAGGATCTGATCTGGAGAAGGATTGTCTTCCTCACTGGACTGTGTCTGGAGGAAGCTGGAAGGTGGCAGCTGTTCTGGTGACTTGTGAGTAATGAACCTGAATTGATCCCTGGTGATTGTGTGCTCTTTTGGTGATGTAAGTGCCAGTGGTAGCTATAGTCTGGGACAGCATTCACAGGGTCTTAGAGTTCTGGCCATTTCTCTATCCTCAGCAGGATCCTGGAGTGTGATCCTGGACAAGCAGTGCCTGTATTGCTGTGCAGTGTTCTGGAAATTACCAATAGTTCTGAAGTGGCACAAGGTAACAAGATACCAAAGGAACCTGCCTCCTGGTCTACAGCTGTGAGACCTTAGACCATAGGTCTGCAACCCGCGGCTCCGGAGCTGCATGCGGCTCTTTTTAACCTTTGCCGCGGCTCCGGGGCGGATGATAGCGAGGGGAGGAGGCGCACTGTGCGCCCCGACACTCCCCAACACTCTTCACTGTGGCTTCTGTCCTGGCTGTGACGTCGCGTGGGGGGCGGTGCGTGCGTTAATCACGCACTGTCCCGACGTCACCTTCCCGCTTGCTGTCGGAGAGGAGGGCAGTGGCGCGCATGCAGGACGAAGAAGACGTCAGCAGCAGCACCCCAGGCACCAGTGTGAGGCAAGTGAAGTGATGCTTTGGGGGGGGGGGGCCCCACACACACACACACACACACTGCTTTGAAGGGGGCACGCTGGTCTCTGCATTGAAAGGGGCATGTATGCTGGTCACTACATTGAAAGGGGCATGTATGCTGGTCACTACATTGTAAGGGGGCATGTATGCTGGTCACTACATTGAAAGGGGCATGTACGCTGGTCTCTGCATTGGAGTATGACCATTGGGCATAGCAAATTTTGCTATGGGGCCTGTGATTTCTAATTACGTCCCTGTTTTCGTCCCCCCATTGGTTTTTGTAGGTTTTGCGGCTCCCAGTTTTTTTTTTTTTCCTTCGGAAACGGGTCCAAGTGGCTCTTTATGTCTTAAAGGTTGCAGACCCCTGCCTTAGACTGTTCAATGTTCTCAAATCCTAAGGAGAAGATTGTCCTCTTGCAGTTATTTGCTAAACAGCATTGGGGAGTTTTCTATGCCCTAACCCCTTTCCTGCTTAACCACTTGCCGACTGCCGCACGACTATATACTGCGGCAGTCAGCTCCTCACAGGCAAAGTGACGTATGGGTACGTCACTAGCCTGTGAGGCTCTAGGGAGCGAGCGCGCGCCACCGGAGGCGCACTCCCGCTTGCTCACGCCCCCCCCCCCGCGCGTGTGAGAGGCGGACCCGATGTCCGCCGCTCACTTGCGATCGTCGGTTACACCGGGAGAAAGGCAGGCGGCTAATGTAAACAAAGCCGCCTGTCATTCTCCCCTGTGTAACAGCACAGATCATACGGTCCTGCTATGTAGGACCGTATATATCTCTGCTGTTACATGAAAAGCCACATCCAATCACAGTTAGAAGCACGCACCTAGGGACACACTTGACCCCTCCTTCTCAAAAAAAGTTAACCCCATTCACTGCAAGTGTCATTTTTACAGTAACAGTGCATATGTATAGCACTGATTACTGTAGTAATGTCACTGGTACCCCCAAAAGTGTCAAAAATGTCAGTCAAGGGTCCGATCTGTCTGCTGCAATGTCGCAGTCCCGCAAAAAAAATCGCAGATCGCCCTCATTACTCATTAAAAAAAAAAACAATAAAAATGACAAAAATCTTTCCCTTAGTTAGTAAACGCAATAACTTTTGCGCAAACCAATCAAAATATGCTTTTTGCGATTTTTTTTACCAAACATAGGTAGCAGAAAACAAATTGGCCTAAAATGTTAAAAATTTTGATTTTTACTTTTTTGGGGGGAGGGAATTTCATATAAAAAAATGTGAAAAATATTGTTATTTTTGCAAAATTGTCGCTCTTTTTTTGTTTATAGCGCATGATCAAAAAATCACACAGGAGATCAAATACCACCAAAAGAAAGCTCTGTTTGTGGGAAAAAAAGGACGTCAATTTCATTTGGGTACAGTGTCGCACAGCCGCGCAATTGTCCGTTAAAGTCACGCAGTCGCAAAATAGGCCCTGGTCAGGAAGGGGGTAAAATCTTCCGGGGCTTAATTGGTAAAGTTACCAAGCAATAAGATATCAAAAAGACAACCCCTAAACTGAGTTTCTGGCCCTGGAGCGTATGGGCTGATGCTTGTTGGGGGGGGGGGGGCACCCTCTGTACTTTTAGGGAAGAACCAGCTAGTATCCTAGAATGTAGTGGGTTAGAAGGGCAAATCAGCAACGTGAATATGTATGCTGTCTTAGCCAATCCCTAGGGTGCCCAGAAGGTGGCTAGGAGAGTGCATAAATAGTTTGGGGCCTGGCTTTGCCAGGGTCTTGTCCAGGAGGAGAAGTTCCCAGCCTGAACGGCTGCTGCCCTTCTAGGCAGTCCAGCTGAAACTCTACCTGCGCTCACTGCGGTCCAAGCTGCGCTAAAGCTGGGGTGGCCTGTTTGCTAAAAATCTCTGGAACTAATCAAGAAATTTTACTAAGGATCTGGTCTGGAGAGTTCATTTGAGAAATGTTTGACAGATATTGGACGGAGGCATCCAAGTATTCAGGGGCATTGTGAGTGCAGACATGAGAGCAGGATCCTGGTGATGTTGCTGATACTATCCCTTGTGTAACAGTACTAGTGCCTGCCTGGCCAATTATATTTCTGATAGGGTCTCAGTGCTGTCTATTTACTGGGCCATTGCTAAAGAGACTAAGGAGTAGCAACAAGGTGATGGTGTCCTTAGAATACTGCTCAGTGTTCATAGAGCATCTCACACAGTAACAAGGTCATCCAGCGACCAGGGCAAGGATGCCGAACTGCTCCCTCCAGCTTCCCTTAGGGTTAGGGTCAAGGCGCCCCCCCCATCCCTGCAATAAAACACTGCGCCCAGGGCAACTCCTGCCTCCTGCCCTCCTGCCCACCCCTTGTCCTGGCCCTAAACCCACAGCTCCCTATATCCTATTCAAGTTATTCAGCAATAAATTAAGAAAAAAGGCAACCTCTAGACTGTTCATTGAGCCACAAGAGTGATTGTTGCTGTGTGCCTGGCTGCTGTTGCACTAACCTAGGAAAGGAACCTGTGGCAAATCAGCGAGCCTTGCGAGGATGAGCACTACATTTTTTACATAGTAAGGGGTCTATTTTTAGGAAATTTGCTGTGTAAATGTCTCACGCATTCACGCAGCCACCATAAATAATCCCTGTAGTTTGTCCAACATGTTTACCTCCTATGGTTGTCAGCTCCATCTAGTGGCCATAATGTTGTATTTTCCTGAAATACCCCAATCAGGAAAAAGTACCGCACTATGGCCACTACATGGAGTTGATGATCAAAGGGAGTAAACATATTATACAAATAACAGAAATTATTCATAATGGCTGTGTGAATGCTTAAGACATTTCCACAGTGTGCAATTTTATGATGTGGTTATTGGAAGTAACATTGAAGAAAACGGCATTGACGGAGAAAACAAAAACCTTAACATGAGCATAAGAGTTTATTTACGAAGAGACTTTGTAATTCTAATTGTTATATCTTGCAAACATTCCAAATAGGCACAATGCTTTCATACGCCCACACGCACACAAATTTAGGATCTATGCCAGTTTTTACCCTTGCTACAAGCTTTTATAACTATCAGGGGTTAAAGCTGAACACCAGCAAAATACATAGTGGAAATACATGAAGTATAAGAACTGTTTTACCTGCCAAGAGTTTAAACTTCTGTGCAGCCGGTTTTGTGATTCAGGCACCTTTATGGACAGTACAGCCCGGTCCTTGACCTTTGGAGCACCACAGTGAAGGACACACCCCCAGTCTGCTGATTGGACAATAAAGGAGAAGCAGCACAGGAATCAGTCATCGCTTATCTCATTCTGCTCTCCCTTCCTGATAGCATTTTCAGCACAAGGTAAGATATTCTAGGAGTCCTTTACTTGTTTAGCAGGGTATAGCATAAAGGTAGGTAAGGTGGATATAAATGCCCCCTGCCTGCCCTCACTAAATCTTGGTGCTCGTGCTCCAATTCTGCAGAAGAGCACACTGACTCTTGCTTTGAGAGTCCCTGCAATCAATAGTATCTTCTATTCTTGTGCTTCATATGTTGGCCATTATGATGTAAGGTGAAGGCATACAGAGGCTCAGCACACTTCTCTTTGACATCCCATGATCTTAAAAGATGGCATAAGGGCAATAGAAAACAATTTCTGGAGTTTAACAGGAAATTAAAATGGTTTGTGAATACATTTACTGTTGTACAGGGCCAGCGCTACCTGTAAGGCGAACCAGGCAGACACCTAGGGCGTAACTCAGCATGGGGCGCCAGCATCCTGCCTGCTGCACCCGGTCCCGGAATCAGTATGGACTGGCGGGTGTGGGCGGCGCCTCTCATGCTGTGCTGTGCCTGTGCCGCCGCCTGGGCGCTTTTGTGAGCTGAGTCAGAGGGCTGAGGGCTCCAGCATCGCCAAAATGGCGAAATCTTCATAGGAAAGCATTGAGGTGGTGCCGCACATGCGCATTAGGTTTCCCCTGCCGACAACGTCAGCCGGCAGGGGAGACCTAATGCGCATGCGCAACAAAGGAGAGCGGGAAAGCCTGACCCAGTGCTGACTCTGCCGAGCGAGGTAAGTCACTCACTGAAGGGGTTTTAACTTGGGATGGGGGGGGGTGGAAGCACTGGGAGGGAGAGAGCGGCGCTGGCACAAATTTAAATTAGAACTGCCAGTCTGCCACACATCCCCTGTTGAATGGTCTGCCTGTAATAGACTGAAGTTTAATGCAATAGTAAAAGGTTTTAGGCTTATGGAAGTGTATGTGTACTAATGCGCATTGTGCCGCACTTTAAAGAGCCTATGGGGGGGGGGGGGGGGCAATTTTTTATTTTGCCTAGGGCACCAAATTTCTTGCACAGGCCCTGTACATGTATTCACTTTTTTGCTGCAAAGTTTATATGTTTTAAACTGTTATATTTAATTATTATTTATGATATATACACTATAAGGGATTCCCAGAGCGCCATGGGTTAGCCATTCGATAAAGGTCAGTTTAAATTACAACTGTTGGCCCAGCCCCCTGCCTTCCAGTGGCACCCCCCTACATTCTATGAGTTACGTTTTTTTGTATACCTGTACTTGCCTTTTTGGGATGTCTTTAGGCATTCAATCCTTTCCTCTCTTGATTTTTTCCAACAGGGGCAGCCCTCAATGAAGTAGAGAGCTGTGCTCTTTAACTCATTGTGAATGAATGGCGCTGTCCTCAGTCTATCAAGTAGACTGACACGGTAATTATTAAACAGGGAAGACTGAGGACATCTAGTGGCAAAATAAAATTAAAGCAGGGGACAGGGCTAGAGAGGAGGTTAGCATTGCAGCTTCAGCTATTTTTTTTGTTTTGTCCAAGTAAGGAAAAACAGCCAACTGGCAACAGGATCATTGGCTGTCAAGGCTGATTGATGCACGTGTCCCTGAAGTTGATGTTTTCAAAGCAGAAGAAGATGGCAAGCGGGCGGAGGGGGTGTAATGCTTTGGGCAATGTTCTTCTGGAAAACTTTGGGTCCTTCCATTCATGTGGATTTCACTTGACAGACATGTACCACCTACCTAAACATTGTTGGTGACCAAGTACACCCCTTCATGGAAACAGTATTCCCTGATGGCAGTAGCCTCTTTCAGCAGTAAAATGAGCCCTTCCACTCTGCAAAAATGGTTCAAGAATGGTTTGAGGAACACAACAACAAGTTCCAGGTGTTGACTTGGCCTCCACATTCTCCAGATCTCAATTCATTCGATCATCTGTGGGATGTGCGGGAAAAGCAATTCCAATCCATGGAGGCCCCACCTCGCAACTTATAGGACTTAACCACTTGCCGACCGCCGCACGACTATCTACGTCGGCGGTCAGCCCCTCACAGGCAAAGTGACGTAGGTCTACGTCACTAGCTTGTTAGGGTTTAGGGAGCGAGCGCGCGCCCCCGGAGGCGCGCTCCCGCTCCCGAGTGGTCACGGACCCCCCCCCGTGCGTGTGACCGGCGGACCCGATGTCCGCCGGCCACTCTGCGATCGGCGGGGGAGAGGGAGAAAGTCAGGCAGCTTGTGTAAACAAGCTGCCTGTCATTCTCCTCGCTGTATGAGAGCTGATCATCTGGATCTACTATGTAGATCCGTTGATCACTCTGCATACAGCTGAAGCCCCAGCCAATCACAGTTAGAATTACGCCCCTAGGGACACACACAGCCCCTCCCTCTCAAATAAAGTTAACCCCTTCACTACCAGTGTATTTTTACAGTAACAGTGCATATGTATAGCACTGATTACTGTAGAAATGTCACTGGTAACCCCAAAAGTGTAAAAAATGTCAGTCAAGGGTCCGATCTGTCCGCCGCAATGTCGCAGTACCGCAAAAAAAATCGCAGATCGCCGCCATTACGCGTTAAAAAAAAAAACAACAAAAATGACAAAAATCTTTCCCTTAGTTAGTAAACGCAATAACTTTTGCGCAAACCAATCAAAATACGCTTTTTGCGATTTTTTTTACCAAACATAGGTAGCATAAAACAAATTGGCCGAAAATATTAAAAAATTTTGATTTTTACATTTTTTTGGGGGGGAATTTCATATAAAAAAAAGGGAAAAATATTGCTATTTTTGCAAAATGGACGCTCTTTTTTTGTTTATAGCGCGTGATCAAAAAATCGCACAGGTGATCAAATACCGCCAAAAGAAAGCTCTGTTTGTGGGAAAAAAAGGACGCCAAATTCGTTTAGGTACAGCATCGCACGACCGCGCAATTCTCCGTTAAAGTCACGCAGTGCCGAATCGCAAAATATCCCCTGGTCGGAATGGGGGTAAAATCTTCCGGGGCTTAAGTGGTTAAAGGATCTGCTACTAGTGGCTTGGTGCCAGATACCACAGAATACCTTCAGAGGTCTAGTGAAGCCCATGCCTCGATGGGTCAGGGCTGTCTTGGTGACAAAAGAGGGACCTACTCAACGGCTGATTGGTGGATATATATATATGTGCCAACCATGGCACTAGCTGATTGGAATTTGCATGTTCTCCCTGTGCCTGTGAGGGTTTCCTTCAGTTACTCCGGTTTCCTCCCACACTCCAAACACATGCTGGGAGGTTTATGGGCTCCTGTCTAAATTGGCCCTAGTATGTGTATGCACTGTATGAATGTGAGTTAGGGACCTTAGATTGTTAACTCCTTGAGGGCAGGGACTGATGTGAATGTACAATACACTGCTCAAAAAAATTAAAGGAACACTTTGAAAACACATCAGATCTCAATAGGGAAAAATCTCATGCTGGATGTCCATATTGATATGGACTGGGTAATGTGTTAGGAATGAAAGGATGCCACATTTTTGATGGAAATTAAAATTATCACCCTACAGAGGGCTGAATTCAAAGACACCCTGAAATTCAAAGTGAAAAAATGATGCAGCAGGCATCATACCTAATGGTAGTCAGGGTGCCATTGTCTAGCCTGTATAGGTCTGTGTGTCTCTCCATGGATATGGCTCCCCAGACCATCACTGACCCACCGCCGAACTGGTAATGCTGAATGATGTTACAGGTAGCATAACGTTCTCCACGGCTTCTCCAGACCCTTTCACATCTGTAACGTGTGCTCAGGGTGAACCTGCTCTCATCTATGAAAAGCACAGGGTGCCAGTGGCGGACCTGCCAATCCTGGGGTTCAATGGCAAATGCCAATCCAGCTTCATAGCGTCGAGCAGTGAGCAAAGAGCCAACTAAAGGACATCAGGCCCTCAGGCCACCCTCATGAAGTCTGTTTCTGATTGTTTGGTCAGAGACATTCACACCAGTGGCCTGCTGGAGTCATTTTGTAGGGCTCTGGCAGTGCTCATCCTGTTCCTCCTTGCACAAAGGAGAAGATACCGGTCCTGCTGATGGGTTAAGGACCTTCTATGGCCCTGTCCAGCTCTCCTATTGTAACTGCCTGTCTCCTGGAATCTCCTCCATGCTCTTGAGAGTGTGACAGGAGACACAGCAAACCTTCTGGCAATGGCACGTATTGATGTGCCATCCTGGAGGAGTTGGACTGCCTGTGCAACCTCTATAGGGTCCAGGTATTAACAATAGTGAGGAAGACCGTGCCCAAATGGTGAAATTATCCCTAACCCTTACTGCTGCTATCTAATTGAGAGACCTCAATCAACATTAAAAAAAAATGATAATAAAAATGTTGCCTGGTTTGATGAGTCTCAATTTTAGCTGCAACATTCAGATGGTAGGGTCAGAATTTGGAGTAAACTACATGAAAGCATGAATCCATCCTGCCTTGTATCAACGGTTCAGGCTGGTGGTGGTGTAATGGTGTGGGAGTATTGTTGCTGACCATGTCCATTCCTTTATGATTACAGTGTACCCATCTTCTGATGGCTCCTTCCAGCAGGATAATGTACCATGTCACAGCTCCAATCATCTCAGCACTGGTTTCTTCAACATGACAATGAGGTCACTGTACTCCAATGACCTCCACAGTCACCAGATCTCAATTCATTAGAGCACCTTTGGGATGTGGTGGAAGATTGGCATCATGGATGTGCAGCCGACAAATCTGCAGGAACTGCGTGATGCTATCATGTCACTATGGACCAAAATCTCTGAGGAATGTTTCCAACACCTTGTTGAATCTATGCCACGGAGAATGAAGGCAGTTCTGAAGGTAAAAAGGGGTCCAACCCGGTACTAGCAAGGTGTACCTAATAAAGTGGCTGGTGAGTGTATATGTAAAGCCTGGTACACACGATCAGATTATCGGAGGAATATTCGTCTGTTTTTTGTTGCATGCTAGTCTCATATCAGAAGTGAAGAGGTTACTCAACATATGAAAGTTTTTGTACGATAGAATACAATTTCAGAAGTGAGGTCATGTGCTGAATTGTTTTGTAATGTATTCTTCTGAGCATGTCGTAGTCTTGCTCTTA
The DNA here is from genome assembly GCF_965119305.1 of Pelophylax lessonae. Lineage (NCBI taxonomy): Eukaryota > Metazoa > Chordata > Amphibia > Anura > Ranidae > Pelophylax > Pelophylax lessonae. The sequence goes on from NC_138780.1 coordinate 170,143,660, forward strand.
CGATTTTTTTCGGACAAAAACTGTGCCAATTAAGACCCGAACACGCGATAAGAAAATCAGAAGTAGAAGTTCGTACGACGAACGAATGTTCATCGTGCAAAATTTTATTTACGATTTTCTTATCGTGTGTACGGGCCTTAAAGCACTGCATAAACTGTCAATGCTAAATAAATACCTGTAATAAATATATATACTTTTTTTTATATATTACAGTGAGGAAAAAAAGTATTTGATCCCCTGCTTATTTTTTGCATTTTCCCACTGATGATCAGTCTATAATTTTAACCACTTAAGCCCTGGAAGATTTTACCCCCTTCCTGACCAGGGGGTATTTTGCGATTCGGCACTGCGTGAATTTAACGGACAATTGCGCGGTCGTGCGACGCTGCACCTAAACGAATTTGACGTCCTTTTTTTCCCACAAACAGAGCTTTCTTTTGGTGGTATTTGATCACCTGTGCGATTTTTTGATCATGCGCTATAAACAAAAAAAGAGCGACAATTTTGCAAAAACAACAATATTTTTCACATTTTTTTATTTGAAATTCCCCCCAAAAAAATGTAAAAATCAAAATTTTTTAACATTTTAGGCCAATTTGTTTTCTGCTACATATGTTTGGTAAAAAAAATCGCAAAAAGCGTATTTTGATTGGTTTGCGCAAAAGTTATTGCGTTTACTAACTAAGGGAAAGATTTTTGTAATTTTTATTGTTTTTTTTTTTAACGAGTAATGGCGGCGATCTGCGACTTTTTTTGCGGGACTGGGACATTGCGGCGGACAGATCGGACTCTTGACTGACATTTTTGACACTTTTGGGGGTACCAGTGACATTACTACAGTAATCAGTGCTATACATATGCACTGTTACTGTAAAAATTACACTGGGAGAGAAGGGGTTAACTTTATTGGAGAGGGAGGGGTTAAGTGTGTCCCTAGGGGCGTGCTTCTAACTGTGGTTGGATGTGGCTGTGTGTGTAACAGCAGAGATCAATGGTCCTACATAGCAGGACCGTATGATCTGTGCTTTTACACGGGGGAGAATGACAGCCGACTTTGTTTACATTAGCCGCCTGCCTTTCTCCCTCTCCACCCGACGATCGTGAGTGACCGGCGGACATCGGGGCCGCTGGCCACGCGCGCGGGCTTCTTAGGGAACAATCGGGGGCGGGAGTGCGCCTCCGGCAGCGCGCGCTCGCCCCCTATTGGCTCCCAGGCTAGTGACGTACCGGTACGTCAGTTTGCCTGGGAGGGGCTGACTGCCGCCGTATATAGTCGGGCGGCGGTCAGCAAGTGGTTAATGGTAGGTTTATTTTAACAGCTAGTGACAGAATACCTGTCAGAGAAGACAGGTCCATAGTGTAGATTGAGTTCCACCACGTGCACATATGCGCATGCACAGACCAGCAACTGGCCAGGCAGATGTTCATACTCGTGGTTTAGAGAGCATGCGCGCATGCGCATTTGTGCATCGGTCAATGTGCACCCGTCAGTGTTAATTCAGCCAGCTACAACCATCAGTCCAGCAAATCTTGCTTTCAGCTGACTTCTACAGTCTGCCAAGGTCTGTGCCAGCTCTTCCACTATCAGCCTGCTTGCTGCCACATCCACCTGCTGGCTGCTTCTATGCAGACTACCGGACTAACTACAGGCACTCCTAAGTCACCGCACTCTTGTGGCTGCTGTCTCACTACCAGTGGCCCCCAAGCCGGAGCTGTACGAGAGGCCCTCCTCTACACGTCAGGCTCACCGACCAGGTATGTGGCAATAACAAAAAATATCCAGAAAAACACATTTTAAAAAAGTTATAAATTGATTTGCATTTTAAAGAGTGAAATAAGTATTTGATCCCCTATCAATCAGCAAGATTTCTGGCTCCCAGTTGTATTCTATACAGGTAACAAGCTGAGATTAGGAGCACTCTCTTAAAGGAAGTGCCTCTAATCTCAGTTTGTTACCTGTATAGAAGACACCTGTCCACAGAAGCAATCAATCAATCAGATTCCAATCTCTCCACCATGGCTAAGACCAAAGAGCTGTCCAAATATGTAAGGGACAAAATTGTAGACCTACACAAGGCTGGAATGGGCTATAGGACCATTGCCAAGCAGCTTGGTGAGAGGATGACAACAGTTGGTAGAAACACAAAATAACTGTCAATCTCTTTCGGTCTGGGGCTCCATGCAAGATCTTACTTCGTGGAGGTTCAATGATCATGAGAACAGTGAGGTATCAGCCCACAAATACACGGGAAAATCTGGTCAATGATCTCAAGGCAGCTGGGACCATAGTCACCAAGAAAACAATTGGTAACACACTACGCCGTGAAGCACTGAAATCCTGCAGCGCCCGCAAGGTCCTCCTGCTCAAGAAAGCAAATGCACCGGCCCGTCTGAAGTTTCCTAATGAACATCTGAATGATTCAGAGGAGAACTGGGTGAAAGTGTCGGTGACGGGGCCATGTACCATCAAATCTTGGATGAGAACCTCCTTCCCTCAGCCAGGGCATTGAAAATTGGTCATGGATGGGTATTCCAGCATGACAATGACCCAAAACACACAGCCAAGGCAACAAAGGAGTGGCTCAAGAAGAAACACATTAAGGTCCTGGAGTGGCCTAGCCAGTCGCTAAACCTTAATTCCATAGAAAATATGTTGAGGGAGCTGAAGGTTTGAGTTACCAAATGTCAGCCTCGAAACCATAATGACTTGGAGAGGATCTGCAAAGAGGAGTGGGACAAAATCCCTCCTGAGATGTGTGAAAACCTGGTGCCCAACTACAAGAAACGTCTGATTTCTGTGATTACCAACAAGAGTTTTGCCACCAAGTACTAAGTCATGTTTTGCAAAGGTGTCAAATACTTATTTCACTCATTAAAATGCAAATCAATTTATAACTTTTTTGTAATGCGTTTTTCTGGATATTTTTGTTGTTATTCTGTCTCTGACTGTTAAAATAACCCGACCATTAAAATTATAGACTGATCTTTTCTTTGTCAGTGGGCAAACGTACAAAATCAGCAGGGGATCAAATACTTTTTTCCCTCACTGTATATCTAGACTAGATCTAGGGGTCACTCATCGAAGTAGAGTAAGGTGTCAGTTGGCTAACATCCCCAATTGCGATATACAAAAAAAGACCCCCCCCCCCCCTGGGGGAAACTGGACTTTAAAGGCCAAAAGGAACACCACAAATTGTATAAAAAGTATACATTTAATATTAAAAGTTAAAAATCACAACAATACATGTATCTATACATAGAAAAGACAATATATGATAAATACAACAATGGGAAAGAATATAAAATCATATCCTGATCACAAAAGTCTAGTGATAAAAGCACTGGTTTCCAGTTTCCACTGGTTTGGGACTTTGTCCCAATATGTAAACGCACTAAAAACGACTGTATATATTGCTTTTTGTGCATACGCTATTACTTTTATATTCTCTATTACAGAAAAGCGATTTATGCATATGATTTCGCATATCCACACCCCTGAAGAAGGGTACTGCCCGAAACGTGTAGGGTGTTCTGGAAACCAGTGCTTTATCACTAGACTTTCGTGATCAGGATATGATTTTATATTCTTTCCCATTGTTGTATTTATCATATATTGTCTTTTCTATGTATAGATACATGTATTATTGTGATTTTTAACTTTCAATATTAAATTTATACTTTTTATACAATTTGTGGTGTTCCTTTTGGCCTTTAAAGTCCAGTTTCCCTCAGGGGGGTCTCTTGTTGTTTATCGCAATTGGGGATGTTAGCCAACTGACACCTTACTCTACTTCGATGAGTGACCCCTAGATCCAGTCTAGATATACAGTGAGGGAAAAAAGTATTTGATCCCCTGCTGATTTTGTACGTTTGCCCACTGACAAAGAAAAGAACAGTCTATAATTTTAATGGTCGGTTTATTTTAACAGTCAGAGACAGAATAACAACAAAAATATCCAGAAAAACGCATTACAAAAAAGTTACAAAATCGATTTGCATTTTAACCACTTGCCTACTGCTCACAGTATATTTACTGCGGCAGTCAGCCCCTCACAGGCAGAGCGACGTAGGTCTACGTCGCTAGCCTGTGAGGGTCTCAGGAGCGAGCGCGCGCCACTGGAGGCCCGCTCCCGCGCGGTCACGGACCCCCCCGCGCGTGTGGCCGGTGGACCCGATCGTCCGCCGGTCACTCGCGATCGTCGGTGGAGAGGGAGAAAGGCAGACGGCTAATGTAAACAAGCCGCCTGTCATTCTCCCCGGTGTATGAATGATGATCATACGGTTCTACTATGTAGAACCGTTGATCACTGTTCATACATCTCAAGTCACAGCCAATCACAGTTAGAATCACGCCCCTAGGGACACACATAGCCCCTCCCTCTCAAAAAAGTTAACCCCTTCACTGCCAGTGTATTTTTACAGTAACAGTGCATATTTATAGCACTGATTACTGTAGAAATGTCACTGGTAACCCAAAAAGTGTCAAAAATGTCAGTCAAGGCTCCGATCTGTCCGCCGCAATGTCGCAGTCCTGCAAAAAAAATCGCAGATCGCCGCCATTATTCGTTAAAAAAAAAACACCAAAAATGACAAAAATCTTTCCCTTTGTTAGTAAACGCGATAACTTTTGCGCAAACCAACCAAAATACACTTTTTGCGATTTTTTTTTTACCAAACATAGGTAGCAGAAAACAAATTGGCCGAAAATGTTAAAAAATTTTGATTTTTAAATTGTTTTTTTGGGGAATTTCATATAAAAAAAATGTGAAAAATATTGTTATTTTTGCAAAATTTATGCTTTTTTTTGTTTATAGCGCATGATCAAAAAATCGCACAGGTGATCAAATACCACCAAAAGAAAGCTCTGTTTGTGGGAAAAAAAGGACATCAATTTCATTTGGGTACAGCGTCGCACGACCGCGCAATTGTCCGTTAAACTCACGCAGTGCCGAATCGCAAAATACCCCCTGGTCAGGAAGGGGGTAAAATCTTCCGGGGCTTAAGTGGTTAAAGCCCCTTTTCCCTCAGGGGGGTCTCTTTTTATATATCTAGACTAGAGTTATTCCTAATGGTATTCAGCCCTTTCTAAGACCTTAAATAAGAAAGAATATATCTGCTGAAATGACTCATTAATTTGTGACACGGGCAGCAGAGGTACACGTTACTTATTACTTCTAAAGTACGGAAGTCCAGTCCTGCCAAGTATAATGTGACAGGTCCTTGAGATTATTGCTGAAAGTCCCGTAAAAAAATGCTGATAGGTCAGGAACATAGTAAAGAGGGTGTAAAAAGGAATTCGGGGCTTTCTGGCAAAGGTATGTATGTTATGGACACTGTAAGATGCTGCTTCATTCATCTTTCCCACTTCTCCCTGAAAACTTTTGCACACATGGCCTTTGCAGAGTCAGATTTATGGTTGGGTTTTATCCCTCCTGGATATCTGGGAAATTCATCAGGGGTGCAGAGGTCACATCCACTGTCCCCGCTTCCATCCCCTGCCGTACGATGTATGGATCGGGGTCATGGCTGGCGTACAAGCCTTTTTTTTTTTTTTAAGAAGCATTTTAGAATTCATAACCGTACAGTCAATATTTTTCTACAATTTGTGTGATTTATGGTACCGTTCCAGAGATTTACAGGGTTGGAAGAAAGAGGGGCTGCTGAAAATGAGAGCCGAGGCTGGGGCCGGTCCGCTGCATACCACATCTGATAAAAATAAACACTGAACTTCACCAAAAAGACCAGTGGAAGAATTGCATAAGCAAAGGAAACGGACCAACGCTTTATTCTACAGCTTGGGATAAATATTTTACCTAGTACTTAGCAGTGGCGTAATGAGAACCTTTCAGGCCGCTCTGCCAGGAGGCCCACCGCCGCTGTGCAAAGAGGGGAATAAACAGCACAAGGCCATGCCTATCGAGAGGCACACTGGAAACCTTTTGTAAAATAGTTTTTTTTTTTTTTTTTTACAAATTGCCCAATGTAAAAAAAAAAAAAGAAAAAAGAATGTCCTGCCATAAAATGCCCTAAACAAAATAGATCTACTCTAATATGGTTAACCACTTTAGATTTTACCCCCTTCATGACCAGGCCATTCTTTGCTATTTGGCACTGCGCTACCTTAACTGGAGACAAATTAATATTTGCGATATACACTAGTGTGGGGTGGTACCAACGAGCGTATATGGGTAATTTTTACTTTTAACCTCCCTGGCGGTATGAATTTTTCAGATTTTAGGTGCTGAAAGCGGTACCATTATTTTGCATGTAATTCTTAAGGACGAGCAGCCCAAACCAACTATTTACATATGATTTTTTTTTACTGTGCGTTCTTCTTTATAACATCTCGGGTATGATAAAGTTTGAAACACAAAATCATAAATTATAATATAATAAATAACTATAAATAAGTTAAATTTTATATATATATATATATATATATATATATATATATATATATATATATATATATATATATATGTACACATAGATATACATATACACGTATATATATATATATATATATATATATATATACATATATATATATATATATTATATGTATACGCAGGGCTTTTTTTTCTCAGAGAATAGGTGCAGGAACTCCCTCTTTTGTACTTACCCCTTGTCTCCACCCCTACCTACCTAGGTGAACCGTTCCTTGGTTCCACCCACTACCCACCTCCCATCCCTTTTAGAAAATACAGAACAAAGTAACATTTGTAATACTAAGTAATTTGTATGCAATTTGTTAATGATAACAAAAAAGCAGTAACATAGATCCCATGCAGCCAACAAAAAATAGATCCCCAGCAACAATAGATCCAGCCAGAAACAATGGTCCCTCAGCAGCAACAACAGATCTCCCAGCAGCCAGCATCAATAGACTGCTGCCTAAACAGTAGATTCCCTCCCAGCAACAACTGACCCCTCGGCAACATAAGACCCACCCCAGCAATAATAGACCCCCCTGCAAAACGAGATCTCTTCCAGAGACAATAGATCCCTCAGCAGCCACACTAGATCTCCCCAGCAGCAATAAATCCTCCTGCAGGAATAGATCCCCCTCCAGCAACAATAGGTTCCTCAGCAGCTAGCATCAATTGACAGTGTAGCACATCTTCTACAAATTCTCCTTGCCATTACATACATTCAGTGCTGGAGGTGCCGGAACTGCGTTCATCCGCGTTCCCGCTGAAAAAAGCACTGTATATATATATATATATATATATATATATATATATATATACTGTATACTGGAATTTTTATTATTTTTTTTTTATACTACTAATGCCTGGAAATCAGTGACTGATAAAGGGACTGTGATAGTGCGGCAGGCAATCTGACACTAACTTATGCTGGGGGGGAGCTGACTGACTGCCATTGACATTACTAATGACATTAATACAGTGATCAATGATAATACTTTATTCTGTCACTGTAATAATGACACTGGCTGGGAAGGGGTTAACATCTAGAGTGATCAAGGGGTTAAATGTGTGCCTAAATATGTGTAACATGTGCTGCTTTTTACTAAAGATCTCTCAGTTTCTCATCCCTGCTTTGACAGATGGCTCCCTCTGTTCAGATCGCTCCCTCTGTTCAAAGCTCTGTGTTGTCTGAGCTGTCAGAAAGCAGGGGGCGGAGAGCTGAAGTTACACTCTGCAGAGCTCAGTAAGAAGAGCTTTGAGAACTGATTGGAGGGAAGGGACACACCCCCCTCAACACAGTACGCAGGAACAGAGCTGAGGCTGTCAATCCGCTAGAGGTCCCTCCCCTGTCACCATTTATGTCAGGAAAACTTGTCAGAAGTGATTCATGTTGATGGCAGAGTAACGAAGCAGCAGACAGAAATGTCAATTAGGCCCAATTCACACCTCAGCATTTTGTAGCTTGAAGCTCCAACATGCTGGAGGAGAAAAAAATCAATTATTCTCTATATACCCGTATTTATCGGCGTATAACACGCACCTAAATTTTAGGAGAGAAATTTCAGGAAAAAAGCTGAAATTTAAAATAAACAGCTTTGAATTCAGAACATTGTTTTTAATCAAATGCAGTCTCACCAATGCCCACGAATGCAGCCTCATCAGCGCAGTGCCCACGAATACAGCCTTGCCAGCGCAGTGTCCTTAATTGCAGCCTCGCCAGCGCAGTGCCCAGACATGCTGCCTCGCCAGCGCAGTGCCCATAATTGCAGCCTCGCCAGCGCAGTGCCCATAATTGCAGCCTCGCCAGCGCAGTGCCCATAATTGCAGCGTCGCCAGTGCAGTGCCCATAATTGCAGCGTCGCCAGCGCAGTGCCCATAATTGCAGCCTCGCCAGCGCAGTGCCCATAATTGCAGCCTCGCCAGCGCAGTGCCCATACATGCAGCCTCGCCAGCGCAGTGCCCATAATTGCAGCCTCGCCAGCGCAGTGCCCATAATTGCAGCCTCGCCAGCGCAGTGCCCATACATGCAGCCTCGCCAGCGCAGTGCCCATAATTGCAGCCTCGCCAGCGCCAGTGACACTATATGAATCACTTTTAAAAATGTCCAGGAAGCAGCGCCGAGAAGTAGAAGGGGGCGGGCGGCGCCGAGGAGAAGGAAGGATGCGCTGTCATCGGAAGTCCCGGCGCCTATGATAGACGTCGGCATAGGAGGCGGGACTTCCGATGACAGCGTGTCCTTCCTTCTCCTTGGCGCTGCCCGCTCCCTTCTACCTCTCGGCCCTGCTTCCTGGACTTTTTTTTTATAACACGCACTGCTGCTTTTTCCTACATTTTTAGGAGGAAAAGGTGCGTGTTATACACCAATAAATACGGTAGATGGTTCACATCTCCACTCCAAATTGCTTGAAGCTCAAAAAAGTTCTGGAGCTTTTTTGTAGCTCAAAATGAGCAGAATTGCTCTTTCTTGTCGCATTTTTATTTCTACAGAAATTAATGGAAACGCGCAATTTGCATTTTTGTGTGCGATTTTACATGTTTTGATACAAGTTTGTGTGCAATCTTCTGTTCAAATGCAAAAATGTAAAAAAAAATTTAAAAAATAAGTAGTAATAGTAAATTAAGTCAAGAGCTATTGGCTGTCATGGCTCGAGGGGAGAGGTGGAATTGGGGCTCCTTAAAGTTTGTCTAAGTCCCGAGTCACACTTGTGCGATGCGGCAAGGCTGCGAATTCGCAGCCTGTTCTCACATCGCAAACGCACATCTGGCAGTTCACACGGCCATATGCGATACGCAGGGGGTGTCAATGAAATGTTAACGACACCCCCAGTTTGATCACATATCGCAGTGCGATCTGACAGTTCGCACAGGATCGGATCGCACAAGTGTGAACCACTGTGCGATCCGATCCTGATGCGGCTGGAAAAAAGGGTCCTGTGCGTGTTTGCTGCGGATACAGTGCGAATTCAGCCATACAAAGTGTATGGCTGAATTTGCATCCGCACATCCGATCGCATGTAATGAAGGAGCAGTGCGCTCCGAATTACATGTGATCGCCGCACTCGCTATAGTGTGAACCGGCCCTTAAGCCATTTTTTTTTTTTTTTTTCCGTTTTGGACAGTAAGGAATATTGTTTCTTTTCCCATCTAAGCCCCCTTAGACAATTGTCACTGTACACAAACAACTGAATGAGTCAGAACAGTGACTTATCTAGCCCACTCCCTTCAGATTTAAGGGTTTTATATACTAAAGGCAAATAGACTGTGCACTTTGCAAAGTGTGGTTGCTCCAGAGCTTAGTAAATGAGGTAAAGCTTCACTTTGCAAAGAATACCCGATCACGTGCAAGGAAATGATAAAAACAGCATTTTTGCTTGCACATGGTTGTATGATGGAAGTCAGCAGAGTTTCTGCTCATTTACTAAACTCTTGAGCAACTGCACTTGCAGAGTGCACAGTTTTTTTTCCTTTCGTAAATGAACCCCATAACCTTATGAGGTTTCAGTTAGAGACAGAGGGGTTGATGTACTTAAACTGGAGAATGCAAAATCTGGTTTCAGCTGTGCGTGGTAGCCAAACAGCTTCTAACTTCTCAGCTTGTTCAAATAATCTTTGAAAAAAAACCTTAAAGCTGATTGGCTACCATGGCAAAGCTGCACCAAATTTTGCACTTTCCAGTTATAGTAACTCAACCCCATAGTGTGAAAGGGAACCGATTTTTCTGTGCTGTGTTTTAAGAAAATCCAAATTGGGCATTGCTGTAATGGGTGTACCATGTGCTAAATAAAAATTCCAACCATAGGCATGCACAGGGGGTGTGCCAAGTGTGCCTGGGCACACCATAATCACTTTGTGTGGTTCCAATTCCCTACTGCCCAGGCTTCCCCCCATGTCCCCTCCACACTTGCAGTGCTGCTGGCTTCCCTCCTCTCCCCTCGGCTGCTGTGGGGGATGTTTCAGGATAGAGAGTGGGGGAAAGGGCTAGTCAATATGTCATTTACCGGCCCATTCCTTTTCTAAATGAACACAGTGAACACACTCACTCACTGTGTTCATTCATAACTGAAGCATAGTAAACTGTGCGAATAAACAGGAAGCCGCTCAGCACAGAGCACTTCCCATTCATTCACAGTCCAGTGCAGCTGAGGCTGCAGAGAAAGGCATGTGTGTTTGAGCTTTGGGGTGCACACCCTAATGCAATAGGCTGCGCACACCTATGATTCCAAGTATGGATATTTTTACATAGTTACATTGATCCAGCTTATTGAAAAATGTAACCATGTGCATACCATACCAGTGTAATTCCTCTATAACAGTGGGGGTCAACTTTCTTGATATGGGGGCCTCAAGTGCAGCCCTTGACACCACAAAAGAGCCGTACCTACAGTTCAGTGAATATTCATTATTGAAGATAGCAGACATACCACAGGATATAGTCAAAGACTATGGGCATAATACAAGAAATAGCCAGAAACTGTGAAAATAATACAGGAGATGGTCAAAGACTGAGGACATGATAGCAGAGATGGTCATAGTCTGAGGACATGATAGCAGAGATGGTCATAGTCTGAGGACATGATAGCAAAGATGGTCATAGTCTGAGGACATGATAACAGAGATGGTCATAGTCTGAGGACATGATAGCAGAGATGGTCATAGTCTGAGGACATGATAGCAAAGATGGTCATAGTCTGAGGACATGATAGCAGAGATGGTCATAGTCTGAGGACATGACAGCAAAGATGGTCATAGTCTGAGGTCTGAGTGACTAGGGGGTCCAGAGGCCAATCATTAGTGAATACGCCCCCCCAGTATATAAGATAGCCCCGCCAAAATCCTAGCATTTTAATACAGGGACATGGAAGAGAGTGGAAGCAGTTCTGTTACTTCTGCTTCAAAAGTGTCATTCAGCAATTATTAGTGTGAGGAAAGGGATATCTAGTGTAGTTAGGGTGCTATTTTCCACTATAGCTAGCTTCAAAAATCAAGTTTCTGTAGAGAAAGTGTTAAGTGCCAGGGTGACCGTAGTGTAGTGTAGGGTGAACTGACTCTGACTGCTGTGGCAGGGTGACAAAACCCTTCCATTTCAGGGTGACCGCTATAGAGAAAAGGTCGTTTCTCTTATGTGACTTACAGAGCAGCGATATGGCTTCTCTCCGGTCAGCCTGCTTTTTGCTGCAGGCGTTTATAGGGCTTTTTTGAGGACATGTTTGGAATCAGGCATGACATCTGAACTTGTGTATAGGGGTATATATACACACACATGTATGTATATATACACCTACACATATATAGGTGTGAAAAGAGCAGAACACTATGCTTGCGCTAATGAAATAATTAACAGGCATATGGCTCCGCTCCTATCACACCTATATGTGTGTATGTGTATAATACATATAAGTGTGTGTGTATATATACCCCTTGGCGCAGGCATTTTTTTGGGCATTTTTTTGGGGTCTTTGGAGTCAGGCATGACATCTGAACTTGTGTATAGGGGTATATATACACACACACACTTATATGTATTATACACATACACATATATAGGTGTGATAGGAGCGGAGCCATATGCCTGTTAATTATTTCATTAGCGCAAGCATAGTGTTATGCTACTTTCACACCTATATATGTGTATGTGTATATATACATACATGGGTGTATGTATATATACCCCTACACAGAAGTTCTGATGTTATGCCTGCCTCCAAAGTCCCCCAAAAAATGCCCAAAAAAACGCTTGCTACAAAACCGGCAAGGTGTGAAAATAGCGGAGCCATATCCCTGTTCTATAAGTGACCTAGTAGAAACTATCTTTTTTTTTCTGGTTCTGGACATGCTACAGAGCTGAAACTTCACAGGTACACGTTTTAGACCCCCCAGACACTAAATTCAAACACAAAATCAAAAAATCTCATTTTTTTTTTCAATAAATTTTTCAATAATTGGCTCTCTATCAAAAATGACAATTTTTAAGACCTTTTTTTGTGTGATTAATAGTCTCTGGGGCATGATCCAGAACCCTAGGCACTTTTTAGAGGCATTTATTGGGTTTTAGGGCTTCAAAAAATTTTTTTTGGATTACCGAAGTTCGGGTCCCATTGATTTCAATGGGGTTCTGAAATCCGGGCCGAACTTTTTGGAAGTTCTGGTGTTCTGGTCGAACCAAACTTTTGAAAAGTTCGATCATCCCTAATGGTCATAGTCTGAGGATATGATACCAATGATGGTCAGAGACTGCAGACAGGATGCAGGAGACTGTTAGAGACTGCAAACATGCTATAGGAGTTGTTGGAGACATGCTTCTGGAGACGGTCATAGACTGAAGAAATAATACACGAGACTGCTAGAAATTACCACTATATCAGGACAATAGGGAAACAAATATTAGTGTCTGCAGGGGCCCCAAGGACCGTGCAAAAAGTGCCAGAGGGCCCCAGGTTGATCACCAGGGCTCTAGAAGCTGGAAATCGCTGTAGAGACCCTTTACTACAGTGATCTCCACTAGCTTTAAGGTTCCATGCCAAACAGCTGCCCTGTTGCGTTGTGAACACAGAAGGTCACCCGCTCTACATGGGCACCATTCAGAGATCACTTTTCATTTTCTCAATAAAATGATAAATGTGTAAAAAATAAGATAAACATGAATAAATGAAAAAGAACCAAAATAATAATATTGAAAATATAATACACATAATAAAGTGAAAAATGCATGAACTAGTCACCAGTAGCCAAGAGACGTGATTGAAACCTTTAAATACATACAGAGGGTGAATAAAGTTCAGGACGGCAGGATTTTCAATATGAAGCCAAGATCAAGAACACGGGGACATGACCTCAATCTAGCAGGAGGAAAGTTCAAAACGAATCGTAGAAAGTATTATTTTAACAGAAGAGCAGTTGATGCTTGGAATTGACTTCCAGCAGAGGTAGTGAATCAGTCAACAGCAAGTGCATTAAAAATTAATTGGGACACACATATATCTATACTCAGACAAAAAATGCCCAATGTGCAAACCAGCATCGCTTCTTCTAGGTATGCTTGCACAAAGTTTGGAGAACTTACCACAGATCTTCTGTGGATGCAGGCTGCCTCAAATTCTTCTGTCTGTTCATGTATTCCCAGTCAGACTCCATGATGTTGAGATCAGGGCTCTGTAGGGGCCAAACCATCACTTCTAGGACTCCATGTTCTTCTTTACACTCAAAATAGTTCCTAGTGACAATGGCCATATTTTTGGGGTCATTGTTCTGCTGAAGAATACATTTAGGGCCAATCACACGCCTCCCCGATGGCATAGCATGATGATTAAGTATCTGCCTGTATTTCTCAGTATTGAGGTTACCATTGATCCTGACCGAATCTCCAACTCCATTTGCAGAAATGCAGCCACAAACTTTCAAGGAACCTCCACCATTTACTGTTGCCTGCAGACACTCATTATTGTGCAGCTCTCCAGCCCTTCTGCTACAGCCAAATATTTCACATTTTGACATCAGTCCAGAGCAACTGCTGCTATTTTTCTGCACCCCATTTCCCATGTTTTCATGCATAGTTGAATCGCATAGCCTTGCTTCCACATTCTGCATAGGATATGGGACTGATATGGAACTGATATGGGACTGATGAGTCAAAATTTGACTATACCAATATATTAAAGTATTACAGAACCCTGTCAGTAAGGCTTAGATTAGGGTGGTCCTCTAAAGATGGATGGAAAGAGGGGTGGGAAGTATCAATGGGGTAGGCATTAGACTAATGCCTAGTACACACTACTATAGTTAGTACAGCAATCTCCCCCACTGAGCTGTCGTGTTCTGACATTGGCTATGAGCGCTGATCGGGAGCAGGTCGGCTGCTGGCTTTCCAACATGCTCGTCTGTATGGCTGGCTTTTGTCGGACAGTGTGCCATACATACGGGCCAAATGTCGGGCAGTTTTTATCAAACTGCCCAATGTCACCCGACATTCGGCCTATGTGTACAGGGCTTAAGAGTAGCTAGACTCAAAGTATGTCCTTTGGGTGGATTTTTATGTGTTTTGTGACTCTTGCTCTTAGGTCATTACAGGGGTGGGGGCAGTGCTGTATTTTGGCCTAGGCCAACAAGGCCCAGGCCTAGGGCGGCACTTTGCAGGGGGGCGTCAAAAAAGCCCCCCTCCACCTTAGACTCTATTGGCCACTAGTTGCTAGAGCTGCCTCTCTCACCCCCCCTCTCTCTCTCTCACCCCCTCTCTCTCTCTCTCTCAGCCACCCTCTTTATCTCTCTCTCTATCATCCCCCACTCTCTCTCTCATCCCCCCTCTCTCTCTCACCTACCCTCTCTCTCTCTCTCTCACACCCCATCTCTCTCTCTCTCTTAGCCATCCTCTTTATCTCTCACTCTCATCCCCCACTCTCTCTCTCATCCCCCCTCTATCTCTCACCCCCTCTCTCTCTCACACCTACCCTCTCTCTCTCACACCCCCCTGTCTCTCTCTCAGCCACCCTCTTTATCTCTCTCTATCATCCCCCACTCTCTCTCTCATCCCCCCCTCTCTCATCCCCCCTCTCTCTCTCTCATCCCCCCTCTCTCTCTCACCCCCTCTCTCTCTCACACCTACCCTCTCTCTCTCTCTCTCACACCCCCCTGTCTCTCTCTCAGCCACCCTCTTTATCTCTCTCTATCATCCCCCACTCTCTCTCTCATCCCCCCTCTCTCATCCCCCCTCTCTCTCTCTCACCTACCCTCTCTCTCTCACACCCCCTCTCTCTCTCAGCCATCCTCTTTATCTCTCTCTCTTATCCCCCACTCTCTCTCTCATCCCCCACTCTCTCTCTCATCCCCCCTCTCTCTCTCACCCCCTCTTGCTCTCTCTTTCACCCCCCTCTCCCTCACATTCACCTCTCTCTTATCCCCCTCTCTCTCTCACCCCCCTTCTCTCTCCCTCACCCCCCCTCTCTCTGTCTCTAATCTCCTCTCTCACCCCCCCCCCTCTCTCAATCTCCCCTTTCTCTTTCTCATCCCCCTCTCTCTCTCATCCACCCTCTCTCTCTCATCCCCTCTCTCTCTTTCTCATCCCCCCTCTCTCCCTCCCTCACCCACCCCCCGCTCTCTCTCTCCCACCCCCTCTCACCCCCCCTCTCATGAGATCTCAGGGGTTCATGCTGGGACTTGTAGTCCTTCCATTTTGGCGGGAGTCACATCCATTAAAAAGGAAGGAGTGGGGCACATTTACATTGGAAGGGGGTGCCCAATTTTAGTCTTGCCTAGGGCAGCACAAAACTAAAATACACCACTGGGTGGGGGAGAATCGGACAATAAGGTCCACTGATCTAATGGGTGAAGGATAGACATAGAAGAGAGCAAGTGGAAATAGCAACAGTGCATGGGGGTGTAGAAGAAGGAGAAGAAATGGAATAAACAGCCAAAGTATGGTGGTGGAGTAGGAAGCATGTAAGGGGGCTTATGAATAGCTGTGTGTTGGTGCCAAGAGGTACATGTTCCCACCCCACTTCTCCTTGATAGAACAACAGCCCACCTGCTTGTAGCCCTCTACTCTACCTCCGCATATTGTGCCAATCTCCTTGCCAGAGGCCTTCTTACGACATCCCTAGTTGTAAGCCTTTACATTCAAATAAAGGAATGCCCACACAAAAGATGTGATTTCTGCACTTTATTGTCTTCTTCAGAGGAGATGACAAGGATACATCACATCACATAGTCTCTTAGTACTCACTCAGAGGGCTCTTACTCGCCATTGGCTCTACGTGTCCAGCTCACCACTCCCTGCTTGTCGTTCCAGAAACAGGATCACTGCAGCTACACCTCCAGCTTCAATACACCTCTCCCAGGTCCTCCAAGGGGATAGAACTCTCCTCCAAGAACACTTGGCCAGGCCTGAAAGGTCTTTTTCAACCCGCTCTAGCCTCTTTCACCATAAGTGACAGTTTGTTGGATGCAGAACTATCTTACCCTGATCTCCAGCCCTGTCCAGGGCCTCTGCATAGCTGACTACATCTGCATGCTGGTGGGGTACCTGGCTACCTTGTCCCAACTGCATTGGGCTCCTCCCAGCCTGGCATATATAGGTCAACTGACTATCTTATGACATCACTACAGGAGGGCTCTAGCCAAAAGGGACTTAGCACCTGATTTCACTATTCTCTGTTACTTACCACACACCATTCTCGGACAGCGTCACCTAGTGGCAGACTAGCTAACTGCACCGACTTACCAGTGGGTTGGGAAGGGACAGAACAAGAAGCATTCTTTGGGTAGAGCGGGGAGTCCTCCTCGGGTCTCTGATAACATTGCTTCAAGGGGATGTTCCTAGCACTGCCTTTCCTTCCTCCGAGAAGAAGTCCATCCAGTAGAACCATGCTTTGCAGTATATTTCATGTGTATCCTGAGATAATAGAGTTGGTTCCTCCATTTCTTCCTGACTCTTTGCCTATTTTAACTCTTGAAAGGCAAAAGCAAAGCACTGCCATGTGAGTACAGTCCCCTCTGGCTGTAATGTTATGTTAAGCTGGGCGGTTGATGGTGGTAAAGCCATGGCTCAACTGTCTATTTTTACTGCCCCCTACCTGCATTTGTAAATGAGCCCTAAGAGCAAGCATGGGGTACACTATATGTAACATACTATTAGGGATGGAAGTGTGTGCTCCTCAGCCGGTCATTTTTAGTTCCAACCCCATGGCTATCATTTAGCCATTGGATTGCTATTTACTTGTGATCTTGTTATACACTTTGAAGGCCAGTCATAGATGGGGGCAGGTTGGGGGAGTCCCGGGCTACCTCCATACCCACCTGTCCCTCATCTATCCATTAGCTAGCATGTGCTCCCACTGTGGAGACACTTATAAATTGGTAGTGTTAGGACTGCAAGTTACACAGGGTGTCGTGAAGGGGCCTTGCAGCTTACACATGCGTTTGCAAATGTGTGTTAACTAAACCCCTGTTTTTAACCTACATTGTTAGACAGGTTGATTCAGTTTGTTAACAGACTGGTCGTGAGTATGGTTTTCTTAGGGCCGGTTGTTCTCACGCACCTTATTCAAAGTCCTAACTTTTTTCCTTAATTTTCATCTCAGGGATGGAGACGCACAGCCTTACCCAGCTGGTGTCTCATTCAAAGTCCCAAAAGTAGGCACACTTACCTGAGATTAAACCGGTAAATGGACAAGGTCCTACCCACCTGCTGTTATGGCTTGTAAGAGTGTATTATGGAAATCAAATACGATGTAGTCTTGACTTAAAGCAGAGTTCCGGCCACAGAAAAAAAATTTCAATGAACATACCCCCGGGACAGTCAGGGCTAGTGCATTCCACAATGGCTAGCCTCTGATCTGCCCCGGTTCGCACTTACCTTTCAGAAGAAATACTTACTTTTAAAATTTCTTCTCCAGCTCTGCCATCGCAGGTGTGGGCAGCTTGAAGCCAGCGCGATTTTCTTCCGCGTCCTCTTCCGTCCTCTTCTGTCCCACGATGCACTGCGCCAGCCCCGCCGTCACTTCCGGGTCTGCAGCGTCATCCCTGCACAGCTTCTGGGCATGCCCAGAAGCTGTTTAGCAAGGTATGACGCGCCTGCACCGGAACTGACGTCGGGGCCGGTGCAGGCGCATTGATTCCTGGGAGCGATGACGTTCAGCTCCCAGGAATCATTGCAAAGCGGAAGTGACGGCCGGGCCGTGCGGCAGAGGGAGGAAGTGGAAGGAAGGTGAGTATTTTTTTTCTGCAATTACAAGGTGAGTAAAAAAAAAATCCTAACTACCCATTTCTTTTTCAGGTGAGCTATAGCAAGCGGATGGCCCAAAATCGACTATGTCGATTTTGTGGCCGGAACTCCGCATTAAGCAGTTTCCGCGAAAAATAACTTTTGGCCTGCTTTTGTTTCTACTGGCTCTAAAGTCACACCGTTTTAGAGCAAATATTTTTGTTCATTACTTAGCACAGGCTTCAGAAAATGCACGAACAGCAACCCTGTGAGGTACTCTGTGAATTCTGACTGCATATTAAGACGAGTGGAGTTTCTGACAGCTGCAGTCTTTGCAAGCTCAATGATTGGCCTCACTCGTTGCCCGTAATTGCTTTTTCAGACACATTTATACATGAAGCTCTTCCCAGGGATCCGATCAGCAAAGACTCCTACCTATTCTGACTATAGATCTCTCTTGTGGCAAATCTCTTGCTCATTGTAAGAATTAGTTCTTAAGCTAACCATGCCACCTGAACCCATCTGCAAACGCTCGTTTTTCCGTTACCACCTGTGCACCCTTCCCGCGCATCTTATTGATGTAAAATTACAAGAGCGGTATAAATAAGTTATGCCGCGATTGTAAAATGGGAGAAATTTTGTTGTAGCAATTATGTTCAGCAAGATGACAAACGAAATTTTCAGCGCCGTGGCTGTCGTAACCTGGGGAATTTAAACCTCATAATTTCCATTCATTTCGGATAATTTGCAGTAATTTCTCCATGTAATAACTTTGTAATGAAAAACACAGTGGTATTGAAGTGATTTGACTCAGTTTTGTTTCTAGGTAAGGCAGGGCCCCAAAATAAATAATAAAAATAATATTTCCTATTTTGAGTGTGAACGTTGGGTAATTCTCTCAGCAAAATCATAAACTAATACCAAGGGGTAAATCTCTTGTCCACAAAATGAAAAATAAATTGAGTTAAAGCAAGGAGAGAGAGAAAAAAAAAAAAAAGCTACAGACAATGGATTTTTTATTGTTGGCTTTATTAAATTGTGTCATCTCTCTGCTCTCAAGTACTTCCACCTTTCACTGGGAAAAACAGAAAAGTTCGTCCTCTGCATGGATCGGAAACCCAACCTGCTTATTAACATCTTGTTTTAACGGCTAAGGTGCCAGAACAGGAAGGCAAAACTGTCCATTTAAACATTTAAGCAACACGTGTGCTTTCAACATACACTATATTACCAAAAGTATTGGGACACCTGCCTTTACATGCACATGGATTTTAATGGCATCCCAGTCTTAGTCCGTATGCTTCAATATTGAGTTGGCCCACCCTTTGCAGCTATACCAGCTTCAACTCTTCTTGGAAGGCTGTCCACAAGGTTTAGGAGTGTGTCTATGGGAATGTTTGACCATTCTTCCAGAAGCGCATTTGTGAGGTCAGGCACTGATGTGCACAAGAAGGCCTGGCTTGCAGTCTCCGCTTTAATTCATCCCAAAGGTGTTCTATTGTGTTGAGATCAGGACTCTGTGCAGGCCAGTCAAGTTTCTCCACCCCAGACTCGTCCATCCATGTCTTTATGGACCTTGCTTTGTACACTGGTCCAAATCATTTGGTGGAGGGGGGATTATAGTAAAGGGGTTGTTCTTTAGGGGTTGGACTTGGCACCTTAGTTCCAGTAAAGGGAACTCTTAAGGCGTCAGCATACCAAGACATTTTGGACAATTTCTTGCTTCCAACTTTGTAGGAACAGTTTGGGGATGGCCCATTCCTGTTCCAACATGACTGTGCAGAAATGAAGCACAGAAATCTCGCAGCTCTTCATCTGGAAAAGAACAAAGCAGAAAACAACATGTTTAACACATTTTCCCCTAATCTTAAAAACGATTTCCGTAGGGATGACACTCCAATGCATTGGCAGTGAACCACATTTTATGCATTGTGAGCCTATTAATTTAGAGTCAACCTCTGAACTCTATCACCCCTAGTGGCTTAAATAAATAGTGCAATAATTAGTCCTTATAACATAAAATATAAGTCCTTATACAGTATTTAGCATGTCTGTAACTAAAGTGCTATTAGTCTTAGATATTCTCCGCTGACCTGAAATAAGGCAGAAAGAGAACATATCCTATCTATCCTAAAATAAACTAGAACAAGCACAACAGGGTAAACAGTCCATGTGGATGTGGATAAAAAAATGAAAAAAAAAAAAATAACCACACCCTCTGTAAAGTTCAGCAGGCTGTAGTAAAGGCAGAGGGTCCACTCTGCAGAATCTAGTTTGAAGTAGAAACCTCTCTCCCAAAATTAGAGTTAGGTTGCCACCTACATTAGGCAACAGTTTAAGTCTTTAAAACATAGAAACAAACATCCAGCAAACAGTGGTGAAAGCCTGGTAAAGGCAGAGATAGTTTTCACTTGTAATAGTGAGGATCAGGAACATGGACAATTTTCCTCACTTTGTAAGCTATGGATGGCCCACTCCTGGTCTCTATGTCCAGACTTCCTTAGCACCACTCTGTCCTTGAAGGTAAACCTTCCCAGTCTCCAACTTTTCCTGCAGCCCATGAACCTCTCCCAAAATACAGCGGAAGCCCAGATTTTGGAAGGGCTTTGGTAGAACTTAGATAAGCCCTCACTCCTTTGTTACAGCAGGTCAGCTGGTGCACTTCAATTTCCTCTATCACATGCTTGGGCACATATGGATACTCATTCTAGAGCAACCCTTTTGTTCATGATATACTGCATCCTGGACAATCAAGGTAATTCCGTCACCTTCCCTCTCCCTGGAAGAAACACAGAAACCAGGGGGCTCTTTTTAACAGTTTACTATGTCCTTGACTTTGAGCTGCAACTTGTCTTACAATGCAGGGTTAGAAAAGTTTGATCCTACACTTCCCATAAATCTCATCCAGATGCAATCTTTTGGTGCTCTCTAACAATGATGTAGCAGCTTCTTTCTGTTCAGCTTGGTCTGGCTCTGGGACACTGTGGTACGTCCACCTCCATAATGTCCCCAGGACCACTCAGAAAGGGACACTTCTGAGGTCTCCCACTCTTCAATGTCCCTGTCCAACTGCGCAGCCTCACTATTGACTACCTCTGCTTCAAATTTGGGTGACATTGGGTCTGAACCCTCCATCACTATCCATCACTAGCATCCTCAGAGGTCTCACCCTCCCGTGTTGCCACGGCCTCCACTACAAACTTGGTGGAATGGGTAGGTCCTGATGTCTTTGGCTTTTTGGTCAAAGGCCTTCTCACACAGGCCACAGGAGTAGTTGACTATACTCAGCCCCATCACAGATGAATTCCCGGTGCTTCCTACCTCAGCAGCCAATCCACTAGAAGTAATCGGTGCTTCAGGCCTCTCAGACGTAGGTCTGGGGAACTCTGGTGAAAAAGTGGGATGTCTTGGGCACTTCAAAAGGAGGAGATGTAAAAAGGGAAGGACCATAAATCTACACAGGTGAAGTAGTTCACAGCTTATTGGGGGATGCTCTTTGGCCTTTTTTGCCTTGGGTTCTAAGAGACGTAGAGACCACTTAGGTCCTTTGGGTGGGGCAGTGGCACAAAGTCAACAGAACTGCAGAGATTGAAGCAATTTGTAATGAAAAAAAAAAAGCCTTATGCAAGCGCTATTAGGTATCTGCTTCTGCATTGTCACCACTCAACCGTCACCCCACTTCAAATATTAGGTTACCCGCCCCTTATCCCATACAGTTCGGTGTTCGGTCTGAAAGGTCAATGACTAGTGTTGAGCGAACACGGACTGTATTATTCGTGTTCGTACCGAATAATTGGATTTTTTTTACCCGAACACGGACACGGACACTTTACTGTATGTTCGGGTAAAAATCCGTGTTCGGTCGTTTTATTTCCGGGTTTTGCATGCTTTGGCGCTCTTTTCATGGCGGGCTTTCAACAGCCAATCAACAATCGTTTAACTGGTGTGCCTTAAGCCATCCCAGCCATGCCTGCAAATGTCTTAGTAGCTGTGATTGGCCGTCTGAAGCATGTGACCAAGTCTTTATAAGTTCGAGGCAGCCGCCGCAGCAGCGTCATTCTGCTGCTTAGCTAAGGGACAGAGCACACATCAATGTGCTGGCTGCTGATTAGGGAAAGATAGGCAGGAAAAAACCATTTGTGTCCGGATAGAATTGAGGGACAGGTCGGAGTGTTTAGGCAGGGCGAGTTGTAGGCATTTTAGGGATAGAGTCTGCTGAATTATAGGGTCAGTGTCTTCTACAAACTACAATCGATATTGCTGTGTGGGGGGTGGGGTGAATCTGCACTCAATCCTGATCTACGATCTCTTCTCAATCCTGTTAGGGACAGAGTCTGCTGAATTTTAGGGAAACTGTGTTCTACAAACTACAATCGATATTGCTGTGTGGTGTGGGATTGGAGATAGGCAGGTGTCAGTGATCCACATCCATTTTTCTGTGTGTGAGCTGCAGTGAACACAATCTTTTTGGGCTGCAGTGAACACAATCTTTTTGGGCTGCAGTGAACACAATCTTTTTGGGCTGCAGTGAACACAATCTTTTTGGGGTGCAGTGAACAAAATCTTTTTGGGGTGCAGTGAACACAATCCTTTTTGGTGTGCAGTGAACACAATCTTTGTGGGGTGCAGTGAACAAAATCCTTTGTGGGGTGCAGTGAACACAATCTTTTTGGGGTGCAGTGAACAAAATCCTTTTTGGGGTGCAGTGAACAACATCCTTTTTGGGGTGCAGTGAACACAATCTTTTTGGGGTGCAGTGAACAAAATCCTTTGTGGGGTGCAGTGAACACAATCTTTTTGGGGTGCAGTGAACACAATCTTTTTGGGGTGGAGTGAACAACATCCTTTTTGGGGTGCAGTGAACAAAATCCTTTTTGGGGTGCAGTGAACAAAATCATTTTTGGGGTGCAGTGAACACAATCTTTTTGGGGTGCAGTGAACACAATCTTTGTGGGGTGCAGTGAACACAATCTTTTTGGGGTGGAGTGAACAACATCCTTTTTGGGGTGCAGTGAACAACATCCTTTTTGGGGTGCAGTGAACACAATCTTTTTGGGGTGCAGTGAACACAATCTTTGTGGGGTACAGTGAACAGAATCTTTGTGGGGTGCAGTGAACACAATCTTTGGGGGGTACAGTGAACACAATCTTTTTGGGGTGCAGTGAACACAATCTTTGTGGGGTGCAGTGAACACAATCTTTTTGGGGTGGAGTGAACAAAATCATTTTTGGGGTGCAGTGAACAACATCCTTTTTGGGGTGCAGTGATCAAAATCCTTTTTGGGGTGCAGTGAACACAATCTTTTTGGGGTGCAGTGAACAAAATCCTTTGTGGGGTGCAGTGAACAGAATCTTTGTGGGGTGCAGTGAACACAATCTTTGGGGGGGTACAGTGAACACAATCTTTTTGGGGTGCAGTGAACACAATCTTTGTGGGGTACAGTGAACAGAATCTTTGTGGGGTGCAGTGAACACAATCTTTGGGGGGTACAGTGAACACAATCTTTTTGGGGTGCAGTGAACACAATCTTTGGGGGGTACAGTGAACACAATCTTTTTGGGGTGCAGTGAACACAATCTTTGTGGGGTGCAGTGAACACAATCTTTGGGGGGGTACAGTGAACACAATCTTTTTGGGGTGCAGTGAACAACATCCTTTTAGGGTGCAGTGAACACAATCTTTGTGGGGTGCAGTGAACAACATCCTTTTAGGGTGCAGTGAACACAATCTTTGTGGGGTACAGTGAACAGAATCTTTGTGGGGTGCAGTGAACACAATCTTTGGGGGGTACAGTGAACACAATCTTTGTGAGGTGCAGTGAACACAATCTTTGTGGGGTGCAGTGAACACAACCATTGTGGGGTGCAGTGAACTCAATCTTTGTGGGGTACAGTGAACACAATCTCATACTTCTGAAGATTTGAGGGTGCTGCCTGTTCCATACTCCCCCTACTCCTCATCTAGCCTTTTAGGGGTACAAACAATAGTAATTGGGGCCTAGTGTGGTTGTGTACGTGTGATATACATACACTTTTTTTGGATCATATTTTCTATTCCGCTATTTAATCAAAAACCTTTGGGGATCAGTTAAATTGGGGGATAGTCTGTGTTGGTACGTGTGAGAGAGATCCACCTTTCCAAGTTGTTGGGGTTCATCTCATACTTCTGAAGGTTTGAGGGTGCTGCCTGTTCCATACTCCCCCTACTCCTAGCCTTTTAGGGGTACAAACAATAGTAATTGGGGCCTAGTGTGGTTGTGTACGTGTGATATACATACACTTTTTTTGGATCATATTTTCTATTCCGCTATTTAATCAAAAACCTTTGGGGATCAGTTAAATTGGGGGATAGTCTGTGTTGGTACGTGTGAGAGAGATCCACCTTTCCAAGTTGTTGGGGTTCATCTCATACTTCTGAAGGTTTGAGGGTGCTGCCTGTTCCATACCCCCCCTACTCCTCATCTAGCCTTTTAGGGGTACAAACAATAGTAATTGGGGCCTAGTGTGGTTGTGTACGTGTGATATACATACACTTTTTTTGGATCATATTTTCTATTCCGCTATTTAATCAAAAACCTTTGGGGATCAGTTAAATTGGGGGATAGTCTGTGTTGGTACGTGTGAGAGAGATCCACCTTTCCAAGTTGTTGGGGTTCATCTCATACTTCTGAAGGTTTGAGGGTGCTGCCTGTTCCATACTCCCCTTACTCCTCATCTAGCCTTTTAGGGGTACAAACAATAGTAATTGGGGCCCAGTGTGGTTGTGTACGTGTGATATACATACACTTTTTTTGGATCATATTTTCTATTCCGCTATTTAATCAAAAACCTTTGGGGATCAGTTAAATTGGGGGATAGTCTGTGTTGGTACGTGTGAGAGAGATCCACCTTTCCAAGTTGTTGGGGTTCATCTCATACTTCTGAAGGTTTGAGGGTGCTGCCTGTTCCATACCCCCCCTACTCCTCATCTAGCCTTTTAGGGGTACAAACAATAGTAATTGGGGCCTAGTGTGGTTGTGTACGTGTGATATACATACACTTTTTTTGGATCATATTTTCTATTCCGCTATTTAATCAAAAACCTTTGGGGATCAGTTAAATTGGGGGATAGTCTGTGTTGGTACGTGTGAGAGAGATCCACCTTTCCAAGTTGTTGGGGTTCATCTCATACTTCTGAAGGTTTGAGGGTGCTGCCTGTTCCATACTCCCCCTACTCCTAGCCTTTTAGGGGTACAAACAATAGTAATTGGGGCCTAGTGTGGTTGTGTACGTGTGATATACATACACTTTTTTTGGATCATATTTTCTATTCCGCTATTTAATCAAAAACCTTTGGGGATCAGTTAAATTGGGGGATAGTCTGTGTTGGTACGTGTGAGAGAGATCCACCTTTCCAAGTTGTTGGGGTTCATCTCATACTTCTGAAGGTTTGAGGGTGCTGCCTGTTCCATACCCCCCCTACTCCTCATCTAGCCTTTTAGGGGTACAAACAATAGTAATTGGGGCCTAGTGTGGTTGTGTACGTGTGATATACATAAACTTTTTTTGGATCATATTTTCTATTCCGCTATTTAATCAAAAACCTTTGGGGATCAGTTAAATTGGGGGATAGTCTGTGTTGGTACGTGTGAGAGAGATCCACCTTTCCAAGTTGTTGGGGTTCATCTCATACTTCTGAAGGTTTGAGGGTGCTGCCTGTTCCATACTCCCCCTACTCCTCATCTAGCCTTTTAGGGGTACAAACAATAGTAATTGGGGCCTAGTGTGGTTGTGTACGTGTGATATACATACACTTTTTTTGGATCATATTTTCTATTCCGCTATTTAATCAAAAACCTTTGGGGATCAGTTAAATTGGGGGATAGTCTGTGTTGGTACGTGTGAGAGAGATCCACCTTTCCAAGTTGTTGGGGTTCATCTCATACTTCTGAAGGTTTGAGGGTGCTGCCTGTTCCATACTCCCCCTACTCCTCATCTAGCCTTTTAGGGGTACAAACAATAGTAATTGGGGCCTAGTGTGGTTGTGTACGTGTGATATACATACACTTTTTTTGGATCATATTTTCTATTCCGCTATTTAATCAAAAACCTTTGGGGATCAGTTAAATTGGGGGATAGTCTGTGTTGGTACGTGTGAGAGAGATCCACCTTTCCAAGTTGTTGGGGTTCATCTCATACTTCTGAAGGTTTGAGGGTGCTGCCTGTTCCATACCCCCCCTACTCCTCATCTAGCCTTTTAGGGGTACAAACAATAGTAATTGGGGCCTAGTGTGGTTGTGTACGTGTGATATACATACACTTTTTTTGGATCATATTTTCTATTCCGCTATTTAATCAAAAACCTTTGGGGATCAGTTAAATTGGGGGATAGTCTGTGTTGGTACGTGTGAGAGAGATCCACCTTTCCAAGTTTTTGGGGTTCATCTCATACTTCTGAAGATTTGAGGGTGCTGCCTGTTCCATACCCCCCCTACTCCTCATCTAGCCTTTTAGGGGTACAAACAATAGTAATTGGGGCCTAGTGTGGTTGTGTACGTGTGATATACATACACTTTTTTTGGATCATATTTTCTATTCCGCTATTTAATCAAAAACCTTTGGGGATCAGTTAAATTGGGGGATAGTCTGTGTTGGTACGTGTGAGAGAGATCCACCTTTCCAAGTTGTTGGGGTTCATCTCATACTTCTGAAGGTTTGAGGGTGCTGCCTGTTCCATACCCCCCCTACTCCTCATCTAGCCTTTTAGGGGTACAAACAATAGTAATTGGGGCCTAGTGTGGTTGTGTACGTGTGATATACATACACTTTTTTTGGATCATATTTTCTATTCCGCTATTTAATCAAAAACCTTTGGGGATCAGTTAAATTGGGGGATAGTCTGTGTTGGTACGTGTGAGAGAGATCCACCTTTCCAAGTTGTTGGGGTTCATCTCATACTTCTGAAGGTTTGAGGGTGCTGCATGTTCCATACTCCCCCTACTCCTCATCTAGCCTTTTAGGGGTACAAACAATAGTAATTGGGGCCTAGTGTGGTTGTGTACGTGTGATATACATACACTTTTTTTGGATCATATTTTCTATTCCGCTATTTAATCAAAAACCTTTGGGGATCAGTTAAATTGGGGGATAGTCTGTGTTGGTACGTGTGAGAGAGATCCACCTTTCCAAGTTGTTGGGGTTCATCTCATACTTCTGAAGGTTTGAGGGTGCTGCCTGTTCCATACCCCCCCTACTCCTCATCTAGCCTTTTAGGGGTACAAACAATAGTAATTGGGGCCTAGTGTGGTTGTGTACGTGTGATATACATACACTTTTTTTGGATCATATTTTCTATTCCGCTATTTAATCAAAAACCTTTGGGGATCAGTTAAATTGGGGGATAGTCTGTGTTGGTACGTGTGAGAGAGATCCACCTTTCCAAGTTGTTGGGGTTCATCTCATACTTCTGAAGGTTTGAGGGTGCTGCCTGTTCCATACTCCCCCTACTCCTCATCTAGCCTTTTAGGGGTACAAACAATAGTAATTGGGGCCCAGTGTGGTTGTGTACGTGTGATATACATACACTTTTTTTGGATCATATTTTCTATTCCGCTATTTAATCAAAAACCTTTGGGGATCAGTTAAATTGGGGGATAGTCTGTGTTGGTACGTGTGAGAGAGATCCACCTTTCCAAGTTGTTGGGGTTCATCTCATACTTCTGAAGGTTTGAGGGTGCTGCCTGTTCCATACTCCCCCTACTCCTCATCTAGCCTTTTAGGGGTACAAACAATAGTAATTGGGGCCTAGTGTGGTTGTGTACGTGTGATATACATACACTTTTTTTGGATCATATTTTCTATTCCGCTATTTAATCAAAAACCTTTGGGGATCAGTTAAATTGGGGGATAGTCTGTGTTGGTACGTGTGAGAGAGATCCACCTTTCCAAGTTGTTGGGGTTCATCTCATACTTCTGAAGGTTTGAGGGTGCTGCCTGTTCCATACCCCCCCTACTCCTCATCTAGCCTTTTTGGGGTACAAACAATAGTAATTGGGGCCTAGTGTGGTTGTGTACGTGTGATATACATACACTTTTTTTGGATCATATTTTCTATTCCGCTATTTAATCAAAAACCTTTGGGGATCAGTTAAATTGGGGGATAGTCTGTGTTGGTACGTGTGAGAGAGATCCACCTTTCCAAGTTGTTGGGGTTCATCTCATACTTCTGAAGGTTTGAGGGTGCTGCCTGTTCCATACTCCCCCTACTCCTCATCTAGCCTTTTAGGGGTACAAACAATAGTAATTGGGGCCTAGTGTGGTTGTGTACGTGTGATATACATACACTTTTTTTGGATCATATTTTCTATTCCGCTATTTAATCAAAAACCTTTGGGGATCAGTTAAATTGGGGGATAGTCTGTGTTGGTACGTGTGAGAGAGATCCACCTTTCCAAGTTGTTGGGGTTCATCTCATACTTCTGAAGGTTTGAGGGTGCTGCCTGTTCCATACTCCCCCTACTCCTCATTTAGCCTTTTAGGGGTACAAACAATAGTAATTGGGGCCTAGTGTGGTTGTGTACGTGTGATATACATACACTTTTTTTGGATCATATTTTCTATTCCGCTATTTAATCAAAAACCTTTGGGGATCAGTTAAATTGGGGGATAGTCTGTGTTGGTACGTGTGAGAGAGATCCACCTTTCCAAGTTGTTGGGGTTCATCTCATACTTCTGAAGGTTTGAGGGTGCTGCCTGTTCCATACCCCCCCTACTCCTCATCTAGCCTTTTAGGGGTACAAACAATAGTAATTGGGGCCTAGTGTGGTTGTGTACGTGTGATATACATACACTTTTTTTGGATCATATTTTCTATTCCGCTATTTAATCAAAAACCTTTGGGGATCAGTTAAATTGGGGGATAGTCTGTGTTGGTACGTGTGAGAGAGATCCACCTTTCCAAGTTTTTGGGGTTCATCTCATACTTCTGAAGATTTGAGGGTGCTGCCTGTTCCATACTCCTCCTCCTACTGCTCAACCATCCTTTTAGGGGTACAAACAATAGTAGTTGGGGCCTAGTGTGGTGGTGTACGTGCGAGATACATACACTTTCTTTTTGATCATATTTTCTATTCCGCTATTCAATTAAAACCTTTGGGGATCAATTCAATTGCGAGATAGTCTGTGTCGGTACGTGTGAGATCCACCTTTCCAAGTTGTTGGGGTTCATCTCATACTTCTGAAGATTTGAGGGTGCTGCCTGTTCCATACTCCTGCTCCTACTGCTCAACCATCCTTTTAGGGGTACAAACAATAGTAATTGGGGCCTAGTGTGGTTGTGTACGTGCGAGATACATACACTTTTTTTGATCATATTTCCTATTCCGCTATTCAATAAAAACCTTTGAGGATCAATTGAATTGCGGGATAGTCTGTGTCGGTACGTGTGAGATCCACCTTTCCAAGTTTTTGGGGTTCATCTCATACTTCTGAAGATTTGAGGGTGCTGTCTGTTCCATACTCCTCCTACTCCTCATCCATCCTTTTAGGGGTAGAAACAATAGTAATTGGGGCCTAGTGTGGTTTTGTACGTGCGAGATACATACACTTTTTTGGATCATATTTCCTATTCCGCTATTCAATAAAAACCTTTCTAGGGCAAGATCTTAAATTACAGAAATATGAGGAGACCGTCAAATAAGGGCCGTGGCCTGGGTCGTGGTGCTGCTGGTAGAGCTCCTGTTGCAAGGAGAGGACGTGGTCGATCTGTGCCAGCTACACGCACAAGTGAAACACCTTCCTCAAGTGTGAGTAGGCGACAGAACCTGCATCAGTATTTGGTAGGGCATCAAACGCCCCTAGAAGTGATGAGGCCAGAACAAGTTGAGGCGATAGTAGATTGGTTTGCTGCTGACAGTGCCTCCAGTTCCTTCACATTGTCTCCCACCCAGTCTACTGCAGAAAGGTCAGAGTTGGCACCTGCAGCCAATGTCCAACCGTCTTTCACCTCACCCCCTTGCAAATCAGGCCAGCAGTCTGAGCCCCAAGCCATACAGCAGTCTCTTATTCTTTTTGAGGACTCTGTCAGCAGGGTTTCCCAGGGCCATCCACCTAGCCCTGCCCCAGAAGTGGAAGAGATTGAGTGCAGCGATGCCCAACCACTTATTTCTCAAGATGAGTACATGCAAGGATCATCGCAGCACGTCTCCGATGATGACGAAACGCAGGTGCCAACTGCTGCGGCGTTCAGCATTGTGGAGACCGACAAGGAGGGCAGGGGTGAAGACTGGGTGGAAGATGATGTGGAGGACGATGAGGTCCTCGACCCCACATGGAATGAACGTCATGCAGGTGACCTGAGTAGTTTGGAGGAAGAGGCGGTGGTCGCACAGAGCCACCAGCACAGCAGAAGAGGGAGCAGGGTGCAGAAGCGGAGCGGCCGTGCCCTAGACACTACGCCCGCTACTGCCCAACGCAGCAAGGGAACGAGCGCACCAAAGTCAGCTCAAAGGAGTTCTCTAGCGTGGAAGTTCTTTAGAAAATGTGCTGATGACAGGACACGAGTGGTTTGCACCCTGTGCAATCAGAGCTTGAAGCGAGGCATAAACCTTCTCAACCTGAGCACAACCTGCATGATCAGGCATCTAAGTGCAAAGCACGAGCTGCAGTGGAGTACACACCTTCAAAACCAAGAAACGTCTCTGGCTCATCCTGCTTCCTCTTCTGCTGCAGTCTCGGCCGCTCCAGCCACATCTGTAGTGATACCGGCACCTGCCACCCCGCAAACAGACGATCTGTCAGCAACACCACCACCTGGGTCACCAACAACCATCTCCACAATGTCCCGTGGAAGCGTTCAGCTTTCCATCTCCCAAACACTTGAGAGGAAGAGGAAGTACCCCCCTACCCACCCGCGATCCCTGGCCCTGAATGCCAGCATTTCAAAATTATTGGCCTTTGAAATGCTGTCATTCCGTCTGGTGGAGACGCACAGTTTTAAAAACCTTATGTCGGTGGCTGTCCCACAGTACGTCGTGCCCAGCCGCCACTACTTTTCCAGGCAAGCCATCCCTTCCCTGCACAACCAAGTGGGGGAAAATATCAGGTGTGCACTGCGCAACGCCATCTGTGCCAAGGTCCACCTAACTACGGATACGTGGACCAGTAAGCACGGTCAGGGGCGTTATATCTCCCTAACGGCACACTGGGTAAATGCAGTGGCGGATGGGCCTGAGGCGGATAGCAATTTGGCGCATGTCCTTCCACCACCGAGGATTGCAGGGCGCTTCAGTTTGCCTCCTGTTCCTAACTCCTCCTACTCCGCTTCCTCATCCTCTACCGCCTCCTCATCCGGACAGCGTAACACCTTCACCACCAACTTCAGCACGGCCAGGGGTAAACGACAGCAGGCAGTTTTACAACTTGCCTGTTTGGGGGACAAACCACACACCACGCAGGAGTTGTGGAGGAGCATGGAACAGCAGACAAATGAGTGGTTGCTGCCAGCGAGCCTCAAGCCCGGCCTGGTGGTGTGCGATAACGGGCGAAATCTCATAGCAGCTCTGGGCCTAGCCGGTTTGACGCACATCCCTTGCCTGGCGCATGTGCTGAATTTGGTGGTGCAGAGGTTCCTTAAAAACTACCCCGATATGTCAGAGCTGCTGCAGAAAGTGCGGGCCGTTTGTGCGCACTTTCGGCGTTCTCACCCTGCTGCTGCTCGCCTGGCAGCGCTGCAGCGTAACTTCGGCCTTCCCGCTCACCGCCTCATATGTGACGTGCCCACAAGGTGGAACTCCACCTTGCACATGCTGGAAAGACTGTGCGAGCAGCAGCAGGCCATAGTGGAGTTTCAGCTGCAGCACGCACGCGTGAGTCGCTCTGCGGAACAGCACCACTTCACCACCAATAACTGGGCCTCCATGCGAGACCTGTGTGCCTTGTTGCGCTGTTTTGAGTACTCCACCAACATGGCCAGTGGAAATGACGCCGTTCTCAGCTTAACTATCCCACTTCTATGCCTCCTTGAAAAAACAATTCGGGCGATGATGGAAGAGGATGTGGCACAGGATGAGGAGGAGGATGAAGAGGTAACATTTCCAAGGCTTTCAGGGCAGTCATTCGCAAGGGGCTCCGAGGGTGGGTTCCTGCACACGCAAACGCCAGGGACGCAATTGTCCAGCAGGGGCACAGTTCTGGAGGATGAGGAGGATGAGGAGGAGGAGGAGCTGGAGGAGGAGATGGAACCATGTTCACAGCAGGGTGGCACCCAGGCCAGCTCATGGCCATCACTGGTGCGTGGCTGGGGGGATACAGAGGACACGGACGATACACCTCCCACAGAGGACAGCCTTTCGTTGCCTCTGGGCAGCCTGGCACACATGAGCGATTACATGCTGCAGTGTCTCCACAACGACCGCCGAGTTGCCCACATTCTAACTTGTGCTGATTACTGGGTGGCCACGCTGCTGGATCCCCGTTACAAGGACAACGTACCGTCCTTAATTCACTCACTGGAGCGCGATCGCAAGATGCGCGAGTACAAGCGCACGCTGGTAGACGCCATGCTGCTGGCATTCCCATCTGACAGCGGGGCCACAGTGGAAGCACAAGGCAGAGGAGGAGGAGGAGGAGGTCGCCAACGCAACCAGGGCACCGCCAGCACCTCAGAAGGCAGGGTTAGCATGGCCGAAATGTGGAAAAGCTTTGTCAGCACGCCACAACAAACAGCAGCACCAGCAGCTCAGATGGAACGTCTTAGCAGGAGGCAGCATTTTACCAACATGGTGGAGCAGTATGTGTGCACACGCCTACATGTAGTGAATGACGGGTCTGCCCCCTTCAACTTCTGGGTCTCCAAATTGGGCACATGGCCTGAGCTTGCCCTTTACGCCTTGGAGGTGCTGGCGTGCCCTGCAGCCAGTGTATTATCTGAACGGGTATTTAGCACGGCTGGGGGCGTTATAACAGACAAGCGCAGCCGCCTGTCCAGAGACAATGTGGACAAGCTCACGTTCATTAAAATGAACCAGGCATGGATCCCACGGGACTTTTCCGTACCTTATGCAGAATAGCAATGGATACCGACCTTACCCACCCATTGTTCCATTTTTGCTCTTTCTCACTCTTTTGGGGTGTACCCTCATTTAAAATTTTTGAAAAGAAGCAGTGTTGGCTACCTCGTCCTCCTCCTCAGGGCCAGATTAATGTAGGGGCTATTGGAGCTGCAGCTCCAGGCCCCTACCTTTTATATAGGCCCCGGGTTGGCCATATTCACTGTTACCGCTCTTCTGTCACTTGTAAACACAGAAGTCTGGCTTCTATGCTCGCTTCCCCAGGCAGCACCCTCAGAACCTCCCCACACAGCGTGAAGGCCGGACAAGGAGGGACAGTTGGCGATGCATGGATGTGTTTATGGGCTTCAGAGACAGCATCCCATGTTGAATTAGGCATGCATGGCTGCACCCTTCCTCCTCTGGGTGCATGGCAAGGCACGGCCCTTAAGGCCCTTCAAAATCCTCAGCACCAAGCCCATGATGCTGTTAATCCGGCCCTGGTCCTCCTCCACCGCCGCTTCCACCTACACCGCCCATAGGTGTGCGCAGCCTATTGCATTAAGGTGTGCACCCCAAAGTTGAAATACACATGCATGTGTTTGCCAGCAGGGAGAGTAATGTATCGGGGCCATGTACCTGTAGGCAAGGAGAAATAGAGCAGAGCAGGTCCCAGGGAGATCTTTCCCATCTCCTCACTGGCAATGCTATGTGCCCTAGGTGATTAGGGTGTGCCCAGGCACACCCAGCACACCCTGTGCGCACGCCTATGTCACCGCCACATCCACCACCACCTCAACCTCCCTCCTACTCCATATGGGCCTCGTCCTTCAGAGATGAAGAAGAACATTGTTTTATTTTTCTGTTTTTTTTTGTTGTTTTAAGTTATTTCCCTATCCACATTTGTTTGCAGAGCACTTGCCATGCTCTTAATTACGTTTTGCTGCCATTTGCAGCACTCTAGCCCTTTCCTTTGGTGTTTTAGAGCCATTTTAGTGCCTTAAAGTTCGGGTCCCCATTGACTTCAATGGGGTTCGGTGTCCGGGAAAAGTTCGGTAAAAGTCCGGGACACGGACCCGGACTTTTTTTTAAAGTTCGGCCGAACCCGTCGAACACGGACATCTAGGTGTCCGCTCAACCCTATCAATGACCAGTCCAAAGTCAAGTTGGGCTGTGTTCAGTATACTTAGCATTATACTAACACTGACTGGTGACATTTGCATATACTTTGTGGTGGCTGTACTGGTAGAACAGGCAGAGGGGGAATGTTTCCCGAACAAGAGCAGGTTCTTTTGCAGAATAAAAAATCAGGAGTGTCAGAGAGAAGTCTGAAGTCCTTATCTGCATCAGAAGAAGGTCACCAGGCTGAAGAACCTGTGTGGTAAGGGCCAAGGGCCCTGCAAATATTCAGGACTGCATGGACCCCGCCAGGGGGCCGCCCTCATGCATAGAACATCTTGTAATTTTGTTGATGAATACAAGGCATTCTTTGACTGGACACGGGGGAAATAGTGATGTCCCTGCCTCTTTTCTCCACCTCATTCAATCAGATAATGCCTTGTATGTATAGAAAAAGATAGAAGGCATTCTATGAACACCCAATGTGCAAAGGGGAAGCTGTTCACATAGAATCTGAGCAGGACCCAGAAGATCGTTTCTATCACTGTAGTAGCTTTGATTACTACAGTGACTTCCAGCTTTCCAGGCAGCCAATCAGGTATGAGATATGCATACTTTCATTGTGCCAAGCTGGTCGAATATACGTTGTAAGTAAGCAATACAAGTCATTCCAGTAGTTCAGCTTTATGAATATGAGTTACATTGTCACTCCCCTCAGTGCCATCTTAAGAGCGTTAAAGGGCCCTGGGCAATGCAGTGCACTGGGGCCCCACCTACACAATCACCCACGAGAATAAAAACGCAAGTTATCGATAAGGCGATATCTATTGGTACAGCAGTGCCAGGCTAATGACAGCTTCCAAGTTCGGGGGCTGGGTGCAGTGAACACACACACGGATGGGAGTCAGACTCGACTGTCCTGTGTGTGCCTGTTCCCATGAAGGCGGACAGGCATTTCTGCAGTTGTGGGATGATTCTCCATGGCCCAAGTGGCCTGACAGCAGCGCATGGCCAACAGGCACTTGCCACCTTCTAAGTTCGAATGGCGGGATGCACACGGGAATCGGGACTAATGCTTGGCTGGGGCTGGGTTGCTGGGCAGGTGGGGCCGCCCCGGGCAAGTGGGGCCCCCGGGCAACTGCCCAGCGTGCAGTAAGATGGCCCTGACTCCCCTTATACTATGTAGCCACTTAAAGTATACCTGAAGGCAAATTTCTAATTTTTTTGGTTAGAGTGGAGAGGGATTAGAATCAGGTTGTAGGTGTAGGCTATTTACTCGCCTCCTGAAGCCTGACGAAAAAACTCCCATGTAAATTACCGTCCTGTCCTGCCTTGTTTCTAAAACAGTGCTAAGAAACTCCTAGCTGTTATTGTTCTCCCCACCATCACAGGAGTGAGCTCTTGAAGCTGAGCTCAGAGCTACTGCATCAGGAGAGAGAAAGTGCATGCAAGGTGCTTGAATTAGAGAAGGAACATGCTCCTGTGATGGTGGAGGTGAACAGTAACAGCTGAGAGTCTCTTAGCAATGTCCTAGCGACAGGTCAGGACTGGATGATGTCAGACTGGATGACGTCACCTCTGGGAGTTTTTGGACCAGGCTTCCGGAGGTACTCCATCTAAATGGCCTACACCTATAGCAAGGACATTGTTCAACTTTGGTCAAAGCTGCACAGTTTGTTTTTATCTGCAGACACCCCTTACATGATTATACAGTTTTTTTTTGCAAGCGTGAACTAACCCTTTAGGATTTATTTTGACACTCTCCTTATCCTGTGTGGCCATTTAACAGTAGGCATGGTGGGTCAGAACATTATTTGGATTTCTTTTGGCTGGTAATGCAGTCTCTATACACTCACCAGCCACTTTATTAGGTACACCTTGCTAGTGTTGGAAACTGTAAGATTCCGGTACCTCCGGTACCCTTAATTACCACTTTCCTCTGTAATGCGTCCCACCTTTCTCTTCAGGTGGTACGCATATACCTTTAAGAACGATGATGTCACTGCTGAGCGCCGCAGAGCGGCTATTTCAACCGCCGGCGGTCTCACTCACATTGTTCGTTCAACCTGCCTTGTTACCCACATGCTTTCAAGCCTGTCTCTCGATCGGAACCTCCAGCCATTCCCTTTACCTGGAGCAGACCGGAACCTCGCTACTGATCCCTGTATCTCGCTACCGGATCATTCCTCATCTACTGGACCTCTCTAAACTACTAACATTACAAGTGATAAGTACCCCGCAGGGGAACCCTCCATAACCTTATTGCACTATCTACCTATGCACATTAAGGACTGTTACTACCTATCTATACTATCCTATCATCTGCACTGTTACATAGATTGCTAGCTCTTCAGCCTACTACCATCTATCATCTGCACTGCTGCATAGATTGCTAGCTCTCCTGTCTACTACTATCTATCCTTGCACTGGGTTAGTCTATCCTGTATTTGTCATCTGCTGTCCTCACCACCTGTTAGCATACTTGATACTAACCTATCTGCATTCCTAAATACCATCTTGAACTCTCCTATACAAAACCTATCAAGTGATTACCATCCTTGTCACTGTTCACACCTGTCCCTTCAGCACATCACCTTCATACTATCATATACATCCTATCACTCCAGGAACATCTCATTGAGTGTGTATATATCTGTATGTTGAAGTTGACAGGCCCACGGTGATGAGTCCTGGAGAGTTGGATCTGGTATTCAACACATGTCTACATGACTACTGAGTGGAGATTTTGCAGCTGCAAATCCAGCCTATAATAAAAACGCAGGAGCGTTACAGAAACATTCCTCAGAGATTTTGCTCCATAGTGACTTGATAGCATCACGCAGTTGCTGCAGATTTGCCGGCTGCACATCCATGATGTGAATCTCCAGTTCCACCACAATGGATTGAGATCTGGTGACTTTGGAGTCCATTAGAGCAGGGCTGGGACAAGGGGTGGTCAGGAGGCACGGCTGCCCCGGGCACTGTGGTTTCATGTGAGGTGGGGGGGTGCTGCACGGAGATTGAGGGGGGATGGGATTTTGTTGAGAGCCGCAATTTGTAGGGGAAGGGGCAGCAGGGGGTAAGAATTGTGAGGAGTGGTGATTTAGGGATATTTATGTTGGGAGAAGGGATAGGCGAAGAGGATTTGTGCTAGAAGAAGTGAAATGGTGAAGGAGGGAGGAGAACTTTGCTAGGAGGGGACACTTTTGTTGGAGGGGATTTGTGCTAGGAGGGAGGATTTGGAGGGGGGGGGGCATGTGTACTTGAAAGGGAAATTTGAGGGGTAGAGGATTTGTGCAAGGAGGGGTAACTTTTTTGAGGGAAGGGCATTTGTTTTGGGGGGGATTTGGGAGATGGGGCAAAGATTTGTGCTGCAAGGTGGGATTTCAGCAAAGGGGGCGGATTTGTACTGGAAAGATTTATGCTTAGGGGGTAAGCATGCAGATTAGTGTTCAATTTTTTGGGGGTGTTTTTGCTGAAACATAATGCCCTGGGCTCTGGATGACCTTGTCCCAGCACTGCATTGGAGTACAGTGACCTCATTGTCATGTTCAAGAAACCAGTGGAGATATTATCTGAGCTTTGTGACATGGTGTATTATCCTGCTGGAAGGAGCCATCAGAAGATGGGTACACTGTAGTCATAAAGGGATGGACATGGTCAGCAACAATACTCAGGTAGGCCATGGCGTTTAAACGATGCTCAATTGGTACTAAGGGTCCCAAAGTGTGCCAAGAAAATATCCCCCACACTATAACACCACCAGCCTGAACCATTGATACAAGGCAGGATGGATCCATGCTTTCATGTTATTTACACCAATTCTGATCCTACCATCTGAATGTCACAGCTGAAATTGAGACTCATCAGACCAGGCAACGTTTTTTCAATCTTCTATTGTCCAATTTTGGTGAGCCAATTGTAGCCTCAGTTTCCTGTTCTTAGCTGACAGAAGAGGCACCCAGTGTGGTCTCCTGCTGCTTCAAGGTTCGATGCCTTAGGCATTCAGAGATGGTAATCTGCATACCTTGGTTGTAACGTGTGGTTATTTGAGTTACTGTTACCTTTCTGTCATCTCGTATCAGTCTGCCCATTCTCCCCTGACATCAACAAGGCATTTTCGACCACACAACTGTCGCTCACTGGATATTTTCTCTTTTCCCCCCGTTTCTGTGTGACTCCTAGAGATGGTTGTGTGTGAAGATCCCAGTAGATCAGCAGTTTTTTTAAATACTCAGAGAAGCCCGTCTGGCACTGGCAGCCATGGCACATTCAAAGTCACTTAAATCCCCATTCTGATGCCCAGTTTGAACCTCAGCAAGTTGCCTTCACTATGTCTAGATACCTAAATGCATTGAGTTGCTGCCATGGGATTAGCTGATTAGCAATTTGTGTTACCAAGCAATTGAACAGGTGTACCTAATAAAGTGGCCGGTGAGTGTATGCTTCAACTGCGTCCTCCTTTTAAATTCGCAGCCTGGAGAGAAGGCGAGGGAACGTCACGTTTACAATTCCCTGCTCTATAAAACAGTCACAATGTACATTACAAACAATCCCTGACCCTGGGTCCCGCCACCTCAGATAATGTACATTTAAGGCATACCAGAGCCCAGTTATGGCTCTCGGTCAAAAGTCGCCGACTGATACACATTAATTGCCGGCTATCTCGGTAATCTTTAACCTTTCACGGCAGGAGTTAAAAAACGAACAAATAAAGGCTGGGCATTAAGTGACTGGAGTTTGTTTCCGCTATTGGCGCTCATACACCGCCATCTGGTCATCAGAGGAGTGAACGGGACGATAAGTGTTTGTTGACAGTGGACAATCCACCAAGCCAATCGTTTGCTCGGTTTCCCTGACGACCTGATAAGACATAATAACCTCTTCACTGTGCAGCTATTGTTTTATTAGGTGCTCTCCAGTTGCCGTGATGCAATACGGCCTCGGGTCACACCGTCCCCCGGCCCGATAAAGAGAACCTGTCACCAGTTGGGGGCCATTTTGCAATGCTAAACAAATATACAGTGCTGCGCCATAATACAACATAAGGTTAAAAAATATAAATAATGTATACAAGTGCTTCCAGTGTCCAAACAATGTGATGATTAATAAAAGTGACTTGTGAGTACAAATCTTCACTTCTGTGATCACCCCAAGAAATCCGTGATGTGCTCCACTTCACCGCCACCAGAAATCAAAGCCTTTCGGACAGATCGGATCCCTAACTGACATTTTTGACACTTTTGGGGGGACCAGTGACATTACTACAGTAATCAGTGCTAAAAAATATGCACTGTTACTGTAAAAATTACACTGACAGGGAAGGGGTTAACAGTATGTGTGATCAAGGGGTTAAATGTGTCCCTAGGGGCGTGATTCTAACTGTCAGGGGGCGTGGCTTGTGAAGTATTTACAGAGACATGCGATCCTATATAGCAGGATCACATAGCCTCTGTGATCACTTCAGGGAGAATGACAGACGGCTGTGTTTACATCAGCCGTCTGTCCTTCTCTCTCAGCTGCGGAAGATCGCAAGATGCCGGCGCCGCTGGTCACATGCACTGGCTCCCTAGCTAACGAGCGGGGGCGGGAGAGCGCCGCCGGTGGCGCGCGCTCGCCCCCTAGAGTCTATCCTTCTCTCTCAGCTGCGGAAGATCGCGAGTGGCCGGCGGCCATCGGAGCCGCTGGTCACACACACTGGCTCTCCAGCTAACGTGCAGGGGGGTGGTGCGCGCTCGCCCGCTAGAATCTCCTGAGCGAGCGACGTAGTAATACGTCGCTTTGCCCAGGAGCGGCTGCCTGCCGCAGTAAAACTGCGGTGGGCGGTCATTATGTGGTTAATAAAAGTGACTCGTGAGAACAAATCTTCACTTCTGTGATCGCCCCAATAAATCGGTGATGTGCTCCACTTCACCGCCACCAGAAATCAAAGCCTCTCACCTTACACACTGACCCAAGAGTCAACCCGGGCCAGAGACAGCTTTACCCCCACAAGGGTCACAAGATGGTGTAGATGATTCTTCATTAGGATACATATAGAAATTCCCAAGTTCGGTTCCACTCTCACCAGAAACAGATACCGGGCATAGAAAGGAAAAGCACAAAAAATTGAATGCTCTCCGTATAGGTGAAACAGCAAGGCATTTATTTAAATGAAGTACTCACAATACAAGTACTAGACCAGTGCATATAAGATACAAGCTCCGCACAGCTGAGAGGATGCAGCGTCCGGCAGGATAGGCTCCGCCCTCTATACGCGTTACGTCCTCGCCTAATGAAGATCCTCTACACCAGGGGTCTTTAAACTAAGGCCCTCCAGCTGTTCAGGAACTACAATTCCCATAATGCCTAGTCATGTCTGTGAATGTCAGAGTTTTACAATGCCTCATGGGATGCGTAGTTCCGCAACAGCTGGAGGGCCATAGTTTGATCTCTGCTCTACACCATCTTGTGACCCTTGTGGGGTGTCTCTGGCCCAGGTTGACTCTGGGGTCAGTGTGTAACGTGAGAGGCTTTGATTTCTGGTGGCAGTGAATTGGAGCACATCACCGATTTATTGGGGTGATCACAGAAGGGAAGATTTGTTCTCATGAGTCACTTTTATTAACCACATAACGACCGCCCACCGCAGGCAGCCGCTCCTGGGCAAAGTGACGTAATACTACGTCGCTTGCTCAGGAGACTCTAGCGGGCGAGCGCATGCCTCACCCCCCCCCCGCTTGTTAGCTGGAGAGCCAGTGCGTGTGACCAGCGGCTCCGATGGCCGCCAGCCACTCGCGATCTTCCGCAGCTGAGAGAGAAGGACAGACGGCTGATGTAAACACAGCTGTCTGTCTTTCTCCCTGAAGTGATCACAGAGGCTTTGTGATCCTGCTATATAGGATCGCATGTCTCTGTGATTACTTCCCAAGCCACGCCCCCTGACAGTTAGAATCACGCCCCTAGATCACGCCCCTAGATCACGCCCCAAGATTAACCCCTTGATCACACATACTGTTAAGCCCTTCCCTGCCAGTGTCATTTTTACAGTAACAGTGCATATTTTAAGCAATGATTACTGTAGTAGTGTCACTGGTACCCCCAAAAGTGTCAAAAATGTCAGTTAGGGGTCCGATCTGTCCGCCGCAATGTCGAAGTCCCGCAAAAAAATCGCACATCGCCGCCATTACTAGTAAAAAAAAAACAATAAAAATGACATGAATCTTTCCCATAGTTAGTAAACGCAATAACTTTTGCGCAAACCAATCAAAATACGCTTATTGCGATTTTTTTTACCAAAAATATCTAGCAGAAAACAAATTGGCCTAAAATGTTAAAAAATTTAGATTTTTACCTTTTTTTTTTTTT
The DNA here is from genome assembly GCF_965119305.1 of Pelophylax lessonae. Classification (NCBI taxonomy): domain Eukaryota; kingdom Metazoa; phylum Chordata; class Amphibia; order Anura; family Ranidae; genus Pelophylax; species Pelophylax lessonae. The sequence goes on from NC_138780.1 coordinate 170,185,275, forward strand.
TTTTGAGAATTTCATATAAAAGAAGCAAAGCCACGGAAGGCAGCGGGAGGGGGGGGGGGGAGACGTCCCCTCCCGCTCACCCGGGTAACGATCGAGCGGCTCCCGAGCCGCATCGGTCGTTACCGACGGAAAGCCGACCGTCGGCTTCAAACCACGGTACCGGGATGGTGTCTCTAGCTAGAGGCATCATCCCGGTATAACCCCGCAAAGTTACCCGACGTACCGGTACGTCAGTATGCGGTAAGTGGTTAACATTTCTAAAGAATAAATACGATAAGATAGAAATCAAGTGCATGGTTGTCCACTTTTTTTTGTACTGGAACAAGTCTGTTTTTACAAATGTTTGACCACATATGTTCTAGCGCCCGTTAATTTAACAGGCTTAATGTCTAGTTATTTATATTTTTGAACCTTATGTTGTATCTTTTCTGGCGCAGCACTGTAAATTTGTTTCGTTTTTGATTGTGGAGTGAATGAGTGCCGGTTCACATATGTGCGGTTTGCGAGATCGCATGTAATTCGGAGCGCACTGCTCCTTCATTACATGCGATCTCATGTGCGGATGCGAGCTCAGCCATACACTTTGTATGGTTGAATTTGCACTGTATCCGCACCAAACACGCACAGGAGGCATTTTTTAAGCCGCATCAGGATCGGATCGCACAGTGGTTCACACTTGTGCGAACTGTCAGATCGCACTGCGATATGTGATCAAACTGGGGGTGTCATTAACATTTAATTGACACCCCCTGCATATCGCATATGTCAGTTTGAACTGCCAGATGTGTGGATGCGATGCGGGATCACGCTGCATATTCGCAGCGTTCCCGCATCACACAAGTGTGAACCGGCACTAACACTGTTTTGTGTTAGCAGCCGGACACTGTGAGCACGGTATTAATTTAACATAACACGATGTAATTTACATTTTACCACTATTGCGCTGATAGTTTTACACTGTTATAGATTTTGCAATGCTGCCTATACATTACAACATTTTAGAAGATGTCCAACAAATTTAACCACTTGCCAACCAGCCACCGCAGATATACGTTCCCTGCGAATCGGCATACCTGTGCGGCGGGAGCGATTCTGGGGGCGCAGGCGCGCGCCCATTCACCAGCAGGGAAGCTGATCCCCGGGGCCGGCGGCTGTGATTGCTCCCCGTGGAGAGAGAACGGCAGTCTGCTGTTGCAAACACAGCAGACCGTTGTTCTCTCAGCAATCAACACAGAGCCCCTGTGATCCTCCTATTTAGGAACACAGGTCTCTGTGTTGATTCCATAAGCCTATCCCCCCACAGTTAGAAAACACTCCCTAGGCTTACATTTAACCCTTTGATTGCCCCTGGGTTAACCCCTTCCCTGCCAGTGTCACTATTACAGTAACAGTGCATATTTTTAGCACTGATTACTGTAGTAATGTCACTGGTCCCCCAAAAAGTGTCATAAAAGTCAGTCAGGGGTCCGATCTGTCCGTCGCAAAGTCACAGTCCTGCTAAAAATCGCAGATCGCCGCCATTACTAGTAAAAAAAATAAATAAATAAAAATGACACAAATCTTTCCCTTTGTTTGTAGACGCGATAACTTTTGCGCACACCAATCAAAATACGCTTATTGGGATTTTTTTTTTACCAAAAATATGTAGCAGAATACAAATTGGCCTAAAATGAGGTAAAAAATAGATTTTTACTTTTTTTTTAATTTTTTTTATTGGGAATGTTATATAGCAGAAAGTAAAAAATATTGTATTTTTTTTTTTTCAGAATTGTCGCTTTTTTTTGTTTATAGTGCAAAAAATTAAAATTGCAGAGGTGATCAAATGCCACCAAAAGAAGGCTCTATTTGTGGGAAAAAAAGGACATCAATTTATTTGGGTACAGCATCGCATGACCGCGTAATTGTCAGGCAAACGCAGTGCCAAATCACGGATGAGCAAGTTTGGGGTGGAGGAACTTGACTGGCCTGCACAGAGTCCTAACCTCAACCCAATAGAATACTTTTGAGATGAATTAGAGTGGAGACTGCAAGCCAGGCCTTCTCATCCAACATCAGTGCCTAACCTCACAAATGTCCTTCTGGAAGAATGGTCAAATATTCCCATAGACACACTCCTAAACCTTGTGGACAGCCTTCCCAGAAGAGTTGAAGCTGTTATAGCTGCAAAGGGTGGACCAACTCAATACTGAACCCTACGGACTAAGACTGGGATGCCATTAAAGTTCATGTGTGTGTAAAGGCAGGCGTCCCAATACTTTTGACAATTTACTGTATATACTCTTTTGCAGGTGTTTTCAGACCAATCATATGATGCTTGTGGTCATCTTACTGTTCTGGTCTAGAGAAAGTTCTATTTGTGGGGAAAAAAAGGACATCAATTTTATTTAGGTACAGCATCGCACGACCGCGCTATTGTCCGTTAAATTAACCCGGTGCTGAATCGCAAAATATGGCCTGGTCATTAAGGGGGGAAATCATTCCGGCCCAGAAGTGGTTAATAGTAATGAAAGGAGAAATCACAGGCCTGTGACTCAATTAGCTCAGCTGAAAAGCTCAGTACTTGGCTTATCAGAGTTGAGCGGAAGGCGGAAGTTGGGGTTTTACCTGCTGGGGTCCCGGATAATGATGAAGATCTGGCACGGCAACAAATCTCCGCCAGAAACAGAAATCCATTTTCAGGGGAATTGCTCTTTAAAAAAAAAAAGTGACTAATACGGTTATTGCTTTTTGCACAAAAGAACCAATTAGCATATTGACTGCAGTAATAACACTGTTTTAATTATGTTTTAAAAAATTAAGATCCAAATTAACTTTGACTTTAAATATGAACAACATGAAAGCTCCTTCTCCTTTTTTGTTTCCCGGAATTCACAGCCACCCGCGAGTTAGCCTCTATCTACGACGCGCAATTTCAATTATCCTAAATTGTTTTACATGAGATGGCAGCCGAAAACTTGTGATCTGTCAAAATGCAGTGAGTGTCTAATTGAAGAGACAGAGCAGTGTCCTTGCTATCTATTAACGAAGAACCCCCATCCCCATTTTCAAACGTTTTACAGATAATGAAAATATCATTTTAATTATATTCCTGGTAAAAGCCGCGTGTTTTTTTTTTTTTTTTTAAGATATATTTGCTTTATTTGCTGTTGTGTGAATACATGGAGGCAAACATGTTAAATAATGGGAGAATTAATTCAGAAGTTATCTGTGAAAGCGGAAATCTCTATCAGTTGCCGAATAAAAATTTGTTTTCAGCGATTGAGACCTGGGAAAGCGTGTCTAAATATAACTCCGATGAGATGTAGAACACGTTCCGTATCTGTTGTTTCACAGATAAAATCATAAAGTTATTAGCAATGGAGAGAATGAATTGAGAGGCAAAGGCACCATAGGACTACATACAACAAGAATCCCCTCTAAGCGGGACTTTTAAGGGCAATAGATAAACAAAAATGAAAATTCAAATGAGTATAGAGAAAATACAAAGAGAAAGAAAAGGAAACATTCTCAAAACAATCCAAAGTTTATTACATGAGACATATATAAAAAGATCCATACATCCAGAGGAAGAAATCTTTTTATATATGTCTCATGTAATAAACTTTGGATTGTTTTGAGAATTTTTCCTTTTCTTTCTCTTTGTATTTTTTTCTCTATACTCATTTGAATTTTCATTTTTGTTTATCTATTGCCCTTAAAAGTCCAGCTTAGAGGGGATTCTTGTTGTATGTAGCGACTTTGGGATGTGGGCACGCTAAACTCTAAGGCTGGCCATACACTATACAATTTTCTTATTCAATTTCCTTTAGATTTACCTTAAACTATGTAGTACAAGGGCCTGCCTGATTGCATACAAATTGAAAGTTTGTAGGTTTGACCCTATATTACATGGTTTTGGTAAATCTAAAGGAAAGTTGAACAAGAAAATTGTATAGTGTATGGCCAGCCTAATTGGCTCCGGTCTAATGCCTCGTACACACGCAACGATTATTGGCCGACTTTTGTCCAAGTTGTGTTTTGTTGGTTGGAATGTGCCTAGACTGCACACAAATTTTCTCGGCCAACAAAAATCTACTTCAGAAGTGATGTCATGTGCTGGTTTACTTTCCGTGTTTTTTCTTCTCTGAGCATGCCCAGTCTTGCTCATCAGATTTTTGTCTGCCGAAATCTGTACTGACTGACGGAAAATCGGCCGTTGTGTTGACGGCCAACAAACATTTTATAGCCTGCACACCAGATTTTTTTCGGCCGAAAAGTCGGAGTCGGTTGTCGGAAGCATCATACTAACAAGCCGAAAATTGGCCAATCGGACGTTGGCCAAAAATTCCCGGCCAATAATCGATGCGTGTGTACGAGGCTTAAGGCAATTAAGGCACCATAGGAAGACTGACAGGGTAAGAACTACAGGAGATCAATGCTTCATTGGTCTTAAAAGGTCCAGGTTGATCAACTGTCCATGCCGAGGAGTGCCGAATGTTGGATCATGAGTTCTCTATATAGTCACAACTTTGTATAGGTACTTTGCTTCAACTATGCTTCCATTAGAATATAAGGTAAGTATACTGAACAAGGATATACACTATATTACCAAAAATATTGGGACGTCCGGATTACAGGCTTAATACCCCTGTAGGGGTTAGGAATTCTGGTTAGTGCGGTCCTGGGAGTGAGGGGGGCACTCTTTGACCAATCACACCGGCCACACTTGAAGAGCCCTAGGATCAGCTTACAGCACCATAGTCACCGTTATATACCTTCCTTGGAACCACATTGATCTCCCCAGCACTGGAGCACTTTCACGTGTGACTCGGATGTTTGAACTGTGCAAATTTCATCCTGAGAAGAGTGCTGTATTTCCCTGAGCACTTAGTCACTTTATATGTGAATTGGACATTGATTTATATCACTGGATTGTATATATATTTTACGTTGTTTTTTGAAAACACTTTCCACACCTAACCACTTTGTATGCGATTCATATTTGAGTTACTTTACAGCTTTGTCGGTTTTTATTATAAACCTGACTTATCAGCACTTAGTCACCTTATATTGATTGCCATATTTATTTTGTATTATGATGACTTCATAGTGACATTTTTCAGATCTGATTCTTTTTATTTACCACATTGAACATTGTAATTTATTATTTAGTTTATTTATTGATTATTCATTGCTTATCATCTTTGGCTCACTCGTCAGCTTTTATATGTGACTTATTGTTTATATCATTTTGCTTTTTCCTTTATATATTTTACCATGACTTTATATTGAGACACCCTTGGATCCGATTTTCTCCATTCACTCATTTATTCATATAGTAGGTATTTTCTGGCAGTGCCACTCACCACCCCCACATCTTTACTTTAAAAATAATATATTGCACTTACAGAATAGAAGTTTAAAAACCACCTAAAATCGTGTGCGTAGGCCGGCAAACACATAATAATCGTGGGAATCAGTGATGTCAGCGCGTCACTCCGCCCTATGCATTTCGTCATACGTTGACGTCTTCCAGGGACCTTTTTGGATTTGTAAAGTACAGGTGTTTGTTTAAATCCTTTATAATAATGGTAACACCTGCAAAGTGAGCCATCATAGACTTGATCAAGGCCATCTTTTGGGACTGAAGGGGCTGAGCAGGAAATTATGTAAAAACTAAGAGGCACCAAGTGAGTGGTAGTTCTGCAGCCCAAAAACATTTTGTTCAACTACTTTCTAGGCTGTAATGAATGTTTTTCAGTATCACTTTTGGTCATGTGTCCTTCATAAGCATGTGCAGCGCTACCCCTGCAGGAGCAGCTTTATACACGGGATTCTCTGCTCTTCTACCTTAACTCAACTCTGAGAACAATCTCAGCCCCACCAACACACCAGGTTAGGCAAATGGATACTGCGCTGCTACTGGGAGAACAAATATAGATCCCCTGCACACAACTAAGGTTCTTTATCAAAAAGCAAATATCAGACTGGTTTGTGGTAAATGAACCCAATATATTGTCATAGGTTGCAGTAAATAGGAGTATGCACATAAATAAGTCAGTAAAGGATTAGGTTAATCACAATTCACGAAACAATATGGTCACTAGGCTATAGCAGCATAGAATGAAATTCTATGCATCTAAATTAGAGTAAACCAGGTAATCCACAAAATCAGCAGTAAGCAATAGCATTAGAAGACGATAACAGCAATAATAATCAACACTGCAAAAACTCCTCTGTAAACAGTAGGCTTTATCCATTTTACAGTGCACTCAATTAGGGATGGGCCGAATACCCCCCGGTTCGGTTCGCCCCAGAACATCTCGAACAGGGAAAAAGTTTTAGCGAACATGCAAACTCTATTAGAGCCTATGGGACATGAACATGAAAATCAAAAGTCCTAATTTTAAAGGCTTATATGCAAGTTATTGCCATAAAAAGTTTATGAAGACCCGGGTACTGCCCTGAGGGACATGTATCAATGCAAATTTTTTTTTTTTTCAAAAGGATCGTTTTTAAAGGAGCAGTGATTTTAATGATGCTTAAAGTGAAACAATAAAAATGAAAACCTCCTTTAAATATCGTGCCTGGGGGGGGGGTCCCCTTGGTCTGCCTGTAAAGTGGAGCATCTGTATGAGGTATAGAACATGCTGCAGCAATACTGACATTTCTAAAGAATAAAATGTAATTTAAACTTACTCGCGTCTGTAATTTATTGTCGGATCCCAGCAATACAGATAAAAAAAAACAAAAAACGGCGTAAGGTCCCCCCCCTCCCCTGGTCCATATCAGACCTGATGCCAAAATAAAAAAAAGCAAATTAGGGTCCCCCTAAAAATCGATACCAGACCCTTATCTGAGCATGCAGCCTTGCAGGTCAGAAAAGGGGGGGAACGAGCGCCCCAGCTGAACCATACCAGGCCACATGCCCTCAACACTCTATCCCCCACCCCAAAGCAGCTTTTACCCATGTTGATGGGGACAAGGGCCTCTTCCCAACAACCCTTGGCTGTTGTTGTCGGGGTATTAAAAAATAAAACATAAAAAATAGTGTCCCTCGATGTAAATCCATTGTCAATCCCGCCACCCGCTGGACCGAAAAAATAATGCTTCGGCCTCTTTGGAGGCAACCCGTTGCCTTCCCGATCTGCGCTTCGACAGTTCTTATATAGGCAAGGGGCGGGGCCACTTGGCTAGGTCACCGGGGGCCCTGCCCCCTTCTGTCAGGTGACTTCACACGACGTCAGAAGGGGAGGTGCCACTGAGTGACGTAGCCGGGTGGCCCTGCCCCTTGCCTACATATGAACTGTCAAAACGCAGATCGGGCAGACGGCGGGATGCCTCCCAAGAGGCGGAAGCATTTTTTTTTCTATTTCTTGGGTCTGGCAGGCGGTAAGATTGAGGCTGGATTTACATCGAGGAACGCTATTTTTTTTTTCTTTTTTAGTAAAGGACTTGTCAAAAACAGTTTCCTGTGTTTCTTACTTTTTGATATTTTTTGGGTGAATGGGTAGGGGTACGATGTACCCAATATCCATTCATATAGGGGGGTGGGCTCTGGGGCCCCCTTTTTAAAGGGGTGTCAGGATCAGTGTCATTACATGGATCACCTGCTGGTGGCACTGCTGTTCCTGGAACTGAAGGGCGCAGTTCCGGTGCCCACCAGCAGGTGTCTCCCAGCAGCTGGACCGTACATTTAATTAGGCTGCACCTGAGGTGGACTGCTGAGGAAATATAAGCCCGCCCTTCACTGAGGTTCAGGTCTTCAGTATTTTATCTGTAAGCTGTGCCCCTTTCTGAGCCTGAAACCTGTACCCTGATTCTGATCCTTTTCCCTGCTTCCTGTACCTGCCTTCCTGTCCCTGGCCTGTTTTGCTCTTGTTTGCTCCCTCCATTTTTTATATAGTTAGGTTAGTTTGGGGTTTTTGCACTTTCACAATACATTTCCCTGTATGGTTTATAGCCTACTGGTGTTGGTATTGGAGTAACATATTTATACCTTATCCGTCTGGGTCCTGATTTCTTAGTGCAGCCTACTGATCTGACCCACCCTTGCTGGATGCCTGCATGTGGTATCCCTGACAAGGGAGCTTCCAAATTCTGAAAAGCCCCCAACCTGCAAACCCCAACAACCACAGCCCAGGGTTGTCGTTAAGAAGCCCTTGTCCCCATCAACATGGGGACATGGTGCTTTGGGGGGGCACCCCAAAGCACCCTCCCCAAGTTGAGGGCAAGCAGCTTGGTATGGTTCAGAGGGGGGAGCTCGCTCACCCCCCCCCCTTTCCTGGCCTGCCAGGCTACATGCTCAGATAAGGGTCTGGTATTTACCCCACGTTGTTTTTTTTTTTTTGTTATTTTGGCGTGGAGTTCCCCTTCAAATCTACACCAGACCCAAAGGGTCAAAAAAATTGAAATGACATGTCAAACAGGTGCAGAAAAATTGGGCCTTTTGTGTGGTAGTGGTGCCTGCACACTGTAACCCCTCAGAGTTACTCTTGCTGGGTGCAGGAACAGGTCCTACTGTAAAAAAAAAAATTGAATTTTTTTTTTAAATTACATGCACCTATCAAACAGGTGCAGATAAATTGGCCCTTGGGTGTTGGTGGTGCCTGAACACTGTAACCCCTCACAGTTACTCTTGCTGGGCACAGGAATGGACCCTGCTGTTAAAAAAATAGAAAAAAAAATTAAAATTTCATGCACCTGTCAAACAGGTGCAGAAAAATTGAGCCTTAGGTGTTGGTGGTGACCTAAACCAAAAACATTGTGGGAAGCTAGCATAATAAAGATTTAGGAATAGGATAGGAAGCATAGCTGCTGTTGATCCAGGACTGATTGATTTTGATAAATGTCAGCCGGTCAACGGAGTCTGTGGACAGACGCACTCTTTTATCTGTCACAAAACCTACAGCAGCCCTGAATTTCCATTCGGAAAGCAGGCTGGAAGCTGGACAGACCAGTAGCTCGATTGCGTTTGGAGCAAGTTCTGACCAGTGGTCCATCCTCAAGACCCAGTAACCAAGCGGATGCTCAGTTGGAAAGGTCTCCAAGTCTACTCTTGCCCCTAGATAATCCTGCACCATATGATGCAGACGCTGCTGATGGTTGCTTAAACTTAACAGCGCAGGGTGCTAAGGACTAAAGATTTGTTTAAAGGCAGCGGTCAGCCGGCTGCCTTCTCCACCGCTCTTCCTTTGAAGCCTCAGAAAACACGTTGTCCAGGAAATGGTACCCTCACAGTGTCTGAAAAGGTGTTACACAAATTTTTCTTCAAGGCATCCTCAAGACATTTCATCCTCTGCTCCCTCTGCGAAGGATGAGCTCTGACTTTACCCTTGTAACGTGGATCAAGAAGGGTTGCCAACCAGTAATGATCCCTCTCCTTGATACCACGAATCCTTGGGTCCTTTTGCAGTCTTTGCAGAATCAGGGAGCCCATGCAGCGTAAGTTTGATGAGCATGAGATTCTGAGTCCTCTGGTTCACTAAGGATGACATTCTCACGAATTACCTCTCCTCAGCCACGTACAACTCCTGGGGTTTCTGGGGAGTGAAAACCATCCCTTGAAGACTGCTGTATGTTATCCTCTACATCCATGCTGCCACAATCCTCCTCCTCTTCCTCCTGTGTGTTTTGCGGCCCGGCAGGAATGGTATCTGCATAAAGGGGGCCTTGTGAGGAAAGGAAGCCCTCCTCTTCCTCCTGCTGTTCTGCCTCAAGTGCCCTGTCCATGATTCCACGAAGCATGTACTCCTGCAGGAAGACCAGAGGAACATTGTCACTGATGCATGCATTGTCATGGCTCACCATCCTTGTGGCCTCCTCAAATGGTGACAAGACAGTGCATGCATTCTTTATCAGTAGCCATTGGCGTGGTGAAAAGAAGACAAGCTCCCCTCAGCCTGTCCTTGTCCATACTCACAGAGGTACTCATTGATGGCCCTCTGCTGCATGTGAAGCCACTATAGCCTTGCCAATGTTGAGTTCCATCTGGTGGGCATGTCACAAAATAGCCAGTTGGTGAGCAGGTTGAATTCCTGTTGAATGTCAGCCAACCGAGCACTGACATTGTATGACCGCCGGAAATGGCCACAGACTTTTCTGGCCTGCCTCAGAAGATCTTGTAAGCCCAGGTCCCTTTTAAAGAAATGCTGCACCACCAAATTCAGGACATGTGCCAAGCTTGGAACATGTGTCAAGTGTCCCTGTCAGAGGGCGGAGAGAAGGTTGGTGCCATTGTCGCATACAATCATTCCTGGCTCAAGCTGCCGTGTCATCAACCACCTCTGAGCCTGCCCCTGCAGAGATGACAGAATCTCTGACCTGGTATGTCTCCTGTCCTTTAGGCAGACCAACTGAAGCACCGCATGGCATCTTATAGCCTGACTGTTTGCGTAGACCCTTGAACGCATAGGGAGCACTGCTGGTTCAGAGGACAATTCAGCAGAAGAGGCCATAGAGGAAGAAGAAGAGGAGGGGGTGGAGCAAATGGATGTGGCAGAATCACCCCCAGCTTTTTGGATGTGTGGTGGTGGAACAAGCTCCAGCACTGAACCCTATCCTGCATCCTTCCCAGCTGCCATCAGAATTACACAGTGCGCCGCGCTGGACCACGAGTCAGCAGTAACGGGAACCTTGCTGCTGACCGCTCTGTCCAACGAGGCCAAAACTTTGTCTTCCACATGATGGCACAGAGCTGGAATGGCCTTACTTGAAAATAAATTTATTTTTGGAACCTGCCACTGTGGTACAGCACATTCCGCAAATTCACAAAATGGGCAGAATCTAACAGATGAAAAGGCAGCAGTTGTAGTGCTAGGAATTTGGCCAAGCTAGCATGTGGATGGCTGGGACAGTATTTTCTTTTACAGTTCAGCAACTGGGCTAGCAAAATTTGCCTGGTGAAATCAACATGTGGTGTACTGCTAGCAGATTGGGTGCAAGTACCTGTGACACCCATTGCTATACCATCATCCCTCTCAGTGCAGGTTTTAGAGAAGACTTGAGGTGGGGATAGAGATCCCAGATGAGGAGCAAGGAAAAGTCTGCATTTTTTTATGATGTGGGTCTTTCAGGTGCTGTTGCCAACAGACCGAATGGCAGGTCCTCATATGTCTTGTCAAGCATGTGGTGCCCAAGCAGCTAGTGTGCTGGCCACGCTTGATCCGCTTCAGACAGAGATTGCAAACAGCAACGCCGCGGTCTGCTGCTCATGTGTTAAGAAAAACCCACACCAATAAACTTTTGGAAGTCAGCAGGGAGTTAGCAGCGCCCTGCACCTGTGGAGCTCTGTGGTTTGATGTAATAGGGTGGCTGCCCTTAAGCTGGCCCCTGGAGGACATCCTGCCTTGTCGGAGTTGTGCCTCCTCACCTTGCTCCTCTGTTCTCTAAGGCACCCAAATACAGTCAGTGACCTCATCCTTCCCTTGTTCCTCGTCACTGGAGCAAACTTGGCAGTATGCTGTAGCTTTTGGAACATGACTGCTAGTTTCTTGTCCGTCATTGGCACCCCCTCTTTCTAGGCTCACGTTACTCCCAACGTGGGAACCAACATCAGAGCATTCAAATTGCTGCGCATCCTCCAGCAGCATGTGACTTGACACTATGATCGAATAATTTAGGTGACTCCTCAATGCATGATGGTGGGGCTACAGAAGGAGTAGCTGTGGACAAGGAGCCTGTGCAATAGGCCGCTTTGGCAGCTGCGGTGGAAGGCAAACTAGTATGAGCCTGGGTGATGGAGGATGAGGATGGCTTAGTTATCCACTCCACCAACTCTTCTGCATGTTGTGGCTCAAAAACACAGCCAGCACCAGAAAAAAATGACAAGTGATCCCCGCCTGCAGAGGATGCACCAGTTCCGCAACCACCACTTTTCAATGTGGACACAGAGGCTGCTTGCCCTCTTTTAGTAAAAAAAAAATTTAAAAATGCCAAAAAAAAGGGAACCGCTGCTGATGCAGAGGAGGAACACCTGCGACGCAGAATGGGGGGCAGTAATTATGCCTTAAATATTATTACTGCTGCTGCGCCACAAAAAAAAAAAACACTGCTGACGCAGAAGGAATAGCTTCTACAATGCCCAAAGGGGGACAGCAATTATTTCCTAAATATTATTAGTGCTGCTGCACCACAAAAAAAAGAAAATCACTGCTGATGGAGGAATAGCACCTGCAACACAGATGGGGGAGAATAATGCAGCAACAGAACAAGATGCTGCTGTTAAAAAAAAAAAAAATATATATATATATATATATATATATATATATATATATATAAAGTGCGATCAGTGGGCTGACACAGACGTGTTGTATACACTAACGTTTCAGTGGCACCACTACACTTTTGTTACACAAGAATCACAGCACAGCACTACACAACACTGACTGCACTAAACCGACTGAACTGACTGAACACACAATCCGCTGACTATCCTGCCTAATCTCCACTAACACACTACACAGGGCTGCCATGTAAGCAGCCTTATATAGTGTGGGGCGTGGACCTAGCCCCTGAGCCATGATTGGCCAATCATGGCTCTGACAGGACATTGTGCTGTGATTGGCCAAAGCATACAAGTCAGGTGCATGCTTTGGGCAATCACCAGCAATTAATGCACTGCAAGATCGCAGTGCATTATGAGGAGCACATCGGCGGGCAAACTTCCTGCTGAGCGCCCCGGGTGTTCCTGTATCCAGCGAACACCCGATGTTCGAGTCGAACATACGTTCGACTCAAACATGAAGGCCATCCTTACTCTCAATATAAATGACAGCAATAAAATTTTAAACTCCCTAAATAGGTACCTCTTACTATGGACAATAGGAAAAGTTCTTTTGAAGCAGCTGAGCAGTCTTTAGCCCTCGTTCTTCAGCCGACTTGCGTTGGGAATCAGTCTTTACAGTGGCGCGCATGAAAACAGTCCCCATAAAGTCTGCATGCAGTAAATATTGCTGCTAGTTAGATAGCCAGTCCCTATGTGCTCAGTCTCTGCTAGTAGCAACAGGTTATTGGTATCAGCATACTCCCACTAGTCCCAGCAACAGAATAGACAGGGTTCACCCTGTTTAGATGTCAGTTCACTTATGGATCTGCCTGGAGCAACTCTTGTCCTCAGCCAATGAGCGCAGGCTTGTAGTAGGCTGATGTTCACACAGGAGCAGCAATGTGCACACCTTGGTCTCCTCGCAGCAAAGAGAAGTTCCTTGGTATTCAGCCTGAGAAAATACAACTCTCTCTCCCCTTATACCCGACTTGCATTGGGAGCAGTAGTCCAATTGTCCATATATTGCAATAGTAAAGTTTATTTCCTGAACTTCAACGCCCATAATTTAACACTGCCAACCATCAAGTCTCTTGAGTTCCTTATGCTTGTCAGCTCCCCCTGGTGGATGGAGGCGAGGAAATGCTAACCCATTCAGCTGAAGTTCATAGGGAGCACAAAGAGCAGTGCAGCACAGTACCCTAAATCGCTGTGTGTCTTTAGCCCAGCACCTGGCTACACATGCTTCTGAAAAATGTGCTAATGTTTATTTTGTTTAACCACTTGCCGACCGCCTAATGTATTTTTACTGCAGCAAGTCAGCTCCCCTGCACGAAAACACGTACCTGTGCGTAATTTTGTGCAGGGGCTCAAGGGGCCACCTGCAATCGTTCGAGAAACACAGAACGGCGGTCTGCTTATGTAAACAAGCCAGATCACTGGTCTGACAGGGAGGAAGACAGAGATCTTGTGTTCCTGCTATGCAGGAACACCGATATCTGTCTTCCCCCAGTCAGAGCAACTCCCACACAGTTAGTAAGCACTCCCAGGGAACACATTTAACCCTTTGATCGCCCCCGATGTTAACCACTTCCCTGCTAGTGTCATTAGTACAGTAACAGTTCTTATTTTTAGCACTCATCACTGTAATAATGTCACTGGTCCCAAACTATGCCTGATTTGTCTGCCACAATGTCGCAGTCCCACTATAAGTCACTGATCCCCGCCATTACTAGTCAAAGAAAAAGAAAAAAAATTTCATAATAATATCCCATCATTTGTAGGCGCTATAACCAATCAATATATGCCTACTGGAATTTTTTATACCAAAAATATGTAGCAAAATACATATTGGCCTAAAGAAATTAGATTTTTTCAATTTTTTTTATGCTCTTTACAATATTGCTGTACAGAAAGATTTTTCAGAACCTTGGGAAGAGTAAACTCCATCAACAGAAGATCACACTGGGTCTTCCCCTGTCAGCTGAAAATAGGAAAATTAGGCCATAACGGCCTGGGATCACCAAAACCTGGTGACAAAAACTTAAATAAATCACTGTTTGGTCACAATTTCTACTGTTATACACTGTCTTGAAAAAGTATTCATACCCTTTGAAATTTTCCACATTTTGTCACGCTACAACCAAAAGTGTAAATATATTTTATTGGGATTTTATGTGATGGACCAACAAAAAGTGGCACATAATTGTGAAGTGGAAGGAAAATGATAAATGGTTTTCGACATTTTTTTACAAATAATAATGTGAAAAGTGTGGCGTGCATTTGTTTTTACCCCCCTGAGTCAATACTTTTTAGAACCACCTTTCACAGCAACAGTGTTAATTTCGTCGACTAAAACCGACTAAAACATTTTCGTCGACTAACACAATTCAGATGACTAAAATACGACTAAAACTAAAATGGCATTTTAGTCTTAAGACTAAAATACGACTAAAACTAAAATGGCATTTTAGTCAAAAGACTATAACTAAAACTAAATCGAAATTTGCTGCCAAAAATTAACACTGGTGCATGCTCAAAGCATAAATAATAACATATTAGATTTTTCACTCCAGGACCAGCAGTAGTATATAATGAGTTTGGAAATTGTAGAGAAATGCTTAAATAATACATTACAAATTGCAATTGAACTACACCCATTTGATTATAGATGATTAAAATGAGTTTTAGTCGACTAAAATGTAGGGCGTTTTAGTTGACTAAAATATACTGGAGTTTTAGTCGACTAAATACGACTAAAACTAAAACACTTGCAGAAGACTAAAATAGGACTAAAACTAAAATGCCATTTTAGTCCTAAGACTAAGACTAAAACTAAATTGAAATTTGCTGCCAAAATTAACACTGCACAGCAATTACAGCTGCAAGTCTTTTTGGGGATGTCTCTACCAGCTTTGCACATCTAGAGAGGGACATTTTTGCCCATTTATCTTTGCAAAATAGCTCAAGCTCTGTCAGATTGGATGGAGAGCGTCTGTGAACAGCAATTTTCAAGTCTTGCCACAGATTCTCAATTAAATTTAGGTCTGAACTTTGACTGGGCCATTCTAACATAAAATTATACTTAGATATAGACCATTCCATTGTAGCTCTGGCTGTATGTTTAGGGTCGTTGTCCTGCTGGAAGGTGAACCTCCACCCCAGTCTCAAGTCTTTTGCAGACTCTAACAGGTTTTCTTCGAAGATTGCCCTGTATTTGGCTCCATCTTCCCATCAAATCTGACCAGCTTCCCTGTCCCTGCTGAAGAAAAGCATCCCCACAACATTATGCTGCCACCACCATGTTCCACAGTGGGGATGGTGTGTTCAGGGTGATGTGCAGTGTTAGTTTTCTGCCACAGATAGCGTTTTGCTTTTAGGCCAAAGTTAAAATTGACCTCAACTGACCAGAGCACCTTCTTCCACATGTTTGCTGTGTCCCCCACATGGCTTCTCACAAACTGCAAACGGGACTTCTTATGGCTTTCTTCTTGCCACTCTTCCAAAAAGGCCAGATTTGTGGAGTGCATGACTAATAGTTGTCCTGTGGACAGATTCTCCCACCTGAGCTGTGGATCTCTGCAGCTCCTCCAGACTTACCATGGGCCTCCTGGCATCTTCTCTGATGAATGCTCCCCTTGCCTGGCCAGTCAGTTTAGGTGGACGGCCATGTCTTGGTAGGGTTGCAGTTGTGCCATACTCTTTACATTTTTGGTTGATGGATTGAACAGCGCTCAGTGACATGTTCAAAGCAT
The DNA here is from genome assembly GCF_965119305.1 of Pelophylax lessonae. Classification (NCBI taxonomy): domain Eukaryota; kingdom Metazoa; phylum Chordata; class Amphibia; order Anura; family Ranidae; genus Pelophylax; species Pelophylax lessonae. The sequence goes on from NC_138780.1 coordinate 170,201,271, forward strand.
GGGATATTTTTTTTATAACCTAACCCTACTTTAAACTTCTCCACAACTTTATCCCTGTCCTGTCTGGTGTGTTCCTTGGCCTTCATGATGCTGTTTGTTCACTAAGGTTCTCTAACAAATCACTGAGGGCTTCACAGAACAGCTGTATTTATACTGAGATTAAATTACACACAGGTGGACTCTATTTACTAATTAGGTGACTTCTGAAGGCATTTGGTTCCACTAGATTTTAGTTAGGGGTATCGGAGTAAAGGGGGCTGAATACAAATGCACATCACACTTTTCACATATTTATCTATAAAAAAATGTTGAAAACCATTTATCATTTTCCTTTCACTTCACAATTATGTGACACTTTGTGTTGGTCTATCACATAAAATCCCAATAAAATACATTTACATTTTTGGTTGTAACATGACAAAATGTGGAAAATTTCAAGGGGGTAAGAATACTTTTTTAAGGCAGTGTATGCATACAGCAAGACTGGAAATTTATGAACAAAGCTGGACTAATTGCATCCATCCTATGGTTATGTTTATCATATGGCGCTCCTGGACTAGAATTCAGGGCAGTATGGTTATTGGGGAAGAACCAATTCTGGAAATTTACACAATGTAAAACACGTTCTTTATTTGGTTTACCTCCTTTGCTTAGCTTTGAATATTTGCCCCTAAATACAATAAGGGAACTGTAAGGGCAAGGGGTGCAGGGGATATTGAGAGGAGTCATAAGACTTATTATTGCCCAGGAAAGGTGAAATCATCTCTTCTCTCTTTTGTTTGTTGGTCTGTAAAGTAGGTTTGCATATAAATTAAACCACATGCTGCCTCTGGTAGCTCTTTCTAGCATTCACTTTTACTAAAATAATTGGACCCAATTAGAAGTGGGCTTTACAAAAGGGTGTCTTCATTTAAGTGAACCAAAGGCAGCACAATGTCTCCATATGGGACTGCATGGGCTGACGATGTGGCAGAATACATTTTGGCCTAAATTAGATTTTTGGATTTTTTTTGTCATTCAATATGTTTTAGAACAGAAAGTATAAAATAATGTTTTTCTTTTTTCTTTTTTTTTTAATTTTCGGTCTTTTTTTGTTTGTATCATAAAAATTTAAAAACCCAGTGGTGATCAAATACCACCAAAAGATAGCTCTATTTGTATGAAAAAAAATGGCATAAATGTAATTTGCGTACAGTGTTGCATGACCGCCAAATGCCAGTTAAAGTACCATAGTGCTGAAAAGCAATAAAATGCCTTGGGGCAAAACCTTTCCGGAGGTCAAGTGGGTAAATGACAGTGATTAATTCTGCACCAGAAAATGTTTGGTGAAAGTCACCTTCATGCTTTATAAATAGACCCCATGGTTTGATAAGTTTGGTGTGGAGGAACTTGAGTGACCTGCACAGAGGTTTGACCTCAACCCTACTGAACAGCTGAGAATTGTAACCCTGATTTCCATCCCTTTTTGCCCAACACTAGCCTAGCCATTTTGGCTAAATGGACACATATTCCCCCAGACATTGACTGTAAAACTGTCAGGAAGGTTAAGTGCACGACATAGTGTGAATGACCATGGCGTACACGTGCAGCACTAGCTTTGAAGCCAAAACCCCTTTTTTAAGCACAGCATAACTAAGCAGAGTTGCAGGGTGGTCATCATCTCCTGTGACCGTGACCTGACCTGCGTTTTTCTGTCCTGTGTTCTGTATCCAGATCTCCTGTTGCAGACTCTGGCTTGCATCCTGACTATGCCTTCTGCCTGCTGTCTTGGTACCTCTGCTGTCCATCTGTTATATCGACCTTGGCCTGGACCTCCGCTTTCTTTCTTCTGAATTGTTACTTCACTGCTTGGCTGTTGCTGTCACTTCTTGCCCTGATTGCAACTTATCTCCTTGTGCCTGCAGGTTACTATGCCTGATCTGTGTACCAGCTTCCTGCACTGACCTAGTCTGAGTATTTCTAACAGCACAGCAACTCCCAGACTGATTTTCCGCTGCACCTGGACCCACTTCAGGCATCCCTACCACTGCATGTCCTGCTATACCTTGTCTCCAAATCCATGGGGTAGCAGGGGATGGGAAGCCCTCTCATCTACTTGGCCTGTGGGTAGGGTGCAGCATGGTGAATGGAAACAATGCACGATTAACCACTTGTCGACCGCCGCATGACTATTTACTGCGGCAGTCAGCCCCTACTGGGCAAAGCCCACGAGCCTCTAGGGGGCGAGCGCGTGCCGCCCGAGGCGCGCTTCCGCCCCCGCTCGTTCAGTAACATCCCCACGCGAGTGACCGGTGGCTTCGATGTCCGCCGGCCACTCGCGATCTCCCGCTGGAGAGGGAGAAAGGCAGGCGGCTAATGTAAACAAAGCCGCCTGTCATTCTCCCTGAAGTAACTGCAGAGATCATACGATCCTGCTATGTAGGATCGTATGTCTCTGTGGTTACATCACTAGCCATGCCCCCCCCCCCCACAGTTAGAAACACGCCCCTAGGGATACATTTAACCCCTTGATTACAAATAAAGTTAACCCCTTCCCTGCCAGTGTCATTTTTACAGTAACAGTGCATATTTATAGCACTGATTACTGTAGTAATGTCACTGGTACCCCCAGAAGTGTCAAAAATGTCAGTCAAGGGTCCGTTCTGTCCGCCGCAATGTCGCAGTCCTTCAAAAAAAAATCACAGATCGCCACCGTCATTACTAGTTTAAAAAAAAAACAATAAAAATGACATAAATCTTTCCCGTAGTTAGTAAATGCAATAACTTTTGCGCAAACCAATCAAAATACGATTATTGCGATTTATTTCATCAAAAATATGTAGCACAAAACAAATTGGCCTAAAATGTTAAAAAATTTTGATTTTTCACATTTTTTTTGGGGGAATTTCATATAAAAAAATTTGAAAAATATTGTTATTTTTTCAAAATTGTCGCTCTTTTTTTGTTTATAGCGCAAAAAGTAAAAATCAAATACCACCAAAAGAAAGCTCTGTTTGTGGGGAAAAAAAGGACGTCAATTTCATTTGGGTACAGCATTGCACGACCGCGCAATTGTCCGTTAAAGTCACGCAGTGCCGAATCGCAAAATAGGCCCTGGTCTTTGAGCAGCCAAATCCTCCGGGGCTTAAGTGGTTAAGCCTGGTGGGTAGCGCAGCTGACTGGAGACACTTACAGACCATAGCAGAGGAATGTTGTCTTTCAATCACGGGAACAGCTTCTACAGCGAAGAGCGGGAATGCAGCCTGGCTGATCCACAACCAAATAGGATGCATACTGAGAGTGGATAACATAGTCCCTGCACTTTACCTACTCTTCTGGAATCTCTCCCTGGCGCTATGCACTGTCCCAGACAGCTGGGGAACCTGTCCCTTCATCAACCACTCACACAATGAGTGCAAAATCTTGGAGCTATGGCCTTAAATAGACTATGCCCTCACCCAAGATGGCCGCAGAGGTCACGAGGGGCACCAGCATCCAATCGGACGGCTGGTACCCTGGTGACTGCAGAAAGTCGAAGAGGAACCAAGTTCCTCATGACTTCCTTTCCCTTCTGCATTTCTGCTTCAGTCGAGCGCCACCTACAGTGGGGAGATCAGACTGCACCTGCCTATAGGCCTCTTCCAGGTTTGTAACAAAAGCTGTTATAGCCACAAAGTGGGGCAAATGTTGTTTTAGAATGGGATGTCCAATAAGCTCAAATAAGTGTGATGGTCAACTATCCACAAACTTTTGGCTATAAATTGTAACTCTACGGCACTTTTCAGGCATAAGAAAACATAACTTCACACTTATCTCATTACCTAAAACTTTATTAAAAAGCATGCAGATTTACATAAAGATTCCTACAAAACAGAAATCAGACTCACCTGGGATTTGTAAGTGTTTGAGAGATGTGGTTCATTTTGAAATGATGATTCTAGGTTCTCATCATAACAACCAGCCATTGGTTTTAATTAAATATTATTGCCACACAATCCGCGCACGAGACCGGCAAAGTGAGAAATAATTATTATTCCTCATTTTCCTGCCGCCGTTTACCAGCGTTGGAGCTAATTAAAATAAATTAAATTTGGACGACTTTAGAAAGGTAGATCAATATGCTCTGTATTACAGGAGGCAGGCGCAACGCGAAAGGTAATATTTGTAAAGTGTCTTTATTTTATTTTTTTCCCCCTGTAGAAAATTACTGCCATCCGTCTTCTAATCAAGCCTGACTGCTGTGACTTGTACGTCCACATTGTGTTTTTTATTGTGTTGTGGAGTTAGCTGGAGTTCTGCATTTTCCTCAAAATTAATTTTGTAGAGAGAAAAAAGAAGAGAGCGGACAACAGGTTTGAAAAGTTTGTCCCTGCTGGAGATGACTTCAACTCGCTCTCTGCTAGGAAAATAAAATTGTCCCTATTTCTTTATTCTATTACTTATTTTTCACTTTTATCACGGACCTATAGTGAAAATATACCTGACCATCACACCTACACTATATGGCCAAAAGTACTCAACATTATTGAGTTGTGTGTGTAGCACCCTCCCAGTTAGTGTAAGTTTCTATCTAAATTTAGTTTAGCGCCTCTGTAACCAGTGGAGCAGAGGTTGATTGCTCTAGCCTGCTCAGGGTTCCACAGGCTGCTGGTCTGATTGCTTCACCCTGCATTCTAGAATTACAGTGGGAGGAAGAATAGAAAGGCAGTCTAAATATTTATGGGGACCCAGCCAACCCCTGGAGAGGTGTCCAGTAGGTGGCTGGATAGCCCATAAATAGTCTGAAGCCTTGAGCAGGGTGTGTGGATGCTGGTTCCAGTCCTGCCAGCCAGGCCTTCTCGTCTGCATCAGTGCCTGACCTCACAAATGCGCTTCTGGAAGAATGGTCAAACATTCCCACAGACACACTCCTAAATCTTGTGGACAGCCTTCCCAGAAGAGTTGAAGCTGTTGATAGAGTTGATAGCTGCAAAGGGTGGGCCAACTCAATATTGAACCCTATAGACTAAGACTGGGATACCATTAAAGTTCATGTGCGTACAGTGGTGGCTGGTGAATGAAAATATGGGGGGGGTGGCAAAACCAACACCCCCCGCAGGCCGGCCGGCCAGCCAGTAGTCAAGTCTACCACTCCCTCCCAGGAGATACGGCTGGCTCTTTTCAGCCAATCAGGAAAGGGACCTCACGACCCGCTTCCTGATTGGCTGGGAGGAAAATCAGTTTGATAATAGCGAATATTCATTCGCTATTGTCAAACAACTGGGTGGGCTCAGGGCGCAGTGCTCTGCACCCCGAGCCCACCCTTTTTTGAAGCCTATTAGAGCCTCTATGCTTAAAAAAAAAAAAAAAATCCCCTATTGGACATCATGCATCCGGCGCCCTGCATGTAGATTAGGGGGCGGATGCATGGATGGGGGGGGTGGCGCCCCTGCGACCCCAATGGACGGGCCTCCTGTGTGCTTGTAAAGGCAGGAGTCCCAATACTTTTGGTAATATGGTGTATATCCTTGTTCTGTATGCTTACCTTATATTCTATTGGAAGCATAGTTGAAGCAAAGTATATATACAAAGTCGTGACCATCGAGGACTCATGATCCAACATTCGGCATTCCTCGGTCTGGAATGACAGTTGATCAACCTGCAAAAGCAGAAATAAATTAAATCATATACCTTAGTAATGTGTCTATGATATTTTGCTAATAAAAAAATCTTCCTTACTAACCCACCTTCCTTTGATTTATCAATGAATGCACTCTTCTACCCTAGCATGCTGCTCGCTATTTCTAAACAGCAACTGCCTTCATTAAAGTGAACATTAAGCCAAAACCTCTTTTAGTTTTGGATAGAATGGGGAAGGATTAGAACCCCTGTCCATTTATTTCCATTTATTTATTGCAGTCTGTGTCTCATTGGGAAGATGTCCCTTCACTCCTGCACTGGAGACACAACAGGAAGCAAGAGGGAGGGGGATTCTCCCCTTTAAAGTGGAGTTCCGGCCTATTTTACAACTTTAGTGATTCCTGGAGTGATCGCTATGTTGATCAACAATTGGCCATTTTCATTTTTTTTCGGGGGTCCCTTACCTTATTTTCAGGGCATTTTTCATTGTACTTCCTCCTCCCCCCTCTGTGGCCGCGGCCACCGACATCACTTCCGCCTTTGCATTGCATCCTGGGAGCTGTTTGTCATCACTTCCAGGAGGCTGGATTTAGGAAGAACTCTCAGGACACTCCCTGGAATCAGGAAGAAGGACATAATAGATTACACTGCGGCTTCAGATGCCCACATCCAAGATGGCCGCGCCCAGACAGCGTTTTTAAAAGTAAGATTTTGACTAAAATCCAATACTGTACACCTTGTAAGTGTGAGAATAGCGGTTCTGTAACCACTTAAGCCCCGGAGGATTTGGCTGCTAAACGACCAGGGGGTATTTTGCGATTCGGCACTGCGTGACTTTAACGGACAATTGCGCGGTCGTGCGACGCTGTACCTAAACGAATTTGGCGTCCTTTTTTTCCCACAAACAGAGCTTTCTTTTGGCGGTATTTGATCACCTGTGCGATTTTTTGATCACGCGCTATAAACAAAAAAAGAGCGTCAATTTTGCAAAAATAGCAATATTTTTCCCTTTTTTTTATATGAAATTCCCCCAAAAAAAATGTAAAAATCAAAATTTTTTAACATTTTCGGCCAATTTGTTTTATGCTACCTATGTTTGGTAACAAAAATCGCAAAAAGCGTATTTTGATTGGTTTGCGCAAAAGTTATTGCGTTTACTGACTAAGGGAAAGATTTTTGTCATTTTTGTGGTTTTTTTTTTTTAACGCGTAATGGCGGCGATCTGCGATTTTTTTTGCGGTATTGCGACATTGCGGCGGACAGATCGGACCCTTGACTGACATTTTTGACACTTTTGGGGTTACCAGTGACATTTCTACAGTAATCAGTGCTATATATATGCACTGTTACTGTAAAAATACACTGGTAGTGAAGGGGTTAACTTTATTTGAGAGGGAGGGGCTGTGTGTGTCCCTAGGGGCGTGATTCTAACTGTGATTGGCTGTGGCTTCAGCTGTATGCAGAGTGATCAACGGATCTACATAGTAGATCCATATGATCAGCTCTCATACAGAGGGGAGAATGACAGGCAGCTTGATTACACAAGCTGCCTGACTTTCTCCCTCTCCCCCGCCGATCGCAGAGTGGCCGGCGGACATCGGGTCCGCCGGTCACACGCGCGGGGGGGTCCGTGACCACGCGGGAGCGGGAGCGCGCCTCCGGCGGCGAGCGCTCGCTCCCTAGACCCTCACAAGCTAGTGACGTAGCCCTACGTCACTTTGCCTGTGAGGGGCTGACCGCCGACGTAGATCGGCGTGCGGCGGTCGGCAAGTGGTTAAAGGGCGATGGATTAGTATTATAGGGGTATTTTTAGTTAAAAAAGGTATTTGAGGCCAGAACTCTGCTTTAAGCAGTTGTTAATGAATTGGTGTCCCCATTTAGACTATTTACTTTTATTTCTTTCTCTGTATAACAGCTGTACAAAGTTCTTTGAATTTGAAGAACAAGTGATTTCCTCTGTATAGCTCTGAGGACAACAGCAGCAATATAACAGGGAAAAAAAAATATTTGCAAATTTACTTGATTTCTTTGCCTATATTTGAGGTGCTAAAGTATGTTGAAAGTGGACTTGTTCCTTAAAGCACAGAAGGAATTTGAAGGACGAGCGATTTTCCCTGAACAGCTCTGAGGACAACACAAGCAAACTAACAGATGAAAAATGTTATTTGCAAACTTGCTTGAATTTTCTGTCTATGGCAAAGGTGCTAAGGTATGTTCAAAGTGGACTTGGTCTTTAACCACTTCTGGACCGGAAGGATTTGCCCCCTTAATGACCAGGCCATATTTTGCGATTCGGCAATGCATTACTTTAACAGACAATTGCGCGGTCTTGCGACGCTGTACCCAAATAAAACTGATGTCCTTTTTTTCCCAAAAATAGAGCTTTCTTTTGGTGGTATTTGATCACCTGTGCGATTTTTTTTTTGCGCTATTAAAAAAAAAAGCGATAATTCTGGAAAAAAAAAAAAAAAAACAATATTTTTCACATTCTGCTATATAACATTCCCCCCCCCCCCCCAAAAAAAATGTAAAAATCAAAATTTTTTTAACATTTTAGGCCAATTTGTTTTCTGCTACATATTTTTGGTAACAAAAAAATCGCAAAAAGCGTATTTTGATTGGTTTCCGCAAAAGTTATCGTGTCTACTAACTACGGGAAATATTTATATCATTTTTATGATCTGTGATTTTTTGGCGGAACTGCGACATTGTGGCGGACAGATCGGACCCCAGACTGACATTTTTGACACTAATGGGGGGATCAGTGATATTACTACAGTAATCAGAGCTAAAAATATGCACTGTTACTGTAATAATGACACTGGCAAGGAAGGGGTTAACACAGTAAGTGATCAAGGGGTTAAATGTGTACCTAGGGGCGTGTTTCTAACTGTATAGGGGCGGGGCTTGGGAAATGATCACAGAGACCTGTGATCCTATATAGAAGGATCACAGGCGCTCTGTGATTATTCCAGAGAGAAGAACGGTCAGACAGCTGACCGTCCTTCTCTCTCAGTGGGGAACGATCATGGGTGTCAGGCTGCCTGCCCCGTGCATCGGAGTCCCCACTGATGCCCCCTAGCTGCAGGCGCGCGACCGACATATACCTACGCCGGTTCGCGCAGGAGGGCCGCCCTGCCAGCGGGCGGTCGGGAAGCGGTTAAAGTGTAACTCCGCTTTTGTTGAGAAAAAACATTCTCCTCTTGGCGATCAACGTTCATTAAAAGGATTGTAACAAACTTTGTTGCAGATTCCTACAGTTTGTTATTCTGAAGAAATCATTGTTTGTTCCTCTGTGCTGAGTGAGTCGAATGGGAGTGGTTTCATAATTATCTATCAGCTGTGGCAGCTGCAGGGCTCTAATGAGGGAAGCTGCTGGGCCTGCATCCCTTTAGACGTGTTCCTATTGGGAGTATCTCACCAAAAAATATGTTTTTGTTGCAGGGCATGCCAGAAATCTGACTTGTATTTTAGTGCAGACTTCTGGGAAAATTGGTGAGCCAATCACACAAGCAGGAAATGATGTTTCTGGGGTGTGGTCAGTATACATTCTGTGTACAGAACAGCTCCAGGTAGCCATATTGGATTGCATTTTCAGAAAATTACAACAGCAGCAGATTGAAAAGGAAAGGTAATTTTTAATAACATTCAATAACAATAGGATTTGTGTCGCAATTGTATAGGCTATATTGTTTTTTTCTTTATTTGCTATTTTTTTTCCCCCTCGAAAGTGGAGTTACCCTTTAAAGCAGCTTACATGCCTACATGTGAGCAAAGCCAGCCAAGTGGCACAAATAAATTCCTGACATAATTCGTACACCTCTGAATTACTGCAGCACACGCCTGTACTTATAACCAGTGACCCGGCACGGTGAACTCAATCATTAACATCACACAGGCAGTAGATGTCTTCCTTCCTGACAGCCCACCCACACCTTTCATCACTGATCACTGACACACAACTACATACTGCTCACATGCACTCACTGGGGTTAATGTAGAAATTGAAAGAAAACAGCTGGTTTCGCCACTGAAACCAGAATGCAGAACTACAGGAATGGCAGCTGGCTTCTAATTGGCTTCTGATTGGCTGACGGGAGCAACACAGACATTTTCCTTTCATTTATAAACTAGCCTATAAAAATGTGTAGACCTGTAATAAGTTGGTGCCCAGTAATGGTACAAAGGGCTGATACCCTAACAAAATATTCAAGCCAGACCTGGTGCTCCATTGGCTGGGGAGGGGTTGCGGCAGACGGACCACACCATACCCCCCCTGGACCTCACCAGCCTGCACACCATGAACCCCTCCCCCCCCCCCGGTCGCTGGCTCACTCACCCTGAACTGACATGTTGAGAGCAGGCAATGATGGCGGCGGTGGCTTCATCCTCAGTCTCCTCCGTGGGTTGGGCTTCCCCTGCGTCTCCTCCCTCCTCCTTGGCCAATAGCATGGCTTCTCCTTTTGGCCAATCGGGAAGTGGATCTCAGGACCCGCTTCCTGATTGGCCAGGAGGAGAATCTGTGTGACAATAGTGAATATTCATTCGCTATTGTCACACAACTGGGTGGGCTCAGGGCGCAGTGCAGAGCCCACCCTTTTTTGAAGCCTATTAGAGCCTCTGGCTCTAATCACATGCTTCAAAAAAAAACCATGGGAATCCATGCATCCGGGGACCTGCATGTAGATTAGGGGACCGGGTGCATGGATAGGGGTGCCCCCAATGGACGGGCCGCCATTGAGCCAGACCAAGCGTATATTGCAGCTTAGCAATCATTAGATGTGGTGGCTGCATTATATGATTTCCAAGGACTGTCCCTCATTCGGAAACAAAGTCCCTCTTTCCTCCTCATTTGTCCCTCATTTGGTCTGATCTATATAGTTGTATATAAAACTATTTACCTATCAAAAAGTGTTTCCCAGTGATAAGCCTTTCATCCAATTTCTAAATTGCTGCATTTGTAAATTTCAAAAGCCAAGATAAAGGAATAGTAGGGGGGGGAAAAAAAACACTTGGGGCTTTAGCCAATCATTTTTTTTTTATACAATTCTCCTTTAAAAGGGGGTGTGGCGGGGGTTGTCCTATGCCTACATACTTTTACTAATAGGTGTCCCTCATTCAGGGGTGCACCGACCCGACTTTTCTAGTCCCATGCAAGGCTCCGGGATCCGAACTACAGCTATGTGCCGTTTGGAAATCCATTAGAACAAACTCCAGGCAGGCTGTACAGTATGTAAGTTCAAACAGGAAGACATTTATTGGAAGTACACAACACACTTTTATACAGAATTTGGAACATCCCGGCCCCAACAACCGTTTTGCTATTGGTCAATTGTAAAGTACCTGTAGTCCTCCTTCAGGTCCTCCTTAGCCATGCAAATGAGGACTTGAAAATGAGTGAGCAGGGATTGGTCTGATAGCTTGATTAGAAGGACTGTTATGTGTAATGAGACAGAACAATGTGAGGTCATTAACATGTAACAATGGACAGGTAAACTTTATCACAATACACATTCCCTCCTAATACACAAACAATAGGGAAGTCTGCAAATGAAAGTCTTTGTGTTTCTCTCACAGCCAAGCATGGAATACACTGTGTAAGGTAGTATTAAATCTTCATATTTCTATATGAAGATTTTGCTGACAAATATTTAAGCAATCCAAACCATTACTTATCTGTCTTTCACTCATAGTGACGGTTATTACCATCACAGTGCTTATCAGTTTAGGGACCGATCTAAGGTATGGAGTCACCTGTGGAATGCCAGTTAATGGTGGGGTAACTGGTAGGTTAAAATTGTGAGGTATCTGCAGAATGTTGAGGTTGTCCCCGAGCTGGTGTAGTGCGGCTGGGGACCATTTAAGTAGTTACGCAGATACAAAGTGGATAATTGATACTTGGTGCCTCCAAAGATCGGCAACCTCTTGTTTCTTGTTATTGTATTATTATTTTGGTTCCTGTTTTAGGGAATGTTTGTTACATTTTTTGTTATTGGTTTAATAAATGGCGTTACGGCCAAAATTTTACTCCAACAATTGTGTTTTGGTATTTTTTCTACAGATAGTTGGGGTAAAAGGAGTTGGGTTGGTTAGAGGTTATGATGAGGTTGAGAATTACATCTGGGGTGCCATGGTCATGTCTTTTTCCCTCCTGAGGGAATGGATCAGTGAGCAGACAATAGAGGGGCTTCCTGGGCGTCCTATGGACTGAATGCTGGGCATCTTTTCAAGAGGCTGCACCTATGGACTGATCTTGTTCCAGGATTTTGTGAGTAGAGCCTCCTGTCTCTGCTAAAGCTACTTCATGGTTCCCACCCGTAAACCTATCATACTCTTTTTTTGCTAAAGCTACCTCATGGTCCCCACCCATGAACCTATTTAGCTGTGTCTATGCCAGGGGCCTTCAAACTATGGCCCTCCAGTTGTTCAGGAACTACAATTCTCATCATGCCAAGTCATGTCTGTGAATGTCAGTGTAAGATTCTGGTACCTCTGGTACCCTTATTTTCCATTTTCTTTCAATATGCGTCCCACCTTTCTAATTAGGTGGTACGCATACACCTTTAAGACAGATGACGTCATCGCCGAGCGCCGCAGAGCAGCTATTTCAACCGCCGGCGTTCTCTCTCACGTTGTTCGTTCAACCTGCCTGTGTGTCCACATGCTTACAAGCTTGTCTTGCTGCCGGAACCTCCAGCTATTCTCTTTTACTTGGAACAGACCGGAACCTCGCTACTGATCCCTGTATCTCGCTACTGGATCACTCCCTCACTACTGGACCCTTCTACTACTAACCTTACTAGTGATAAGTACCCCACAGGGGAATCCTCCATATCCTTACTTACACTATCTACCTCTGCACATTAAGGACTGTTACTATCTATGCATACTAATTCTATCATCTGCACTGTTACATAGATTGCTAGCTCTTGAGTCTACTACCATCTATCCTTGCACTGGGTTAGTCTATCCTGTATTTTTCATCTGCTGTCCTTACCACCTGTTACCATACTCGATTACTAACCTATCTGCATTCTACCTAATACCATCTAATACTCTCCTGAACATTTCTATCAAGTGCTTACCATCTCTGTCACTGTTCACACCTGTCCCTTCAGCACATCATCTTCATACTATCATATACATCCTATCACTCCAGGAACATCTTATTGAGTGTGTATATCTGTATGCTGAAGCTGACAGGCCCACAGTGATGAGTCTGGAGAGTTGGATCTGGTTATTCAACACATCTCTACATGACTACTGAGTGGAGATTCTGCAGCTGCAAATCCAGCCTACTACAAAAACGCAGGAGCGTTACAGTCAGAGTTTTACAATGCCTCATGGGATGTGCAGTTCTGCAACAGCTGGAGGGCCGTAGTTTGAGGATCCCTGGTCTATGCTAAAGCTACTTCATGGTCCTCAGCCATGAACTTATCAAGCCTCATCTGTGCTAAAGCTACTTCCTGGTCCTCAACCCTGAACCTAGAGACTGTTCCAGTCTAGCTGTACTTGTCCTGCAAACTATCTCATGGTTCCCATCTGTGAGTGAAAGACTGTGTTGCTGCTGTTTCGAGAGGGAGAAAGAGTTATCCTCTGCAGAATTGTGCTCAAGCATTTGGAGTATCCCACAGCAACCCAAAGCATTATGTGGGTAGCAAGACACTTTAATAACAATAGACTCACAATAGACAGCATAGTGGCTGAATGGTTAGCACTTCTATCTGGCAGCACTAGGGTAATCAGTTTAAATACCAAACATGGCACTACCCGTATGGAGTTTGCATGTTCTCCCTGTGTCTGCGTGGGTTTCCTCTGGGTACTCCGGTTTCCTCTCACACTCCTAAGACATGCTGGTAGGTTAATTGCCTTCTGTCTTAATTGGCCCTAGTATGTGTATTTGTAAAATGATAGAGCCGGCAACCCCAAAATCCATGCAAGTTACTTTATTTGTTACATGATATTGAGTATAAAACAGGGCTAACGCGTTTCGGCAGGAAACCTTGATCATGGCCATTTGTGGATTCTACTTCAAACTTGCGTATTGGTCCCACTGTTCGGAGTGCTGCACCTGTTTCCTATTTCCATGTGTATGTAGGAATGGGAGTTAGGGACCTTAGATTGTAAGCTCCTGGAGTGTAGGGAGTGATGTGAATGTACCATATATATGTAAAGCGCTGCATAAATTGATGACGCTATAGAAGTACCTTTAATAAAGACAGCATATTAGAATTCCATCCTAGTAAATTCTTCAAACTATACCGTACAATAAATGAGAGATATGATGAGTGTCCTGTGATGTGCATCTGGCTGTACAGGATACATAAACAGCCGCCAAAAAAAAAAAAAGAGTCGCCATGATGGTTAGGTGGCCAGCACTGAAGACTGAGGCTTGATCCGCACTGAGTCCGTACATCCTCCATGTGTCTTCTACCCATAATCAAGAACATATTGATCGGTTATTTATGTAATTGACCATGGAATATGTAGTCCATCCATAGGCCTGCGCATAGGGTGTGCCAGGTGTTCCTGGGCACACCCTCATCACCCCCCTGTGACGCATATTCACCCTGTTTAGATCCCTGGTATTTCACTAAATAAAGAAAAAAATTTCACTTTTTTTCTGCTAAAAAAGTTGTAAAAGAAAAAAATTTGTAAAAAATACCCTACTGACACCAATCTCTGCCCTTATGACACCATCCACTGCTCTACTGACACCGTCCACTGCTCTACTGACACCATCCACTGCTCTACTGACACCGTCCACTGCTCTACTGACACCATCCGCTGCTCTACTGACACCATCCGCTGCTCTACTGACACCATCCGCTGCTCTACTGACACCATCCACTGCTCTACTGACACCGTCCCCTGCTCTACTGACACCATCCGCTGCTCTACTGACACCATCCGCTGCTCTACTGACACCATCCGCTGCTCTACTGACACCATCCACTGCTCTACTGACACCGTCCACTGCTCTACTGACACCATCCACTGCTCTACTGACACCGTCCACTGCTCTACTGATACTGTCCACTGCTCTACTAACACCATCCACTGCTCTACTGACACCGTCCACTGCTCTACTGACACCATCCGCTGCTCTACTGACACCATCCGCTGCTCTACTGACACCGTCCGCTGCTCTACTGACACCATCCGCTGCTCTACTGACACCGTCCACTGCTCTACTGACACCATCCACTGCTCTACTAATACCATCCACTGCTCTACTGACACCGTCCACTGCTCTACTGACACCATCCACTGCTCTACTGACACTGTCCACTGCTCAACTGACACCATCCACTGCTCAACTGACACCATCCACTGCTCTTACTGACACCATCCACTGCTCAACTGACACCATCCACTGCTCTACTGACACCATCCACTGCTCTACTGACACCATCCACTGCTCTACTGACACCGTCCACTGCTCTACTGACAACATCCACTGCTCTGCTGACACCATCCACTGCTCTACTGACACTATCCACTGCTCTACTGACACCATCCATTGCTCTACTGACACCATCCACTGCTCTACTGACACCATCCACTGCTCCACTGACACCATCTACTGCTCTACTGACACCATCCGCTGCTCTGCTGACACCATCCACTGCTCTACTGACACCATCCACTGCTCTACTGACACCATCCATTGCTCTACTGACACCATCCACTGCTCTACTGACACCATTCACTGCTCCACTAACACCATCTACTGCTCTACTGACACTATCCATTGCTCTTCTGACACCACCTACTGCTCTACTGACACTGTCCACTGCTCTACTGACACCATCCACTGCTCTACTGACACCATCCACTGCTCTACTGACACCGTCCTCTACCCTACTGACACCATCCACTACTCTACTAACACCATCCACTGCTCTACTGACACCGTCCACTGCTCTACTGACACCATCCACTGCCCTACTGACACCATCCACTGTTCTACTGACACCGTCCACTGCTCTACTGACACCATCTACTGCTCTACTGACACCATCAGCATATATATACACATGCACACACAAACACACATACAGTATGTGTTTGAGCTTTGGGGTGCACACCCTAATGCAATAGGCTGCGCACACCTTTGAGTCCATCACAAATTGATATTCATTAATGCAGGGGCTAAAACACCCTCTGTCTTCATATATCTCATGGGGGGGGGGGGGGGGGGGGCTATATTTGCTTGCTTATTGTGACTTATAATGCATTTAATTTTATCTCAGCAGTTGTTCAGCAAGAATGCTTACTGTACTCTCTGACGCACTGAGAGCTGCCAAAGGAAGAACCTAATATCCCATATAAGAAATATGATTCATTTGAAAGCAGTGCTGAGTCTCATGGCGGGAGAGATGTTGGGTCTACAGGACATGAGCGGGTAATATAACAAAGGCATAGCTCACCTTACCACCAAGCAGGGGGGAGGAATCCCCACCCTGCCCCATCCAGCCCATTTACTGTAATCCACCACTACTCAAAATACGCAGAAGGGAACTATTAAAGCGTTCATTCTCGAGTGCGATCCTCGCTGGCTGGCTCACATGTTTAAATAAATGCCTCTTTTATGTGATGTCCAGATGTTCTCTAGACACATTAAAGGGATCTGCAATTAGCCCAGCAGTACAGGCCTGCCCCGTAGGACTGCGGCGAATGGAAAGGGTTAAAGGTGCCGCGATAATTGGGAGAGCGCCAATATCAAGCGCACGCTCATTATGTGGCCATCTTTCTGGAATGACATCAATATTTGCAGGATAAATACAAATCAAGGAGCGCCGGCTTTCTTTGCCGTGTTTTCAAAAGTGCAGACTTACCGATTCTTCCATGACTTCTAGCCCTAAGGGGCTCATTCATACGTGCCAGTGTTTGACGCTCCTCTGAATAGCGATCGGCAATAGAACGTTTTTTAGAGGCGTTTGAGGGTTGGTGAGGAGATGATACACTATATTGCCAAAAGTATTGAGACGCCTGCCTTTACACACACATGAACTTTAATGGCATCCCAGTCTTAGTCCGTAGGGTTCAATATTGAGTTGGCCCACCCTTTGCAGCTATAACAGCTTCAACTCTTCTGGGAAGGCTGTCCACAAGGTTTTGGAGTGTGTCTATGGGAGTGTTTGACCATTCTTCTAGAAGCGCATTTGTGAGGTCAGGCACTGATGTTGGATGAGAAGGCCTGGCTTGCAGTATCCACACTTATTCATCCCAAAGGTGTTCTATTGGGTTGAGGTCAGTCCAGTCAAGTTCCTTCACCTCAAACTCGCTCATCCATGTCTTCATGGACTTTGCTTTGTGTACTGGTGTGCAGTCATGTTGGAACAGGAAAGGGCCATCCCCAAACTGTTCCTACAAAGTTGGGAGCATGAAATTGCCCAAAATGTCTTGGTATGCTGACGCCTTAAGAGTTCTCTTCACTGGAACCCAAGCCCAACCCCTGTAAAAAAAAAAAAAAAAACCCACCTCATAATCGCCCCTCCACCAAAAACTTTGCACTTGGCACAATGCAGTCAGGCGAGTACCGTTCTCCTGGCAACCACCAAACTCAGACATGTCTATTGGATTTCCAGATAGAGAAGCGTGATTCATCACTCCAGAGAACACGTCTCCACCGCTCTAGAGTCCAGTGGCGGCATACTTTACCCCCATTGCATTCGGCTCTTTGCATTGCACTTGGTGATGTAAGGCTTGGATGCAGCTTCTCGGCCATGGAAACCCATTCCATGAAGCTCTCTATGGACTATTCACATACAGAAAAGTGCAGCGCTAAACAGGGCCGGTGCTGGACAATTTTGCGCCCTAGGCAAGACCAGCCAATTGCACCCCCCCCAAAAAAAAAACTGTACATGTTGCCCCCCTTCCTGCACATTATGCCCCTCCGACCCTATACCCCTTTAATGCTACACCCACGTCCTGCACACACTGCCCTCCTTTAATGCTACACTCCCCTTCCTGCACACACTGCTCCCCTTTAATGCTACACCCCTTTCTGCATACACTGCCCCCCTTTAACCCTACACCCCCTTTAACT
Organism: Pelophylax lessonae; assembly: GCF_965119305.1. Lineage (NCBI taxonomy): Eukaryota > Metazoa > Chordata > Amphibia > Anura > Ranidae > Pelophylax > Pelophylax lessonae. The sequence continues at coordinate 170,218,924 of NC_138780.1, forward strand.
CTACACCCCCCTTCCTTTACACACTGCTCCCCTTTAACCCTACACCCCCTTTCTATACATACTGCCCCCCTTTAATGCTACACCCCCTTCCTGCATACACTGCCCCCCTTTAATGCTACACCCCCTTCCTGCACACACTGCCCTCCTTTAATGCTACACTCCCTTCCTGCACACACTGCCCTCCTTTAATGCTACACTCCCCTTCCTGCACACACTGCCCCCCTTTAATGCTACACCCCCCTTCCTGCACACACTGCTCCCCTTTAACCCTACACCCCCTTTAACTCTACACCCCCTTCCTTTACACACTGCTCCCCTTTAACCCTACACCCCCTTTAACTCTACACCCCCCTTCCTTTACACACTGCTCCCATTTAACCCTACACCCCCTTTCTATACATACTGCCCCCCTTTAATGCTACACCCCCTTCCTGCACACACTGCTCCCCTTTAATGCTATACTCCCCTTCCTGCACACACTAGCCCCCTTTAACCCTACACCCCCTTTAACTCTACACCCTCCTTCCTATACACACTGCTCCCATTTAACCCTACACCCTCCTTCCTATAGACACTGCCCCCCTTGAACCGTACACCCCCCCTTCCTGTATACACCCCCTCTCTAGTGGTGACATCCACTGGGGATGAGAAGGTGACAGGAGAGGAATGTGGCACTGGCCATGGCTGCACGCTAGGTGGCAGTGCGCCCTAGGCGGCTGCCTAGTTCGCCTAGTGCTAGCACCGGCCCTGGCGCTAAATATAAAGTGAATACATACAGTATAACTGTGATGAAAACATCAAAATCATACAATAATATCACAGAAAGTGAGTCCATAATTCATATAAAATGATGAATAAATGTTGAAAACCACAAAGTGAAGCTGAAATGTTCTAGTGTCCAGACTCATCAGTGAAGACAAACCCAGCACCAAAGTGATATGGCAAATGCGCTCACCAGAAGGTATGGACCTAGATACCTTATAGTAGACGGGTCAGACAAGCCGGAAAGTCCTCCCAAAGGAGAAAAACTCGATCATGGATGGTGGTTGATTGAATAAACCCATAGGATTCTGGATTAGGTTGTCTTGGTCTCCAGGTGGCACACCGATATAGAAAATAAGCCAGAGTACACAAACATAGTGTAAAACCGCTTAATTAAAATGTATTCTAATGGTAAAAACACTTACTAACATCTGTAGATAGCCAGCATGTATAAATAAGAGTGATTGATGACAGGAAATAACAGCACTGACGCGTTTCGTCATAAATGACTTTTTTAAAGGGATTGTCAGTCTACGGACTATTGTTGAGCTAATCTGAAGGCCACATGAAGTTTGGTAGGAAGTTTTGTAGGAAGTTTGGTAGCTATTGACTCTGCAGACAGTTGGCAACTTCTGCGCACTGTGCGCTTCAGCATACACTGTCCCCGTTCTGTCATTTTATTGGCCTACCACGGAAAATGAGTTGAGGTCCTGAGTGTGACCTGTTCATCCACAAATGTTTGTAGAAGCAGCCTGCATGCTTAGGCGCTTGATGTTATACACCTGTGGCCAGAGGCGTAACTAGAACCTTCAGGGCCCTGGTGCAAGAAACCATGAAGGGCCCCCCGGACCCCTGGCCGGGCCCTTTCCTTTAAGCCTGGGGCTCTTCCCACTGATCCTGGGGCCCTTTACTCTCATTTCGGGGCCCTTTCACAAGTTCTGCACTGGGCCCCCTTCCTGCCATCTTGGGGCCTCCCAATGGTGGTGGAATGCCAGGGCTCCGGTCGCAGATTTGACCTTTGCGATCCTGGAAGTTCACCCACTGGTGTCAGTCGTTTTTATTTTTTGGTATTTTAATTGTATTATTTTTTATCATTTTATTTTATTTTTTTACAATGTCACTGACTATAACTCTGTCCATTCAGAAAAGGAAGGAGCTGATAAATGACATATTTACCG